>NW_027361784.1:15160000-15567500 GCF_039654945.1 Dendrobates tinctorius | reverse complement strand
CATGTACCCGGATCAGTCGTCCTGGCCCCTTTGCAGAGAAACAGCCCCAAAGCATGATGTTTCCACCACCATGCTTTACAGTAGGTATGGTGTTTGATGGATGCAACTCAGTATTCTTTTTCCTCCAAACACGACAAGTTGTGTTTCTACCAAACAGTTCCAGTTTGGTTTCATCAGACCATAGGACATTCTCCCAAAACTCCTCTGGATCATCCAAATGCTCTCTAGCAAACTTCAGACGGGCCCGGACATGTACAGGCTTAAGCAGTGGGACACGTCTGGCACTGAAGGATCTGAGTCCAAGGTGGCGTAGTGTGTTACTTATGGTAGGCCTTGTTACATTGGTCCCAGCTCTCTGCAGTTCATTCACTAGGTCCCCCCGCGTGGTTCTGGGATTTTTGCTCAGCGTTCTTGTGATCATTCTGACCCCACGGGGTGGGATTTTGCGTGGAACACCAGATCGAGGGAGATTATCAGTGGTCTTGTATGTCTTCCATTTTCTAATTATTGCTCCCACAGTTGATTTCTTCACTCCAAGCTGGTTGGCTATTGCAGATTCAGTCTTCCCAGCCTGGTGCAGGGCTACAATTTTGTTTCTGGTGTCCTTTGACAGCTCTTTGGTCTTCACCATAGTGGAGTTTGGAGGCAGACTGTTTGAGGGTGTGCACAGGTGTCTTTTTATACTGATAACAAGTTTAAACAGGTGCCATTACTACAGGTAATGAGTGGAGGAAAGAGGAGACTCTTAAAGAAGAAGTTACAGGTCTGTGAGAGCCAGAAATCTTGATTGCTTGTTTCTGACCAAATACTTATTTTCCACCATAATATGCAAATAAAATGAAAAAAAAAACAGACAATGTGATTTTCTGGATTTTTTTTTTCTCAGTTTGTCTCCCATAGTTGAGGTCTACCTATGATGTAAATTACAGACGCCTCTCATCTTTTTAAGTGGTGGAACTTGCACTATGGCTGACTGACTAAATACTTTTTTTCCCCACTGTATATACTATTATGTAGAATATGCAATCCCCCCTTTTTCTGCACCTCACATATTCATCACCTTGTTATAATGGTGCACCTTGAGTTTTAACAATATCTTGATATATACTATTATGTGAAATGTGCACCTCCCTCCTTTTTGCACTATATATATTTATTATTTTGTAATAGTGATATATCTTGAGCCTTGCAATATGGATGGAGATATATACAGTATAATTTTCATTATTTTTTCCAGTATTATTTATTTACATATCATTTTGTGTAATGTACACTTCCCCCCTTTTTATTCATCACTTTGTAAATCATTGTCACATATAGTGTCATTTTCTCTTTTTTTCACATGTTACATGTTTATATACAGCATTGTTTTTCACTTATTATTATATTATCACTATTATTTTTCACCATGTCTCCCTTTTTTTCATATTATTGGACTCTATACTCCCATATATATATTGTGGCGATATGCTGGGCAAGCGGTCCTCTTGTAGCTGTTGCTGCACTTATACTTCCTCTCATTTGGTTCCTGGACAGGCACCTGTGCGCGTGCGCCGCCTCGGCGCCGGGGGTTCACACGGCGACGGCGTCTCTTCATGCCCTGACACGCCGGGTTCACCCGGCTGTGTTTTGTCATGTGACGCCGCGCGCGATGTGTCTTCCGGGTCGCGGTGGCGGCGCATGCGCCGCTCTGTGACCTGCCTGATATTGAACTCATTATAAATGGAAGTGCCGGCCATTAGTATCTTCACCCCCTGACGAAGGAAACTTATTCCGAAACGCGCATCGGGGCGCGTTACAGGCACCATCAACGGCTCACCAGGTAGTTGTTTTATTCCCTGATCCTCACTTTGTGGTTTCCACACATCCAGTGTGGTTTTTGTGGGACACTTTTTGGCATATTTTGGTTTTTATCATTTGTGCACTTATTTTTCCACACATTTTTGTCATGCATTGATATTTTTTGTTACATCATTTGTGCATTATTAAATTTTATTTATTTTTTATTTTTTATTTTTTTATTATTTATTTTTTATTTTTCTTTTTTTCTTTTTATCACTTTATTTAATTCTTTGGGGGTTTCTATATAAATATACAACTATTACCTGTTCATTATTGAGCCTGTTTTTACATGGTTATTTATTAAGCTTTATGCTATAGCATATCACATTATTATACCATGTATACATTTGGGATGTCTTTCTTTTTTATTGTCTAATGTGTACACCCATATTTTAATAAAGGGTATTTTTATTATTTTTGCGTGTTGTTGCATACATTTCATTTACATTCATTTGTTATCTTGCCGGTTTTTCTCCCCCATATTCAGTGTGTACAGTTACTTTTCCCGGATGGTCTGCCATCCATTGTCTCAGAGGGGTGGTTCCAATTTGTATTTTATTATACTTTATTATATTGCTTTATTAATTATTAAATTCATCTAGGCTATCACCCTCACTGTTTTAATTGATAACCAGCGGGGGAGCGGGTCATAGGTAAGTATCACACATAGCGATATCGCTAGCAATATCGCTATAACGTCAGCGATATTGCTAGCGATATCGCTTAGTGTGACAGGCCCTTAATGTATAAGAATGCGGAAAGCACCTAAGGCAACATAATTTCAGTATCCTACATAAAAGACCATGTCCATTTTTTGGAAAACATCGTGATATATTTGAAAACAGAAGTTTTGGAGCAGTGTTATCTGAAAACTGCTTACTCTAGAAAGAAACAGTTAAAAATGACCTGTTCCTTAACACAAAACTTGTAAAATCTTAGCCTTGTTGTTCTCATCCAACACAATATAAAATGGCTTTTGGTGCACACCAGTCTGATATGTCTGAGAACTTTCCAGTTTTTCATACTATTTAACTTGTTCTCAACTCTATGTTTTATGTAGTCAGTTCTTCTTTATCCACACACTACCAGCAATTTAAGTATTAGAACTTCCTTTACTTCAGTTCTTTCCATACAGTGGTTTTGTCATTAACCAATTAATGTCCACCTCTCTTTATTCTCCTCTTTGACAAACAGGAGATAATGAGCCGAAAGCCAATATTCTCCCCAAATTTCCTGAAGTCCTTTAAGAAGTCTCTGTTGCTAGACACATATAACTCCTAAAAACAGACAGTAAAAAGTAAATTAACACCCTTTCGGACCGATGATGGGATAGTACGTCAGCGGTCGGTATCCCCTGCTTTGAGTTGGGCTCCGGCGGTGAGCCTACCTCAAAGCCAGGACATGTCAGCTGTTTTGAACAGCTGACATGTGCCCACAAAAGGCGAGGGCGGAATCGTGATCTGTCCACGCCTATTAACTAGTTAAATCCCGCTGTCAAATGCTGACAGCAGGCATTTAACTAGCGCTTCCGGTGCCTGGCCAGAGATGAGCGCATCGCCGACCCCGTCACATGATCGGGGGTCAGCGACGCTTTGCCATGACAACCAGAGGTCTCATAGAGACCTGTATGGTTGTTGCCGGCAGATTGCTATGAATTCCACCCTGTGGTCAACGCTCATAGCAATGCTGTATTTCTGCTACATATAGGCGATCTGAGCATTTCCTATATGTAGCAGAGCCGATTAAGTATGGAATGCTTCTAGCCTCCATGACACAGTACTTCGCAACTCTCGATCTGACCAAAAGTTGCTGTCAGGTGCCTCTTACAGAGTCAGCAAAAGAAAAGAAAAGCTTTCATTACATTGAAGGGTTTCCATCACTGTGTCGTCTTTTCTTTTGGGTTACATGGGCCCTTGCCACGTTTCAGAGGCTGATGGACTTAGTTTTAGAGCCCCATCACCCCATCAGAATTATTGATTTGCTCAGAGCCACGGGCTTGACGGTAACCCCCCCAAATATGTGCAATAGGTCTCGAGGAAACCCATTACTTGGGATATGTGTTTGGCTATGGGGTTACCAAACCCCAAATAAACAAAATCAAAGCCACTCAAAAGCAGTCCTTGCCTCTTACTACAAAACAGGTAAAAGCATTCCTCGAAATCATGGAGTATTACAGATGGTTAACACATAATTTTGCTGGGAGATTGGCACCTTTGTCTGATCTCTTAAATGTTAGAAAATTGGTCATGGTTCGGTGTAACCATCAGGTGGAGGAAGCATTCCAGGCAATGAAGATGGCGTTGGGTGGACAGCCCGTCTTCATCAGCCCCAAGTTTAGGAACGGTTTTATTGTTCAAACGGATCACTCTGAAGTAGGTTTAGGAGTGGTTATTTCACAGGAGGGTCACGGAGAGGAACATCCAGTCACCTACTTGAATAGGAAACTTACACCAGCAGAGAAAAGTATTCCATAGTGGAGAAGGAGTGCTTAGCCATTAAGTGGGCCTTGGAGTCTATGTGCTATTACTTACTCAGGCAACAGTTCTTTTTTGTAATAAACTACTCACCCATGGTCTGAATGTGAAATGCCAAGGATGCTTGGATGCTTTTTGTCATTACAAAACTTTAGATTCTTTGTGGAACATTGAACTGAGAAGTTGCAAGGAAATGTGGATGCCCTGTCATGGGCACCCTGTATGGTAACATGTGTTCAATAGCCAAATTTGAACAGAGTGGGGACATGTGTGAAGCAGTGAGGGGGATCATATACGAGGGTCATTACGTGTCCTCCAGGATGTGCATAGAAACGTACTAAACACGCTGGAGAACATTGCAATTACAGCAACAGCTGTGGTTACAACTAGAGATGAGCGAATATTTCAATGTTTGGTTCAGATTTCGTTCTCCAGATTTTCAATATTCACTGATTAAATCAACGAATATTTGCCAAACATTACCGAACGCTATTCACATCAATGGGAAGCAAAAACAAACCCATGCACAACACCTTAGAATGGCCCCAAATGCTGCCAAAACCCATCAGATGAGCGACAGACACCAGGAAAGTGGCTTCAACTCACCCACAGTGCAGAATTTAGCATGGCATTGCAGCAATCAGCCAAGCATGAGGTCTGGGACAGCATTTACAGCTTTCATTTGAACATCACAGTAAGATGAGGTGGGTGAGGATCCGTGTAGGGCCTCTTTGCTGGGATCCCTGATAACACATGCAACACCCCTACCGGCTTCCATGCTGAGCTACACTCAGGTGGCACAAATATCAGTTTTCTAGACTACCATTGTCAGAAAAACTTAAGGATAGTAACAAGGGTAGTTGAGTCCAAGGAAGTGGAAGCCTGACAGTCTCAGAGGCCTACTGCTACAGGCAACACGCATGAAGGAGATCCAACCAGGAGTGTTCATGTTTCCAAAAATTATTGGCAGACACAACCAAAGTGGCATCAATTTCACCACAGTAGAACTAGTATAATAGGGACCGACAGTTCTTCCACTACACCCAATGTGTTGGAATCACTGTTCCGCATCCCTTTGAAAGCCTGGAAGGGGTGTAACTAGGTGACCTACCAAATCCCTACTCGGAAAAGTGGCAGCAGGTGAAAACTGCGACCCAAGGAAGGTGCAAAGAGGTGGCACTAGGTGCTACTCCATGGCTGACCTACAGAAAGTGACTGCTGACCCTCTACAGCGGGTAAGCTGCTAAGGTCCAAAGGAGGGAAGAAAAATGCAGGCAGGCACTGTAGTGACTCTGGAACCACGGGTGCAGATGGGACCAGCTGAGGAACAGAAAAGCACTAGCAGGTGTGGTCTGGACTGGGTGATAGACAGATGGGTGCTGGCAGGTGCGATCTGGACCAGCTGATGGACAGAAGAGCAGAGACAGGTATGAGCAGATGGGCACAGTCTGTAATGTCATGAGATCAGAATGTCGGTAGTAAGAGGGAATGGTCCAATGTGTCAAAGACAGATGCCAGGTCCAGGAAAGGAGAAGGACAAACTTGCATCACTTTCATTTGGCAGTTAGTAGTTCATTGGTGACTTTAGTCAGGGCAATTTCAGTGGAATGGTGTGGTCTGAAGTAAGATTGCACACGGTCAAAGAGGGAGCAAGAGGAGAGGTGGGAGAACAGTTCAAAATGGACATGTTGTTCCAGTAGTTTGGTGGCATAGGTGAGAAATGATATCGGGCGATAGGTAGAATTTTTTTGGGCCTGTCGATAATGCCTGAATAAGATTGAGTGGATGCTCAAAACAATGCAAAAGTGACATGTCCTCCACTGTATGACGTTAGTAATAGAAAAAAATTTGGGGGGCGAGTATGGGAACGTACAACAGGATCAATAGCAGGGCAGCTATGGGAAGTACAAGATCCAGGACCCAGACTACAACTATTACTCATCTACCCAACACCAATTACCAGAGAGCGTTTGATGCTTGTCAAAAGATAGGCATAACAGATTCGTGTCTCAAGCTAGGTATAAGAGATGCCCGTGAGAAATTAGATGCCAAAGAAGCACATAATCTAGAAGATAGGCTCAAAACAATTTAAAAGTGA
The DNA here is from genome assembly GCF_039654945.1 of Dendrobates tinctorius. Taxonomy (NCBI): domain Eukaryota; kingdom Metazoa; phylum Chordata; class Amphibia; order Anura; family Dendrobatidae; genus Dendrobates; species Dendrobates tinctorius. The sequence continues at coordinate 15,561,086 of NW_027361784.1, read as the reverse complement.
CATGTCCCCTGCTGTATGACATTAGTAACAGAAGAATTTTTTGGGGCCTGTCAATAAGGCCTGTATGACATTGAGTGGATGCTCCAAACAATTTAAAATGACATGTCCCCTACTGTCTGACCTTAATAACAGAAGAATTTTTGGAGCCTGTTGATAAGGCCTGTATAAGATTGAGTGGATGCTCCAAACAATTTAAAAGTCAAATGTCCCCTAATGTATGATGTTACAAACAGAATTTTTTTGGGGTGGGAATGGGAATGTACAACAAGATCAATAACAGGGCAGCTATGAGAAGTACAAGATTCAGGATCTAGACTACAACTATTACTCATCTACCCAACACCAATTACCTGAGAGCATTTGATGCTCATCAGAAGATAGGTGTAACAGATGCATGTCTCAAGCTAGGTATAAAAGGTAGGCTTTACCGTTAGTGTAGTTACTGTCTCAAATGGGTACACCTTGCCGTGGTGGGACAGCTTTATACTTTTTTTTTTATCAAAACAGTGTTTACCAAGTACCCTATGTTAATTATTTAATGCACTTGCTTTTTTACTTATTTATTTTCATTAGGGTATATACACATATTGTTTTTTCCTTTGGTTTTGCTTACTTTTATGGCCAGTGTGAACATGCTTTTACATCATGCATGTCATTCAAGCCTACTCCAGTTCAGTTTTTTTGTTTTTCTTCCGTATTTTTGTATTCCGTACAAATAGGGTGTGGCCTCCTTTCTACTGAACTGTGTAGTTCACTTATAGTCCCTCTTAAGCTGGGTGTCCGTTTGGGACCTGGAGACTCTCTGCCACTATTCACACTAGGTAGGTTTTACCGTTAGTGTAGTTACTGTCTCAAATGGGTACACCTTGCCGTGGTGGGACAGCTTTATACTTTTTTGATCAAAACAGTGTTTACCAAGTACCCTATGTTAATTATTTAATGCACTTGCTTTTTTACTTATTTTTTATTTTCATTAGGGTATATACACATATTGTTTTTTCCTTTGGTTTTGCTTGCTTTTATGGCCAGTGTGAACATGCTTTTACAACATGCATGTCATTCAAGTCTACTCCTGTTCAGTTTTTTTGTTTTTCTTAGGTATAAAAGATGCCTGTGAGAAAATGGATGCCAAAGAATCACATAATCTAGAAGATAGGCTCAAAACAATTGCAAACTCAGATCTCACCTGCTCTATCACGATTTTGAAAAAATAAACAAACTAATTTTTATGTGCAGCAGCTCTGCACACAGAACAATTTCAACGCCACTAAATGAAAAGGTTGGATATAGCAGGCTGCATCACGTTCATCAACAGAAAAAATTAGATTTTTTTTTAATGAGCGTTAGGTCTGCAGACAGGTTCATATCACGGCCACAGCAAGACAATGTGGGATACGGAGGGCTGTATCTCGTTCAATTTTTTTTAATGCGCGGTAGATTTGCAGACAGCTTTATATCACCACCACAACATGACAATGTGACATATGGCGGGCTGTATCATATTCAGCAACAGAAAAAATTAGAATCTTTTTTTAATGCGTGTTAGGTCTGCAGACAGATTAATATCACCGCCATAACATGACAATGTGGGATATGGCGGACTGTATCACATTCAACAACAGAAGAAATTAGAATTTTTTTGGTAATGCGCATTAGGTCTGTAGACAGCTTCATATCACTGCCACAACATGACATCGTGGGATGCGGCAGGCTGTTTCACATTTAGCAACAGGAAAAATTCTACTTTTTTTAATGTGCCTTAGGTCTGCAGACAGTTTCAAATCACCATAGCAATAAATGACAAGGTGGGTCATGGCAGGCTTTTTCATATTTAACTATTGAAAAAATATTATTTAGAATGCTATACTCATGCATGGAGCACAATAGAAGCAGTGCACAACAAACTGGTAGGACATGTGCCCTGCTGGCTTTGTCTGTGGACCAAAGTAATGCCCCCCCCAAAAAAAAAATTCCGGAAGGTAAATTTTACAGCCACACTGGACACTATCTAACTACACTATCTGACTGATATACAACTGCCTAGCTAACTAGCTGAAATCTTACGGTTAACAATGGCAGCATCAGGAGCAGCTTCTCTGCGCTGTTACAGTGTCTACTAGCCACAATGTGCACACATAAACTTAGAAAAAAAAGACTGTTGTGCTGTGCTTACAACCAGAACGCCTTGCCTCTGTGGTAAGACCCCTCATAAAACACGTGCCAAATGCTCATGATATACCACCATTATCGTTGCTAAAGTGCTGAAAATATTTTTGTGGCAATGAAAATATTTTCCCACACTTTTACCGAATGTTACCGATTTTTCCCGATTTTATAACATTTTGCTTGGGGTTCCGATCACAAATCCGAATGTGCCATATTTGTGCCGAATTTGTTTGATGATCGTTTTCTGAAAAAATTCGCTCATCGCTAGTTACAACGCAAAATAAAAGCGAGTGTAGACTTGATCAAGCTAGTTGACCAAGTTGGATTTAAGAAAATCTGACATGGGCATTTATTTTTGAAATATTTTTAACAGTGAGATGGATTTCTCCCTCCATTCCAGGTCTTGTAAGTGGCCTATGGCCACAATTCCCATTTAAACTTTCAGGTAAGGGTTTTGGGTGTCAGTCTTGGTTTACAAACAGCATACCAGGAGGCTCTGTGTATGCTGGTCTGTATGAGGTTAAACCCAGACCAGAAACTTGAGATACTTGAGATACTTGAACAAAGCCACGTGTAAGGCTAGTTTCACACTCGCATATGAAGGAGCTGCAGAGGGATGCGGACTTCCTCCGTGAAGCTCCGTCCAAGGCTGCACCTCCTCCGGTCAGCTCCGCCTTCGTCGGCATTTGGCCTGCGTACGCTATCTTTAGCATTAGGCATGCAGGCAGTGCCGATGTATGCAGGTGCCTCCGCATGCGTTGTTTTGACGGTGCGGCGACCGCACCAAAATGCAACATGTTGCGTTCGGTGCAGGACGCTGCACGGTCAAAACGATGCATGTGGAGGCATCCGAATACATTGGCATGGCATACATACCTAATGCTAAAGATAGGGTATGCAGGCTGCATGCCGACGGAGGCGGAGCTGACCGGAGGAGGTGCGGCCATGGGCGGAGCTTCACGGAGGAAGTCCACAGCCCTCCGCAGCTTGGCCATACACTAGTGTGAAACTACCCTAATACTGTGGTTCAGGAGTTCACAGCAATGGACTGATACAGACTAATATATACATTCCGCCTGCAAACAAGAGGATAAAGTTTTGGATTTATTTTGTAAGTTGGCAAATAAAGATATTTAAGTTGAATTTTTATATTATTTTATTTTATTATTTTATATTATTTTATTTTATTATTCCTATTATAATTGCCAGACCTGAATTAACAAGCATTTCTCACCTACTGTGTCCCCCCATTTCCTTGTAGATTGTAAGCTTGCGAGCAGGGACCTCACTCCTAATGTCATTGTTTGAATTGTCTTAACTTGTATTGAATTTATTGTCTGTACATGTCCCCGCTTAATTGTAAAGTGCTGCGGAATATGTTGGCGCTATATAAATAAAAATTATTATTATTATTATAATTTTTATGGGTCACTGCCTAATTATTGTTCAGACGTAAAAGCTACTGCCTTACAGTCCCTAGAGTTGAACAGTTTAGTTCTTCTATAGAGTTAACATTCTGAAAATCATGATACTATTATACAGTAAATCATTTGACTCTATTTTCTATAGCACTATAAGTTCAATTTGATGTGTAGACTCTGCTATAATTGAAGTAAAGACAGTGATTACCCTGAGCTTGGTTTACATAGTGCCAGTGAACCCTACACCCTCATTTTGTAAGATACCCATGTAGAAAAAGTATTAAACATGAGGATGTATTGTTCAAAGAATCCTCTTGACATACAGGTGTTCTGCGAAGGTCAATAACATAATTAGAGAACAATGGGAGGCACTGCTGGTCTCCTTTGTAGTGACAATCTGACATTTTCTGTGCCAACTACTAAACAAATAAAAAGCAAATGTTAATGAGTAAGTTGTTCAGATCTGGTCAATGCCCTGTATCGCTCTGTCCTTGATTTCTAAGCACTACAACACAATAGGAGAAGGGGAACATTTACGTAAATAATGCAATGTTGTGAACATCAACAAAACAAGTGCAGCAGCATAAACACAATAGCCAAGAGCCTTCTAAAGATCCTTTTATAAATGAATAATGACCAGGCAATAGGCAAATCCCAAGAAATTCAGAGCGAAAGCACAATATTGAGGAAGACTATGAACAGAAAGATTTGCAAATCATTTAAAAGAATCCGTCATTAAACTGCATACATGGGCATGCAGCTCTTTAGAAAGTTAAATCCATTTATACCTTTATATCTTTTCTCTGTTACTGTACTACTGAGCAATCATCATTTGAATTCATATGCAAATGAGGTGTAAAGTGCACTGGGCATGACAGAGCACTTCATGAGCCTCTCGCTCATGTTGATGCTTCCCCACCTACTACCAGTCTATTTAGATTGATTGATAACTCACTGTGTGACTTCAGGAGCTAGGCAAAGAAGTCCAAGAGTGAACCAAGGGAAAGTATCAGGCTAAAGAAGTTGCTTTTAGGTAGTGAAATAAACTTGTTGGTCTGCAACACCTCAATTTCATATGAATTAAAATGATCATTTTAATAATAACAATATTTTTTATTTACAGTGGGTCCGGAGAGTATTCAGACCCCTTTAAATTTTTTACTCTTTGTTTCATTGAAGCCATTTGGTAAATTCAAAAAAGTTCATTTTTTTCTCATTAATGTACACTCTGCACCCTATCTTGCCTGAAAAAACAGAAATGTAGAAACTTTTGCAAATGTATTAAAAAAGAAAAACTGAAATATCACATGGTCATAAGTATTCAGACCCTTTGCTCAGACACTCATGTTTAAGTCACATGCTGTCCATTTCTTTGTGACGCTCCTTGAGATAGTTCTACTCCTTCAATGGAGCCCAGCTGTGCTAAATTAAACTGATAGGACTTGATGTGGCTTGGCTGGCTATCCAGCCAAAATGAGCAATCATGGGAGAAGAGACTTGGGGAGAGAGGTAATGAAGACCCCCAAGATCACTGTGGCTGAGCTCCACAGATGCAGTAGGGAGATGGGAGAAAGTTCTACAAAGTCAACTATCACTGCAGCTCTCCACCAGTCGGGTCTTTCTGGCAGGGTGTCCCGACGGAAGCCTCTCCTCAGTGCCAGATATGAAAGCCAGCATAGAGTTTGCTCAAAAACCCATGAAGGACTCCCAGACAATGAGAAATAAGATTCTTCACCTGCCCAATACAATCCCAAACAGTGAAACATGGCGGTGGCAGCATCATGCTATATGGGTGTTTTTCATCTGCAGCGACAGGACGACTGGTTGCAATTGAAGGAAACATGAATGCGGCCAAGTACAGAGATATCCTGGATGAAAACCTCTTACAGAGTGCTCTGGACCTCAGACTTGGCCAAAGTTTCCCTTCCAACAAGGCTATAACCCTAAGCACACAGCTAAAATAACAAAGGAGTGGCTTCAGAACAACTCTGTGACCATTCTTGACTGGCCCAGCCAGAGCCCTGACCTAAACCTAAGTGAGCATCTCTGGAGAGACCTGAAAATGTCTGTCCACCAACGTTCACCATCCAAACTGATGGAACTGGTGAGGATCTGCAAGGAAGAGTGGTAGAGGATCCCCAAATCCAGGTGTGAAAAACTTGTTGCATCGCTCTTAAGAAGACTCATGGCTGTACTAGCTCAAAAGGGTGCTTCTACTCAATACTGAGCAAAGGGTCTGAATACTTATGACTAGTGTTGAGCATTCCGATACCGCAAGTATCGGGTATCGGCCGATACTTGCTGTATCGGAATTCCGATACCGACATCCGATATTTTTTCAATATCGGGCATTGGAATCGGAAGTTCAAAGTTGATTGACAGCCGAAATGACGTCATCATGATGCGCGGTGTGTGCGCATCATGATGCGCCATCATTTCGGGCCTTCCGGGGGTCTCTGCCGGCCTGCCGGGGGGCTGTGCGGACTGCCCGGGGTCTGTACCGGCCTGCCGGGGGGCTGTGCACCCTGTAGGGGTCTGTACCGGCCTGCCGGGGGGCTGTGCCGGCCTGCCGGGGGGCTGTGCTGATGTCCGGGGGTCTGTGCAGGCATCGTCCGATGGGACTACAAGTCCCATCGGGCGATGCCTGCTACCTTGACAGTGATTGACTCATTAGCCAATGATGGGACAGTAGTAGTCCCATCATCCGGCTAATGTGTTAAATGTTTAAAAAAAAAAAAAAAAAAAATATATATATATATATATATATATATATATACTACATACATACTACATGCATGCTACATGCTACATACATACCACATATATACTACATGCATGCTACATACATACTACATGTTACATACATACTACATATATACTACATGCATGCTACATACATACTACATAAATACTACATATATACTACATGCATGCTACATAAATACTACATATATACTACATGCATGCTACATACATACTACATAAATACTACATATATACTACATGCATGCTACATACATACTACATGCTACATACATACTACATATATACTACATGCATGCTACATACATACTGCATGCTACATACATACCACATATATACTACATGCATGCTACATACATACATACTACATACATACTACATACATACTACATACATACATAGACATACAGTACATATAACATAGAGTAACATACTTACCAATACTTGTCACATTTTTCCCTGAAGCCATTGTCGTCTACGGAATAAATATTAACATAACAAACCACAAAAATACTCACCCATGATCCGAAGCAGTCCACGAGTGTGTCCCACGACGATCTTGGGTAGAGAACTGCAGCATCAGCTGATGCTGCCGCTCTCTACGGGCTGCAGGAATCCAATGACGGAAGGTAGGTATCCTTCCGCACTGTATTCCTCCGCCACTTAAAAAAAAAGTCCCTAGTCTCACTTTATGGTAAAAGCTGTGTGGGAATGTATTCCTCTGCCACTTAAAAAAAAAAAGTCCCTAGTCTCACTTTATGGTAAAAGCTGTGTGGGAATTTCCCACACAGCTTTTACCATAAAGTGAGACTAGGGACTTTTTTTTTTTAAGTGGCAGAGGAATACAGTGCGGAAGGATACCTACCTTCCGTCATTGGATTCCTGCAGCCCGTAGAGAGCGGCAGCATCAGCTGATGCTGCAGTTCTCTACCCAAGATCGTCGTGGGACACACTCGTGGACTGCTTCGGATCATGGGTGAGTATTTTTGTGGTTTGTTATGTTAATATTTATTCCGTAGACGACAATGGCTTCAGGGAAAAATGTGACAAGTATTGGTAAGTATGTTACTCTATGTTATATGTACTGTATGTCTATGTATGTATTGTATGAATGTATTGTATGTAGCATGTATGTAGTATGTATGTAGTATATATGTGGTATGTATGTAGCATGCATGTAGCATGCATGTAGCATGTATGTAGCATGTATGTAGCATGTATGTAGCATGCATGTAGTATATATGTGGTATGTATGTAGCATGTAGTATGTATGTAGCATGCATGTAGTATGTATGTAGTATGTATGTAGCATGTAGTATGCATGTAGCATGCATGTAGTATATATGTGGTATGTATGTAGCATGTAGTATGTATGTAGTATGCATGTAGCATATATGTGGTATGTACAGTCATGGCCAAAAGTATTGACACCCCTGCAATTCTGTCAGATAATATTCAGTTTCTTCCTGAAAATGATTGCAAACACAAATTCTTTGGTATTATCTTCATTTAATTTGTCTTAAATGAAAAAACACAAAAGAGAATGAAGCAAAAGGCAAAACATTGATCATTTCACACAAAACTCCAAAAATGGGCCGGACAAAAGTATTGGCACCCTCAGCCTAATACTTGGTTGCACAACCTTTAGCCAAAATAACTGCGACCAACCGCTTCCGGTAACCATCAATGAGTTTCTTACAATGCTCTGCTGGAATTTTAGACCATTCTTCTTTGGCAAACTGCTCCAGGTCCCTGATATTTGAAGGGTGCCTTCTCCAAACTGCCATTTTTAGATCTCTCCACAGGTGTTCTATGGGATTCAGGTCTGGACTCATTGCTGGCCACCTTAGAAGTCTCCAGTGCTTTCTCTCAAACCATTTTCTAGTGCTTTTTGAAGTGTGTTTTGGGTTATTGTCCTGCTGGAAGACCCATGACCTCTGAGGTAGACCCAGCTTTCTCACACTGGGCCCTAAATTATGCTGCAAAATTTGTTGGTAGTCTTCTGACTTCATAATGCCATGCACACGGTCAAGCAGTCCAGTGCCAGAGGCAGCAAAGCAACCCCAAAACATCAGGGAACCTCCGCCATGTTTGACTGTAGGGACCGTGTACTTTTCTTTGAATGCCTCTTTTTTCTCCTGTAAACTCTATGTTGATGCTTTTGCCCTAAAAGCTCTACTTTTGTCTTATCTGACCAGAGAACATTCTTCCAAAATGTTTTAGGCTTTTTCAGGTAAGTTTTGGCAAACTCCAGCCTGGCTTTTTTGTGTCTCGGGGTAAGAAATGAGGTCTTCCTGGGTCTCCTACCATACAGTCCCTTTTCATTCAGATGCCGACGGATAGTACGGGTTGACACTGTTGTACCCTCGGACTGCAGGGCAGCTTGAACTTGTTTGGATGTTAGTCGAGGTTCTTTATCCAACATCCGCACAATCTTGTGTTGAAATCTCTTGTCAATTTTTCTTTTCCGGCCACATCTAGGGAGGTTAGCCACAGTGCCATGGGCTTTAAACTTCTTAATGACACTGCGCACGGTAGACACAGGAACATTCAGATCTTTGGAGATGGACTTGTAGCCTTGAAATTGCTCATGCTTCCTCACAATTTGGTTTCTCAAGTCCTCAGACAGTTCTTTGGTCTTCTTTCTTTTCTCCGTGCTCAATGTGGTACACACAAGGACACAGGACAGAGGTTGAGTCAACTTTAATCCATGTCAACTGGCTGCAAGTGTGATTTAGTTATTGCCAACCCCTGTTAGGTGCCACAGGTAAGTTATAGGTGCTGTTAATTACACAAATTAAAGAAGCATCACATGATTTTTCGAACAGTGCCAATACTTTTGTCCACCCTCTTTGTTATGTTTGGTGTGGAATTATATCCAATTTGGCTTTAGGACAATTCTTTTTGTGTTTTTTCATTTAAGACAAATTAAATGAAGATAATAATACCAAAGAATTTGTGTTTGCAATCATTTTCAGGAAGAAACTGAGTATTATCTGACAGAATAGCAGGGGTGTCAATACTTTTGGCCATGACTGTATGTAGCATGCAGGTAGTATGTATGTAGCATGTATGTAGCATGCATGTAGCATGTATGTAGCATGTATGTAGCATGTATGTAGCATATATGTAGTATGTATGTAGTATGTATGTAGCATGTATGATGCATATATGTAGTATGTATGTAGCATCTTGAAAACGGAGTAACGGATACAAAATATATGCAAAAGTATAAATTTTATTAATACTCACATCAAGTGCTGACAAGTATACAAGTTGACTAAAATAGGGGGGATAAGCCCCAATGATACAACAATCAGGACAGACAAGGACAGGGTAAATAAAATGATACCAGTGCTCGAAATCTACATGGCACAACGTTCAGTCAGCCCATGGGCATTGCACATAACAGACATGTGTCTAATGGTAAAAGATAGTCAAATATGGCATACTCAATTAAATGTGTATTGTACATGTCTAGAGCGCAAAAAAAAAAAAAAAAAAACACATCCAGAGGGGTCAATGTGCAAGTCCAATGGACACTGAACATAAATGAATCAATGACATGTGGAAGGATTCTTACATAGTAAATAACATATGTATCAGCATATCAAAACTGCGCAATTGTGCCAGAGAGAACCCGGGAGACGACCCGCCCAGCGGTCCAAATGACCGAAGTGTGGAAACAAGTAAAGGCAGGCTGCTTACCGGGGAGCAGAGGAGGTGAAGGCCCATGCAACACCACCCGCCGTACGTTTCGCACCCGCCACAGGCGCTTTATCAAGGGAGTGTTGACTGAGGTGAACCACCATGTTTTTATGCAGAAAGACCTCCCACTTGAAAGCGGTCACATGGGGCAGGTCTACCAACCAAAGGCAGCGGACAGAGCATGCGCAGTGCAGCTCACTCAAACCAGGAAGTGATCAATAGTATGGTCACAAAAAAAAAAAAAAAAAAAAAAAAACACACTCATATAAAAACTAGATAGCATCGTTACCCTAGATGCCTGCGCAGTGTATTGCGTTGACAAAAAGTGTCAGAGCTCAATGAATGATAAAGATGTAATCAGACCATAATAGCGGCGCATACTCAGTGCAACACCTCAGTCCTCCAGGAGATGGGGCAGGCGTCACGCGTCAGGGAAAACAGAGGGAATTTGACCCCGTGTATAACCTGAGGCGGGCAGACGCCCAAACCCATATCGGAGCAACGGGTGAGCGCAGGTATGCGCACTAAGGTCACAGCATAAAGAATCAGACGAAGAAAATTAAAAAAAAAAAAACAAAAAAAAAACAAACAAGTAAAAAATAAAAAATAAATAATAAACCAAGACAGACCATGGAGGAAATACAGTAAAGATAGTGACATCAATCATAATTGGGGCAAACAATATAAACACATTATATGATAGTGTATGCTACCAAAAATCCAGAGCACCAGTAAGGATTGTAAAGGCACACAATAAGATTGATGCAACAGTCCAGAAAAACTTTTTTTTTTTTTTTTTCCTTTTCCTTCCCCCTTCTTCCTTTCTCTTCTTCTTATATAGTAATAGACGAGTGACCCGAACACGATGGAGTGTCCGCATTCTCCATAATATCAATATGCCGTGAAACGATGATGAAGGTAGATATTCTTTCCAGATCCAACAGATAATAAACGCAGGCGTGGGTACGGACATCCAGAATAGAGGGGTCCACACCACACAATGGTACCAGTGAGTCCACATGTAGCCAGCACAGAAAACACAGGGAAACTAAAAAAATATATAAAAAGACAAAAAGTTAAAATCATACAAACCGAATGTTGATAGGGCCTAAAAAAATGAAACAATGGTGAGTGCAGCGGAGACAGCAGAAGCTATAAAAATGAGGAGAAACTCAGAGATTCGTTAAGTCCTTTGGGGGTCATAGTATCCAGGGCGACGATCCACTTAGCCTCTCTCTGGGCCAACGCCTTTTTGTAATTTCCAGCTCGGATTCCCAAGTGTACACATTCAATACCTCTTACCATGAAGGACCCCGGGTCACAATCATGGGAGGATCTGAAGTGACGTGGGATGGTCTTAAGGGTAGTAGGATCGACCACTGTCTTGGCCGCCCGAATGTCCCTAACATGTTCACGAACTCTCACACGTAATTCTCTTGATGTGAGGCCCACATATATCAGTGGGCACCCACATGTCGCGTAGTATATGACATTAGTACTACTGCAGGAAATGTGTTGTTTGATGTGAAAATCTTTTTCACCATCGGAGGACTGAAAGGAGGAGCAGCGAAGGACATTCGGGCAGGCAACACAGTGGCCGCAAGGAAAACACCCCCGAGTTGGACCAGTAGATCCAAAGGGGTTCGTTGTCGTCGCGATGTAATGGCTCTTGACCAAAAAATCCCTCAAGTTTCTACATCTTCTTGAAGTCATCAGAGGACGATCACCGATAACCTGGCCCAGAGATGGCTCCGAGCCAAGAATTGCCCAGTGTTTGGCCAAAATGCTCCTCATGTGTTCCCATTCATGATTGAAGGTAGAGATGAAACGTATTGGGGCAGATCCACCTGACTTAGCAGCACAGCACATGGGAAGCGGCCGGCGCGCCCTCGTCGCCAGGCAAGCTAGGGACCTACAGACTCGTTTTCGCAACCGGGGATATAGTAACAGGAGCATACGAAAGGGTTACAGTAGAGCCAGGGCTACTGCCCGCAGGGACTTGCTTTATCCGAGGCGTGATAATACTGGGAGATCTGCTATCTTTTACCATTAGACACATGTCTGTTATGTGTAATGCCCATGGGCTGACTGAACGTTGTGCCATGTAGATTTCGAGCACTGGTATCATTTTATTTACCCTGTCCTTGTCTATCCTGATTGTTGTATCATTGGGGCTTATCCCCCCTATTTTAGTCAACTTGTATACTTGTCAGCACTTGATGTGAGTATTAATAAAATTTATACTTTTGCATATATTTTGTATCCGTTACTCCGTTTTCTCCTTTTTTAAGATTAGCATATGGAGTGGTAATCCATGCACAAGGCGTTTTTGGACCATGGTCACCGCCTTGTCTCGTTCTCTGATACTGGGCATTATCATATATGTATGTATGTAGCATGTAGCATGTATGTAGTATATATGTAGTATATATGTAGTATGTATGTAGTATGTATGTAGTATGTATGTAGCATGCATGCAGTATGTATGTAGCATGCATGTAGTATATATGTAGTATGTATGTAGCATGTATGATGCATATATGTAGTATGTATGTAGCATGTAGCATGTATGTAGCATGTATGTAGCATGTATGTAGCATGCATGTAGTATATATGTAGTATGTATGTAGCATGTAGTATGTATGTAGCATGCATCTAGTATATATGTGGTATGTATGTAGCATGCAGCATGCATGTAGTATGTATGTAGTATATATATATATATATATATATTTTTTTTTTTTTAAACATTTAACACATTAGCCGGATGATGGGACTACTACTGTCCCATCATTGGCTAATGTGTCAATCACTGTCATGGTAGCAGGCATCGCCCGATGGGACTTGTAGTCCCATCGGACGATGCCTGCACAGACCCCCGGACATCAGCACAGCCCCCCGGCAGGCCGGCACAGCCCCCCGGCAGGCCGGTACAGACCCCCACAGGGTGCACAGACCCCCGGACGTCAGCACAGCCTCCCGGCAGGCCGGTACAGACCCCCACAGGGTGCACAGACCCCGGGCAGTCTGCACAGCCCACCAGCAGGCCGGCACAGACCCCCGGCAGGCCGGCAGAGACCCCCGGAAGGCCCGTACAGACCCCCGAGAGGCTGTACAAGGGCAGGAAAGGGTTTTTCCAATTCCGATACCGGAAGTCTCATAGACTTGAATGGGACTTCCGGTATCGGCATCGGCGATACCGATACTTTTTTTAAAGATCGGCCGATCCATTCCGATCCGATATTTTGAAGTATCGCTCAACTCTACTTATGACCATGTGATATTTCAATTTTTTTAATACATTTGCAAAAATTTCTACATTTCTGTTTTTTTCAGTCAATATGGGGTGCAGAGTGTACATTAATGAGAAAAAAATGAACCTTTTTGAATTTACCAAATGGCTGCAATGAAGTAAAGAATGAAAAATTTAAAGGGGTCTGAATACTTTCTGAACCCACTGTATATAGCGCCAATATATTCTCCAGCACTTTAAAATTAAGTAGGGATATGTAAAGAATAAAAACAATACAATGTAACACATTTCAATTGCTACAGGAGTAGTAGGGCTCTGCACACAATCTTAAGGCCCCGGCACACTAAGCGAGATCGCTAGCGATATCGCTTAAGCGTCACCGATTTTGTGATGCAGCAGCGATATTGCTAGCGATATCGCTAAGTGTGATACTTACCTCCGACCGGCTCCCCCGCTGTTTATCGCTGATCGTGCGAGAACGTCCTGGGCTGTTTCTCGTCTGCCACTTCCTGCTGGACTTCCTGCTGGCGCCGACGAGCAACGTGTGGACGCGGGCGGGAGGACTTCTTCATCGCCGCGTCTGACAGGTAAGTAACGATTGCCGACCGCTGCTGCATCGCTGGTGAGATCTGCCTGTGTGGCAGCTCACTAGCAACCATTTAGCGGTGCACCAGTGATCCTGACCGGGTCGTATCGTGGTCGGGATCGCTGGTGCATCGCTAAATGTAATGGTACCCTTACAGTCTATAAGGAAATGGGGGGCATGATTTTATGGGAATTCAGCAACAAACAGAAGATAAGAAGATGTCGATGTATTTAGCTTTCAAAGATCTGTATGTCCATATATGCTGTTTAGGGGGGAGTGATGTTACTGACAGATCCCTTAATTGTCAGATATTTCAGAGCCTTTTGTACATAACTATAAAAATACCAGTAATTTACCTTTATTAGGCTTCCTTAGGCTAGGTTCACATAAGCGTTTGAGTCCACAGCGTATCATCCGCATCTGCAAACGCATGCAAAAATGCATGTTTACGTAGTGATTTTTATGTGCATCATTTTATGAATGACGGAAAAAAATGCTGCATGTGCATGCATTTGTATGCATTTTTCAATGTGTTTGCGCTGTTTATGCGCATGCATTTGATATGACTTCAGTCAAAAATGGGCGTGTCTCATGGGATTTCTATTTACATTTTGAAGAACGCATGCATATCGAATGCATGCGTACGCATGTCCTTACGTACCAATGCATTCCCATAGACAGTAATGCATTTTTTTATGCACTCATCCGCATGTGCATGCCTGCGCATATTTGACGGATTTTTGACGCCTCAAAAATTGCAACATGTTGCATTTGCCAGACGCTGCCAAACGACGCATGCGTACACAAAGGCATGCGAAAGCATGTCCCTGCATACACCATGTTAAATATATGTACGCATGACGCATACGGATCTATGCGGATCAAACACTGCGCACACAGACGCAAATGTGAAACCAGCCTGAGACAGTTTTCTAAAGGCATCAACTTTATTTTTTATCTTTTTAAAAGAAGTTGAGCGAGGCTCCAATAATTCAACTAGGGGAGATTCACTTATGTACCGGAGGAATGATTAAATTTGTATTGACTAAATCTGGTGTAAATAAAATCTGGTAGAAGAGGTTAAAAAAAATAATAAATTCATGCATTCACGTCTCTTTGGTCTACCCCATAGCTATCCCTCCTCTGCTTCACCCTGCCTGATCTTCCAATCAGCTCCTCTTTGAGCTTTTTCATCCTGTTTCATCTGATGTCAGGCCCCACTAGGTCACTTGAGGTGTGATACACATTGATAACAATGATATTCCTCACCACACCACATGCAAGACCATAAGTGAATTGTGGTTTGATCCTGATGAAGAGGTTTTAAACCGTGAAACGCATTGACGTAACAAACCGCATTAATGTTTCACCTTCATGCGTGGTCGTAATTTTGAATCTTGGACAGCGCGGACTCTGAACCACCATATTCCTAATTTATTGCATCATGTATAGATAGATGAAAGACAGATAAATGGTCCAGAACACATATCCAGTGTAAAAATCCCCAAAAAGGCTAAATAAGCAAAAGCTCATCCATAATGATACAGCAAAAACCCAAAAGAAAAAATGGACCAAGGAGCAGTAAAATTTGTATAAATTTTATTACAAAACTAATAAATAAAATTAGCATATAATACAACAATATATAAGTAAGGGAATCAGCGACACCTGGATGCCACACTGAAACTAGGTTGGTATAAATTGATTAATGAGATCCATATACATCACATATGACCATGAAAATAATGCAAAAAAATAATAATAAGCCATATGTGTAATGAACCACCAGTGTAAAAATACAAATAGAAGTAACCGCCAGTTATAAAGTGCAATAAGATATATATATATATAAAATATATGTCAAAGGGACCTTCGTAGAATATATATATATATACACAATATATATATACACAAGTGAACAAGCAAATATCTCTCAGAAATGAATAATAGCAAATTTCAAGTGCAATAAATAGCGCAATATAAGTGGACCAAATACACAGACCTACTTAGAAGTATACAGAGAGATATATAGACTGACAGCTGGGTTAACAGATGAAATTTAGTCATTTAACAGTTCAAAAAAGTACTGGCCATGATGACACATAAATTAAAGTATATGTAGATATATCAAACAGTGCATATATATCAAAGATCAACCTGGCTAGAGTGTGGGTAGGAAGACCTCTATGCGCATTTCGCTTTGATGCTTCTTCGGGGGGTCCACATATATTGCACTATTGCACTTTATATTTGCTATTATTCATTTTTTGAGAGATATTTGCTTGTTCACTTGTGTGTGTGTGTATATATATATATATATTCTACGAAGGTCCCGTTGACCACATATATAATTTATATATATATATACAGTCATATGTAAAAGTTTGGGCACCCCTATTAATGTTAACCTTTTTTCTTTATAACAATTTTGGTTTTTGCAACAGGTATTTCAGTTTCATATATCTAATAACTGATGGACTCAGTTATATTTCTGGATTCAAATGAGGTTTATTGTGCTAACAGAAAATGTGCAATCTGCATTTAAACAAAATTTGACCGGTGCAAAAGTATGGGCACCCTTATCATTTTCTTGATTTGAACACTCCTAACTACTTTTTACTGACTTCCTGAAGAACTAAATTGGTTTTGTAACCTCATTGAGCTTTGAACTTCATAGCCAGGTGTATCAAATCATGAGAAAAGGTTTTTAAAGTGGCCACTTGCAAGTAGTTCTCCTATTTGATTCTCCTATGAAGAGTGGCATCATGGGCTCCTCAAAACAACTCTCAAATGATCTGAAAACAAAGATTATTCAACATAGCTTTTCAGGGGAAGGATACAAAAAGTTGTCTCAGAGATTTAGCCTGTCAGTTTCCACTGTGAGGAACATAGTAAGGAAATGGAAGAACACAGGTACAGTTCTTGTTAAGCCCAGAAGTGGCAGGCCAAGAAAAATATCAGAAAGGCAGAGAAGAAGAATGGTGAGAACAGTCAAGGACAATCCACAGACCACCTCCAAAGACCTGCAGCATCATCTTGCTGCAGATGGTGTCACTGTGCATCGGTCAACAATACAGCGCATGCATAACGCCTTTTTGTATGACCAAACAACTCAATCTTTGTTTCATCAGTCCACAGGACCTTCTTCCAAAATGTAACTGGCTTGTCCCAATGTGCTTTTGCATACCTCAGGCGACTCTGTTTGTGGCGTGCTTGCAGAAACGGCTTCTCTCGCATCACTCTCCCATACAGCTTCTCCTTGTGCAAAGTGCGCTGTATTGTTGCCCGATGCAC
The DNA here is from genome assembly GCF_039654945.1 of Dendrobates tinctorius. Lineage (NCBI taxonomy): Eukaryota > Metazoa > Chordata > Amphibia > Anura > Dendrobatidae > Dendrobates > Dendrobates tinctorius. The sequence goes on along the minus strand of NW_027361784.1, from coordinate 15,543,895 downwards.
AGTGACACCATCTGCAGCAAGATGATGCTGCAGGTCTTTGGAAGTGGTCTGTGGATTGTCCTTGACTGTTCTCACCAACAGTACACTACATTAGGTAACAGCAGAACAGAGACTCCAGCTCTGGGTGTAACAGGAGTACATTAGGTAACAGCAGAACAGTGACTGCAGATCTGGGTGCAACTGGAGTGCAATACAATAGGTAAGATCTGAACAGTGATGGCAGCTCTGGCTGTAACAGGAGTATAATACATTAGGTAAGAGCAGAATGGTGACTGCAGCTCTGGGTGTAACTGGACTACAATACATTAGGTAAAAGCAGAACAGTTGACTGCAGCTCTGGAAGTAACTGGATAACAATACATTAGGTAACAGCAGAACAGTGACTGCAGATCTGGGTGTAACTGGAGTACATTAGTTAACAGGAGAACAGTGACTGCAGCTCTGGATGTAACTTGAGTACAATACATTTGGTAAGATCTGAACATTGACTGCAGCTCTGGCTGTAACAGGAGTATAACACATTAGGTAAGAGCAGAATGGTGACTGCAGCTCTGGCTGTAACTGGACTACAATACATTAGGCAAAAGCAGAACAGTGACTGCAGCTCTGGGAGTAACTGGAGTACAATACATTAGATAACAGCAGAAAAGTGACAGCAACTCTGGGTGTAACTGGAGTACAATACATTAGGTAACAGCAGAACAGTGACTTCAGCTCTGGCTGTAACTGGAGTACAATACATTAGGTAACAGCAGAACAGTGACAGCAGCTCAGGGTCTAACAGGAGTATAATACACTAGATGGTGGCCTGATTCTATCGCATCGGGTATTTTAGAGTCTCTGCTAAAATAAAAAATAGTTATATACTCACCTTCCGACGGCCCCCGGACTCTGTCCCTCCTCTCTAAAACCAGGGGAAGAGTCTTGAGGAGATCATTTGCATATTCCCAGTGCCTTCTGGGATAAGTGAAGAGTCTCCGCGAGCTCAACGATCACTGGGTTTTGGCCGTTGCAGCTGAAAAGAGGAAATCGGAAAAATTTTGGCTCATCTTTCATCGTTTTTAAGAAATCTCAAGATGGAAGAGGCCAGGAGCCATTTGGTGAGCTGCATTTCTTGCTACATGTTCACAGACTTACCAGTGGAAAAGCCAAACTTCACATGCCACAAATGCAAGCTTGTGTCCCTGTTGGAGGAAAAGTTGCAAAATCTCGAAGAGAGGTTAGCTACGTTGAAGATCATTAAGGAAGGTGAAGAGTTCTTGGACAGAGCAGAATTATCTCTTCATGTTACAGAAAGAGAAGAAATTCGAAGTGCACCTGAAGAAACAGAGGAATGGAAACATGTGACCCAGAGAAGCAGGAGGATCAGGAGGCTGTCAGCACCCATACTACTCAGGAACCAGTACCAGGCTCTCACGCAGGAAAACGATGAAGAAATACATCAGGATAAGACTTTGCCAACAAGCAGCAACCTTGTACGCCTTCAGAGTCCTCCTGGATGGAGAAAGAAAAATGTTGTGAAGAAGAAACGGAGAGTGGTGGTCATGGGGGATTCCCTGTTGAGAGGAACAGAGGCCGCTATCTGCAGACCGGATATAACTTCAAGAGAAATGTGCTGTCTTCCAGGTGCAAAAATTAAAGATGTGTCTGACAGGATATCAGGACTCTTCAGACCTACAGATGACTACCCATTCCTGCTACTACATGTGGGGACAAATGACACTGCAAGAAACGACCTGGAAACCATCTGCAGAGACTTTGAAGACTTAGGCAAGAAAGTGAAAGAACTGGGAGCGCAGGTAGTCTTCTCTTCCATCCTCCCAGTGGATGGCCATGGAACAAGGAGGTGGAATAAGATTCTGCAGGTGAACAACTGGCTACGTCGATGGTGCCGTCAGCAACGATTTGGATTTCTGGATCACGGAGTGAACTACTTATACGATGGACTACTTGCTAGAGATGGGGTGCACCTTACGAAGACTGGAAAGCATGTATTTGGAAGTCGCCTTGCTACACTTGTAAGGAGAGCTTTAAACTAGAACAACATGGGAAGGGAAGCAAAAGACCAGAAAAAGCCATACACCTGACAAATGGTATTGAGAACTCTGCTATTAGAAGTGGAAAGGAAGAACAAAGACGAAAGAATCTAATTAATAAAAATATTGGAGAAAGAGAAACCAATCACAAACTAAAATGTTTCTATACTAATGCACAAAGCATGGGCAACAAACAAGGAGAATTGGAACTACTAACACAGGAAAAGAAATATGATGTCATTGGAATCACTGAAACTTGGTGGGACAATACACATGATTGGAATACAAGACTAGAAGGATACAACTTATTTGCAAGAAACAGACTTGATAAACGAGGAGGGGGTGTCGCATTGTATGTTAGAAACAAGTATATCTGCACAGAGATTGAAGCTTCAGAGACTGGGAGTTCTGTGGAAACTGTTTGGGTAAGAATACAAGGACAGAACAATGGAAAGGACACCATTGCAGGCATTTACTACAGGCCGCCTGTGCAAGCTGAAGATATGGATGAACTCTTTATGCATCAAATGGCCAAGTTCTCCAAAAAATATGACATAGTTGTCATGGGAGATTTCAACTATCCAGACATTTGTTGGGAATCTCTCTCAGGCAAAACTAACAGGTCAAGGAAATTCTTATCCTCTCTTGCTGACAACTTTATCTTCCAAAAGGTAAGGGAGAAAACAAGGGGAACTTCTACCTTGGATCTAATCCTTATAAACAGGGAGGAAATGGTTGAGGAGGTAAAAGTGGCTGGGACCCTAGGAGGTAGCGACCATGCTATTTTAGAATTTTGGATAACTAGAGGCGGAAGACCTGTGAAGACTCAGACGTCAAGGTTAGATTTCAGAAAGGCAGATTTTAAGGGATTCAGAAAGAGAATTGGAGGGATCCAATGGCTGGATATCCTAAAAGACAAAAATGTCCAGGAGGGATGGGAAATCTTGAAAAATGAAATTCTCAAAGCACAGTTGTTAACAATTCCGAAAAGAGGGAAGAATAGGAAGCATTTAAGGAAACCAGGATGGATGAACACAGAACTTAAGCACATGCTAAAAAGGAAGAAAAAAATGTTTATAAAATGGAAAGAGGGAGGCATATCTAAAGAAGAATATAATGCTGTCTGCAGAACCTGCAGGGCACAAATCAGATTATCTAAAGCTGAAAATGAATTGAGGCTTGCAAGAGATGTCAAAAGCAATAATAAAGGATTTTGGGGATATGTCAAAAGTAAAAGAAAAGTCAAAGATGCTATAGGATTTTTACAGGATGAAAATGATGAAATGGTAAGACAGGATGTTGAGAAGGCTGAACTTTTAAATTCCTATTTTGCATCTATTTTCTTTCAGAAAGGAAATGTAACATCAACTGTTATTCACTGTCCTATTAAGGGAATAGAAGAATCCAGGATATCTATAAACAGAAAGATAGTGAGGAAACACTTAGCTAACCTAAATGAATTCAAGTCTCCAGGTCCAGATGAATTACACCCCAGAGTACTGAAGGAGATAGCAGAAGAAATTTTTGAACCCCTCTCCATAATCTTTGAAAATTCTTGGAGAACAGGAGAAGTGCCAGAAGACTGGAGAAGAGCAAATGTTGTTCCTATCTTCAAAAAGGGGAAGAAGGTGGACCCAGGCAACTATAGGTCGGTGAGTCTGACTTCTATACCAGGAAAGATCTTTGAACAAATTATTAAACAACATGTATGTCAATACCTGGATAAGAATGAAGTGATTAAACAGAGTCAGCATGGGTTTGTAACTAATAAGTCATGTCAGACTAACTTAATTTCCTTCTATGACGGTATCACTGATTGGGTGGATCAAGGAAATGCTGTAGATATAGTATATCTTGACTTCAGCAAAGCATTTGACAAAGTCTCTCATACAATCCTTATTGAAAAAATGACTAAGTATGGAATGGACAAGGCAACTGTTAGGTGGATTCATAACTGGCTTAGTGATCGGACCCAAAGAGTGGTCGTAAATGGCTGCACATCCAGTTGGAAGAATGTCTCAAGTGGGGTACCACAGGGCTCTGTCCTGGGCCCTGTATTTTTCAACATCTTTATCAGCGATTTAGATGAAGGAATTGAGGGTAAACTGATTAAATTTGCTGATGACACAAAGCTAGGAGGGATAGCTAATACTAGAGAAGAGAGAGAGGATTCAAAAAGATTTAAATAAACTGGAGAAGTGGGCAGCAACTAACATAATGGTTTTTAATAGGGAGAAATGCAAAGTACTACATCTGGGCAATAAAAATGAAAAAAGCATATATAGAATGGGAGGAATAGGGCTAAGTGACAGCACATGTGAAAAAGACTTGGGTATACTAATAGATCACAGACTGAATATGAGTCAACAGTGTGATGCAGCAGCAAAAAAGGCAAATGCAATTCTAGGATGTATTAACAGAAGCATACAGTCTAGATCACGTGAAGTCATTATTTCCCTCTACTCCTCTTTGGTCAGACCTCATCTGGAATATTTTGTCCAGTTTTGGGCACCACATTTTAAAAAAGACATCAACAAACTGGAGCAAGTTCAGAAAAGAGCGACCAGAATGGTGACCAGTCTGCAAACCCTGTCTTATGAGGAAAGGTTGCAGGATTTGGGAATGTTTAGTTTGCAAAAGAGAAGACTGAGAGGAGACTTAATAGCTGTCTACAAATATCTAAAGGGCTGTCACACTGTAGAAGGATCAACTTTATTCTCATTTGCACAAGGAAAGACTAGAAGCAATGGGATGAAACTGAATGGGAGGAGACACAGATTAGATATTAGAAAAAACTTTTTGACAGTTAGAGTGATCAATGAGTGGAACAGGCTGCCACGAGAAGTGGTGAGTTCTCCTTCAATGGAAGTCTTCAAACAGAGGCTGGACAGACATCTGACTGGGATGATTTAGCGAATCCTGCTTTGAGCAGGGGGTTGGACCAGATGGCCCAGGAGGTCCCTTCCAACGCTACGATTCTATGATTCTCACCATGCGCCCGGCATCTTCTGGTTCCAGTAATATATATATATATATATATATATATATATACAGCTTATTGCACTTTATAACTGGCGGTTACTTCTATTTGTATTTTTACACTGGTTCATTACACATATGGCTTATTATTAATTTTTTTGCATTATTTTCCTGGTCATATGTGATGTATATGGATCTCATTAATCAATTTATACCGATCTAGTTTTAGTGTGGCATCTAGGTGTCACTGATTCCCTTACTTATATATTGTTGTATTATATGCTAAATTTATTTATTTATTTTGTAATAATGTGAAGTACAGTATTTAGATGTATGGAACATCTTGTTCTCAAAGACTCAATTTTTGTGCTTGCGACACCATTTTGTTGTTCACGAGTTAAGTTTTGTAACTAGGGGAAAGTTCACGGCTGTAATGAAACCAGACTGTCCCAGTCCGAACAATATGTAAGATATGAGACCCTGATGAATGCGCAATTGTTTTATTCTCTACGTCACGTAGCTGGGGACATATTCCGATTTTCTTGCAATACTATTGGCTTGTAAAGTAAATGTGTCACGACGATGCTATTGGTAGTTGAGTACTTTACATAATTAAGCAAAATACTATAAAAAAGGTGACATAATAAATGGGGTTAGTGATCTGCCTTGATCCTCCCATACAGAGTCATATGTCTCCGTCTGGTCATTCCCAGTTGCTAGCAACACACGTGGATTAATTTGGAAATCACTTGGTCAGCCGTGAAGGGTTAATTTAACCCTCCCTCAGTAGCTACCTCAACAGCTGGCTGCCCAACATGGGGACCCCAAATAGGGACGCCTCTGCCCCTGGGGGACAACAAGACAAAGGACCCTTGGACCGGACACAGGCACTGGAAAATTGAGACTGATCATTCCCCATGACAACCACGGTAAGTTGGCAGCTATACTGTTCGGACTGACCGTTGGTGTGGTTTTCCTGTGTTTGTTGCTGCAAAGAGGATCTGAGGTTTGTCCTTGATGGTGGGGTGATTCTTGGGTGGAATCATATAGAGGTGCAGTCCCGTTGTCGGCCCAGTGTTCGAACCGTACCTCAAAAGGGACGGACACCCCGGATTGACCAGTGATTGTGGCTCTCTTTATAGTCAAAATATCCTGAAATCCTGATCACTTAGTATCAGGCGTGGTGATGTGATCGAAGATTGGGTAGGATACATAACTCAGGTACATAAAGATATATATATATATACATTATAACCATATATATATATATAACCAGAGGTGTCCGGAAGGATAGTCTGAGATGCACTCCTCCTTTCACTGACTGCCGCGTTGAATTTTGGGCATCCCAGAGGGGGATAGACCCAGTGGAACAGACTGAACGGCTGCTCCAGTACTGTGCACAACTGAAGTAAGGATATTTAGCTTTAAAGGAGAGAATCAGGTTTCTGTGGAAGAAAAAGAAGAATTCCGTGGCTTGGAACATGAATTGTGTGATGAAGGTGTAAGGAAGAACAGAGGAAGTGAATTCTGATTGTTTCTGTTACTGCTATGTTGAAGAAGGAAAATTGTCTATTTTTATGACAAGGACTGGATGTTTTGTGGTGCAATAAAGTGACTGTGGTGTGAGAAAGTGTTTGATTATTAAGAAGGAACTGAGAGTAATGTGCCAGAAAGACTCCGGGCGATGATTAAAAGTAGATAAAAAAAGTTTTCAGAAGAATTTAACCCGCTCTGCATTAGCAGGAAAAAAAAAATAAAGCAGCAGCTGCAGCTGCTCCAGTTCCCCCTCCATTCTCAGCCCCCAATGCAGCTGCAGGCACATAGCTCATTTCTTATCAGTGACACAAAGCAAACTCCAGCTCCAGTGCTCCAACCATACACATATTCAGCTCCCTACTCCAATATCTCTCCCAATCCTATGACTGGGTACCTTACTCCCCAGATCCACCTTGCCAATTCTCGTCTGCAATGCTAGTGCTGTGACCGACTTGGACACTTTCAGAGAGATTGTCATTGCCCTCGCTGTTTTAATCCGAGTAGATGGCAGACCCAATTAACATACTCTTACAAAACCCATCCCTGTGGGACCCTTCCCCGAGGTTACTGCTCAGTTCATAATCTCTCCTACATGTCCAGTAAATACTAGGAGCAGATTTATTATCACAGTTCTGCTCCAGTATACAATTTCAAAATGATGTTCAGATGGTTCTTACATTACATAACCCCTATGCAGATGAAGACATTGAGGAAATTTGTATTTTGCATGCCCTTTCCACAGTTATGATGGCCCTGATAGGCCCAGATCCACCCACTATATTGCTTGAGGATCAACGATTCACCCCATATCTCTCAGAGATACCATCTAAACTTTGGTCAAAAGGGCCAAATGATATAGGGAAAATGCCTGTAGAACCAGTAAAAGTGTTTCTCAAGCCTGGTGCCCCTTTTCCCAAAGTCCATGAATATCCTTTGAAACATGATCAGGAACAGGGCCTCCAGGAACAAATACAAACGTTACTTGATAATGGTGCTCTGGTACCCTGTGTTTCTCCATGTAATATGCCCTTGTTTCCCGTTAAGAAAAAGACCCCTCCTGGCCAACCCCCTGTGTACCGGCTGGTACAAGATCTATGGGCAGTTAATGCAGTTACTGTTCTGGAAACTCCAGTGGTGCCTAATCCACATACTCTTTTGTCCCAAATACCCCAGGATGCTGCTTGGTTTACAGTCATCGACCTTGCCAATGCCTTCTTTAGCATTCCGTTACACCCAGATGGCCAGTTTCTGTTTGCATTCACTTATCAGGGACGAAACTTAACATGGACAGTTACGCCACAAGGGGCCCAAAACAGTCCCAATTAGTTTGCAAAAAACATGAGTGAATGTCTTTTGCCCTGGCAGTTAGATCATCCCCAGGTCACGCTGCTTCAGTATGTGGATAATTTTTTTCGTTGTGTGCACTGATGGAGCATGAAGCCATTACTTCCACTGTTAGTCTCCTCAAGCTCCTGGCAGCACTAAACTGTCAGGTTTCGGCCTCAAAACTTCAGTTCTGCCTTGGTCAAGTGATATTTTTGGTCACTGTCTCCTTCAGGGTGCCAGACACCTCACAGAAGAAAGAAAAATAGCTGTCAGCTCCCTTCCTTTCCCAAAAGATGAAACTGAACTCCAGCGTTTTTTTGGACTATGTACTTATTGTTGTCAGTGGATACCGGATGCATCCCGCATAATGTAACCCCTTTACAATGCCTTAAAAGACGGTATCATGAACTATAAGAAAAGATGGCAGTGATGAGGATTATCTCCAATATGATTGCCCCCAACTTCTGACTGAAGAAACTCCACCAAATGTCAGTGAGAAGCCACTTCCAAATCCCGATCTGGTGTTATACACGGATGGTTCAAGAAATGCTGATGAGTTTGGTAGATTCCACACCAGATACGCTGTTACCACAGAGGACACTGTAGTGCACGCAGCTGCGCTCCCGCCCTCACAGTCAGCACAAGAAGCAGAACTTCAGGCTCTGTCTAGTGCATGTATTTTGGCCAAGAACAGGCAGGCTAATATATACATGGACTCATGGTATGCATTTGGTATTGCTCACGATTTTGGGGCTCTATGGGGCAATCGAGGGTTTATTACTACTGCCAGAACCCTAGTGAAAAATGCTGAAGCTGTTAAAACCCTCATGGATTTGATCAAATTACCTACTCAGGTTGCCATTATCAAAGTTAAGACACACGGTCCTAGGAACAGTCCACAGACTGTTGGCAATGCATTTGCCGATATGCAAGCAAAAGCCGCTGCTCTTTTACCCGTTGAACCAACCATACCAACTAGGGTGACCACACGCTCTCAGCATAAACAGTTGCAAGAGATGCTGACTCTACAAGAACCTGATGATCTACAACAAACTGAGATTTTCTGTCGGTCCCCATGAGACCGCTTAATGATGATGCAGAGAATGTCTCCAAAGGAAGAGGTGAAGCAATGGAAGATTAATGGGGCACGTATGGATAATGGTCTTTGGAAAAAGGACCAACTCGTGTGTCTCCCTAAGCAGATGTACCCTGCTATTGCCACATGGGCACATGGGCCTACACATCGAGGAAAGAATCAGGCCCTTGCACTGGTGCAAAAATTCTACTGGGCCCCGGGAATTTCCACAGTTTTGACAGCACTCAACCGTGCCTGTAATATCTGTCAGACCTGCAATCCCGGTCAACTTCAATGTGTACCCCCGAAGCATCTTGCTAAGCCCGACTATCATTTCTAGAGGGTCCAGGTGTACGATATCACGTTACCCGAGTCTGGAAGGTATGAATACTGTTTGGTTGTTGTTAACATGTTCTCCAGTTGGCAGGAAGCATTCCCTGTTACCAATATGACTGCAAAAAACACAGCGAAGAAACTGGTGATGGAAGTCATATGCAGATATGGAGTTCCAAAAGTTGTTAAAAGTGATCAAGGTCCGGCCTTTTCTTCTCATGTGTACCAAGAAGTTCTGACAATGCTTGGATCCACTGTAGCCCTCCATACTCCGTACCACCCACAATCCAGTGGGAAAGTTGAGAGGCTGAATGGCACACTGAAGGGACAGTTGACCAAAATGATGCAGGAGACTATGGCTCGATGGCCAGAGCTCCTACCCATTGTAGTATACCACATTCATACTACCCCTATTGCAAAACATGGCCTGTCCCCATATGAGATATTGTTTGGTGCTAGGCCCCCAGTTGCAAATTTCCAGCCTCAGCAATTATCAGAAGAAACTGACTGTGATGTTCAATATGTTATTCAGCTTAGTAAAAATCTTCCTAACACCCATGCTCTAATTTCCTCTTCTTTTCCAGATTCAGTAGAAACCGACACCTGTCATAACCTGAAGCCTGGTGATTTTGTAGTCGTGAAAAGGCATGTCAGAAAGCATGGACTAGAACCCTTGTATGATGGTCCCTATCAAGTTCTCCTCATCACCCAACAAGCCAATAACAAATAAAGGGGGCATAATGTTTTGGTTTTCCGCATTTTCCATATTATTATTGGTAGAAGTTAAAGTTAAAGTTAGAAGATATTCAAAGACTCAGAGATCAATATGATAAAGACAATGATTGTAATAAGGACAGTTGGTGGTCAGACACCTTCTCCTTTCTCATTCCAGCCAATTGGTTTAAGGAATTGGGGGCTGGATAGCTGGGAGCTTACAAAGCTTGTTGCATATTGCTGCCTGTATACTTGCTGTATATGTGATACTAAATCTTGTTCTTTGGTGTATTTCTGTATGTATTAGGAAATTCTGCACTAAGACAGCTAATGATGATACCAAAGACGTTGTCACCCCTGCTCTTCTCTACACTGATCTCAAAAGGCTACTTGATGAAGATATTGAAGCCAAGCGCATGGCTACCTTCAAAAGATCTCCACCACCATCATCAAAAATTGTTATTCGTAAATTGCAGCATACAGGGGGATGGGTGTACCGCAACAGCCATGACTGATAATACGGCATCAGCCATGTGCAGACCAGTACCCCTCAAGCTTATGGCTTGGGATAGCACCTCTGATACTGCATATGTGTTAACAAAATTTATCTAGGGGGGATTGTGAAGTACAGTATTTAGATGTACGGGACATCTTGTTCTCAAAGACTCCATTTTTGTGCTTGCAACACCATTTTGTTGTTCACGAGTTAAATTTTGTAACTAGGGGAAAGTTCACGGCTGTAATGAAACCAGACTGTCCCAGTCCAAACAAGATATAAGATATGAGACCCTGATGAATGTGCTATTGTTCTATTCTCTACGTCACGTAGCTGGGGGACATATTCCAATTTTCTTGCAATACTATTGGTTTATAAAGTAAATGTGTCACGACGATGCTATTGGTAGCTGAGTACTTTACATAATTAAGCAAAATACTATAAAAAAGGTGACATAATAAACGGGGTTAGTGATTAGCCTTGATCCTCCCATAGAGAGGCATACGTCTCTGTCTGGTCATTCCCAGTTGCTAGCAACACCCCGTGAATTAATTTGGAAATCACTTTGTGAACCGTGAAGGGTTAATTTAGCCCTCCCTCAATAGCTACCTCAACAATAATAAAATTTATACCATTTTTTTTACTGCTCCTTGGTCCATTTTTTCTTTTAGGTTTTTTTTTCACATATCCAGTGTGCCCAACCTTCAATGTAGACCTGTAAATGCTCAAAGAAATAAAAGGAACACACATAGCCTGTTGCAAGTGGAATAGTGTTCCCTTTATTTTTTTGAGCAGTATATCTGCAATAAAGCAAAAATCACGCTCTTCAGTTGTGATGCCAATGTTGACTTCAGTCGTAGGCTTACATATGCCTTTAGGTGAGTCCTTTAAAATATAATTTAACCCCTTTACCCTCGAAGGTGGGTTTGCACGATAATGACTGGGCTAATTTTTACAATTCTGACCACGGTCACTTTAGGAGGTATTAACTTTGGAACGCTTCAACAGATCCTGGTGATTCTGAGAATGTTTTTTCGTGACATATTGTACTTCATGGTATTGGTAAAATTTCTTCTGTATGATTTGCATTTATTTGTGAAAAAATGGAAATTTGACAAAAATTTGAAAAATTTCACAATTTTCCAACTTCGAATTTTCATGCCCTTAAATCACAGATATTTCACACAAAATAGTTAATAAATAATATATCTCGCATGACAAGGGGTATTTTTTATTTTTTTATTTTATGGTCAAAATGGCCATATGAGAGCTTGTTTTTTGAGGGACGAGTTGTACTTTTGAATGACACCATTGGTTTTACCATGTAGTGTAAAAGAAAACGGGAAAAAATTTCTAAGTGCGGTGAAATTGCAAAAGCAGTGCAATCCCACACTTGTTTGGATTTTTTTTATTAGGTTCAATAAATGCTAAAACTAACCAGCCATTATGATTCTCCAGGTCATTATGAGTTCATAGACATCAAACATGCCTAGGTTCTTTTTCATCTAAGTGGTGAAAATAAATTTCAAAGATTGTAAAAAAGAAAAAAAAAGTTACCATTTTCCGAGAACCGTAGCGTCTCCATTTTTCAGGATCTGGGGCTGGGTGAGGGCTTATTTTTTGCGCGCCGATCTTTCATTTTTTTAAAACTATTTTGGTGCAGATATGTTCTTTTGATCTCCCATTATTATTGCAATGTTGCAAAAAACATAATTCTGGCATTTCAATTTTTTTTCTCGCTACGCTGTTTACCGATTGTATTAATTATTTTTATATATTCATAGATCGGGCTATTCTGAACGCGGCGATACCAAATATATGTATATTTGTTTTTTTATTGTTTTATTTTGAATGGGGCAAAGGGGGATTTGAACTTTTATATTTTTTCTATTTTTTTACATATTCAAAAACATTTTTCTTACTTTTTACTTGCTCCATGAGAGACCTGAACCTGCAGTTGTCCTATCGCCTCTGCTACATAGAGAAGAGCAAAATCCTCCCTCAAGTGACCCCATTTTGGAAACTATACCCCTTGGGGAATTTATCTACCGGTGTATTGATGAATTTGAGTCCATGGGTATTTTCCAGAAATAAGCAGCACTGAACGTTGCTGAGTGAAAATTCCAAACTGCCATTGTAGTGATCAGTATGCTGTATTGACCAGTGTGTTGTAGTCACCAGTATGTTATACCCAGCCCGTGGTTCTGGCGTCATGCACACGTAAGTTAGGTGGGCTCTCATCACTTCAGAAATGCCAATTGTGGAAGCAATATGTGGTTTAGGTACACTGTAGGGCTCATAAATGAGGTGGGCATTTGGATATGAGAGCAGAGAATTTGCTGAATTTCTTTTGTTGGGAGGAGCCATTTTGCTTTTCCAAAGTATTTGTACTAACAGTAACGTGGAAGCCCCCTATGTTTCCATTAACAGATGACAGACCTGAGTGGGGACTTGCTTTTTTTCTGGATTGAGTTGAAGCTTTTATTGGGAACATTTTACATTACATTTTGGATCACAGTTATCGGGCGCTCTTTGCTGACCACTTGCTTTGGGGTTTCCATCTAAATCTCTGAGTGATTCAGATGAAACCCCTGAGGGATCCATGCACTATAATGAGGCAGCAACATTACCCTGGGCTCTATCTGGCCTGTGTTCAGCGATGTCCTTGTTTTCAGAAATGCACAAAACTGTTGCCGACAGCACTTTTTTGCAATCCTAAAAAGATGGACACCGCCAGTTCACAGGTCAGACGGCATCCACAGTGCCTCCACCTGCCTCATTAAAGGGAATCTTCCACAAGAGGTTCCATCTAAATAGCGTATTTCAGAGATTAAGGCCGGGGTCACACTAGAGAGGAATACAGACGAGTGTGAGGCGTTAAAAGCACGCATTACACACGGACAAATGATTCTCTATGGGTCAGCTCCCAACAGCCGTATAATTCTCGCTCGTATTCTACGGACCGTGCCAATCGCAGCATGCTGCGATTGTCAGCATACTACGCCCGTAGTACGCCAATGCAAGTCTATGGGTGCGCAAAAAATACGGATTACACACGGACCACACGTGTGACTTGTGAAAAATACGCAGGTCTTTTGGCTGGTGACAGGAAATGGGCCAATCCATCATCAGGAAGCTTAGACATGCAAATGAGCTCAAAAAGCGCTCCAGACATCCAGGAAGTACGCCTCCATGGAGTACATCAGCGTCATGGCGCCATATTTAATGAATGTGGAGTTGTTGATTGTGTTAGTGCAGGAGCGGCCAGAAATCTGGGACCAACGTGATGCCCATTATGCTAACCGGGCAAGAAAGGAGGCGTCATGGTTAACTGAGTAAGTACAACCCAAAAACTGTTTAAAAATACCTCACATCAAAAAATGCATATAGAATCAGCCCCCCACTTCCTGTGCTTGTACTGTTTTCCTCATGAGGCGGGTAGATTTTGATGTGACCCATGGTTTTACACTGCCATCATTTGGCACAGGCCACAAGCTCCTCATCCTCCTAGCCAACCAAGTTATTAAGTGTAGTTACTTGATACCTGAACTATTGTGACCCTGTGTATCTGGCCTGGATGGCCAAATTAGATATGCCTCCCTGGTTAAAAAGCACACCCCAGAAGGCCACATGCCTAGGCTACTGGTAGCAAATGTGACCTATCAAATATGTGAAATTGAGAATATTTCCTGTCACATTGCAGTGGAAGATGTGATGAGACGCTGGCGCAGCATCCGAGACCAATACAGGTGGGAACGTCAGCAGCGGTCCATGAGTGGTGATGCGGGCCACCTAAAGAGGAAATACATATATTATGACCGCCTCTCCTTCCTCGCCCTTATTCTGGATCTGAGACCATAAGTAGATACCTCACACCACATTACACAGATATTTTACAGGGCCAAAAATATTGATTTATTTTTGGCTCTGTTCTATTTCATAACAGAACTCAGTCCAACCTTACGGAGAGAGGAACTGGCTCAGATACAGAGCCCATCATTGATCCTGTAGGGGATGAGGTGGCTGGCCCATCTTCTCCCCCTACAAGAAGCATGGGTGAAGAATCCTCTCAGGAAAACCCATTGCCTGCGCCACAAACCCCACCACCAGGACCACATCCACAACCAGGACCGTCTGCTGCTGCCCCATCAGCCATACAGGAGGAGCAGGGCAACATGAGCAGCAGCCCAACTGCCCAGATCAGGGGCTCCCCACAGCCTGCTGGACCATCCCGGCGAGGAAGAAGAAGGTGCCATATCCTGCCCAAGATACCCATACCAATGTGGACACAGGGGTCCTCAACTATCTGTCTAGAGTGAATAATGATGATGGCGAGGAGGCATACTCACGCAGCCTGGCCCTTTATCTTCGTGCCCTTTCCCGCGAGGTGAGGCTCCGTATTCGAGGATGTTTTCAGATCCTTCTTGATGCAAGCACACACCCAAATACTCCATATGAGTTATTTGAATATCTGGAGAGGAGGCAGCTTTCACCAAGAAATCTAATGCGCCTTAGACCACCCACACACATGCTTGCTCAAGCAGGCTCTGAGGATCCTCAAATACGTGGGCCTACACCTCAACCCTTCCTCCCCCTACCCAACTTTTCCAACAGCAGCCACATATGTCTGCCTCTAGCCAACCTCACCAATATGAACACTTTTTCCCACCCAGTGTTGGAGGCTGGTCCTAACCTGGTTGGGAACGACATGGCTATATTGGTGGGTATGAGACACGGGCCTACCCGACCCAACAAGATGCCCCTGTTCATTATCACTCTGGCCAGTACCAAGCCCAATCCCAGGAGGCAGTACACTACCCACATCATGGGCAACAGTATGCCCCCACACAGGGCGATGGGCAAGTTGGGCAAAGTAGTCAGCAGCAAACGCAGGCTGGTCTTCCGCCTTCTCCTCCCCCAACGTACCAACATTTATAATATTTCCATTTTGTTATTGCCTAATGTTATTTTTGTTGTTTTCTATGTGTGAAAATTTTATTGTCACACAATGTTGACATCTGCAAAAAGGCCAATTTGGCCCATTGCCACGTTTCTGATATGGCAAGAATATGTTTTGCTTTAAAAAAAAAAAAAACACACAAAAGTAAACATTTGTCTACTACATTTTACGTCTCTGTCTCAATTCTAAAAAAAAGTGTCGGCATAATAACATACGCTTACCAATGCAATTCAACAGTCATAGAATCAGAAGGGGAAGAAATATATATATTTAGACACACAGAAACCAAAATATTATAACATAGCTTTAAACATGCCTCCATCACACCTATCCTCAAAAAGCCCTCTCTTGACCCATCCTCTGTATCTAGCTATCGCCCTATATCACTTCTCCCCTATGCCTCCAAGCTACTGGAACAACACGTCTACCTTGAACTGTCCTCCCATCTCTCTTCTTGCTCCCTCTTCGACCGCTTACAATCTGGCTTCTGGTCACACCACTCCACTGAAACTGCCCTTACTAAGGTCACTAATGACCTCTTAACTGCCAAGAGCAAGCGACACTACTCTGTCCTCCTCCTCCTGGACCTGTCGGCTGCCTTTGACACAGTGGACCATTCCCTATTATTAAAGACCCTCTCATCCCTTGGCATCACAGACTTGGCCCTATCCTGGATCTCATCATACCTAACAGACCGGACAT
This sequence comes from Dendrobates tinctorius, assembly GCF_039654945.1. Lineage (NCBI taxonomy): Eukaryota > Metazoa > Chordata > Amphibia > Anura > Dendrobatidae > Dendrobates > Dendrobates tinctorius. Next base: position 15,527,738 of record NW_027361784.1, on the reverse strand, counting down.
TCAGCGTCTCCCACTCACACACCACCTCCTCACCTCACCCCCTATCTGTCGGGGTTCCACAAGGTTCAGTCCTAGGACCCCTGCTCTTCTCCATTTACACCTTTGGCATGGGACAGCTCATAGAATCTCATGGCTTTCAGTATCATCTCTATGCTGATGACACACAGATCTACATCTCTGGACCAGATATCACCTCCCTACTAACCAGAATCCCTCAATGTCTGTCCACTATTTCATCCTTCTTCTCCGCTAGATTTCTGAAACTTAACATGGACAAAACAGAATTCATCATCTTTCCCCCATCTCACGTGACCCCCCCAACGAACCTATCCATTACAGTGAATGGCTGCCCACTCTCCCCAGTCCCACAAGCTCGCTGCCTCGGGGTAATCCTTGACGCTGATCTCCCCTTCAAACCACATATCCAAGCGCTTTCCACTTCCTGCCGACTTCAACTCAAAAATATTTCATGAATCTGTTCATTCCTCAACCAAAAATCTGCAAAAACCCTAGTCCATGCCCTCATTATCTCTCGCCTTGACTACTGCAACCTCCTGCTCTGTGGCCTCCCCTCGAACACTCTCGCACCCCTCCAATCTATTCTAAACTCTGCTGCCCGACTAATCCACCTGTCCCCCTGCTATTCCCCAGCTTCTCCCCTCTGTCAATCCCTTCACTGGCTCCCCATTGCCCAGAGACTCCAGTACAAAACCCTAACCATGACATACAAAGCCATCCACAACCTGTGTCCTCCATACATCTGTGTCCTCGTCTCCCGGTACTTTCCTGCACGCAACCTATGATCATCACAATATCTCCTTCTCTACTCCCCTCTTATCTCCTCTTCCCACAATCGCATACAAGATTTCTCTCGTGCATCACCCCTACTCTGGAACTCTCTACCACAACATATCAGACTCTCACCTACCATCGAAACCTTCAAAAAGAGCCTGAAGACCCACCTCTTCCGACAAGCCTATAACCTGCAGTAACCACCGATCGACCAAACCACTGCACGACCATCTCTACCCTCGCCTACTGTATTCTCATCCCTTGTAGATTGTGAGCCTTCGCGGGCAGGGTCCTCTCTCCTCCCGTACCAGTAATGACTTGTATTGTTTAACATTGTACTTGTTTTTATTATGTATACCCCTCCTTACATGTAAAGCGCCATGGAATAAATGGCGCTATAACAGTAAATAATAATAATAATAATAATAGACACAGCATACTCTTGCCAAGAAGTTTCCCCCTCAGGTGACATAAAGTAATTTGTGAAGATATCACGCACTTTGAGGCCAGAGTGCAGTCTACATTGAGGGTTGATAGGTGGTCTCGCCCTTTGCACATTGTCCAACCCACGAACAACACCAGCAGAGGAGGAACAATCATGTATCCTGGTGAAGTTATGAAGAACCACACAGGCTTTAACTACTTCATTAACATTTTGTTCACTCAGCTGAATGGCAGACTGGAGTACCGGCCATTTTGCACAAAGAATGCCAAAGGAATACTCCACCAGTCACCGAGCACGTGATAGGCGCAAGTTAAAAATTATGCGCCGGTGGTAAAGGTTGCGCCGGGGATATGGCCTCATGACATTGCGCGTTAACTGAAATGCCTCATCTGCCACAAGGACATAAGGGACAGATTCTTGAGTGGAGCCTGGTAGCTGGCGTGGTGGTGGTAGATCCAACTGGTTGGTGCGTAGCCGCCGAGCCATAATGGAAGTATTGAAGACTCTAGAGTCTCCCGTCCTTCCATAGGCCCCAATGTCAACAATTATAAACTTGTATTGAGGGTCGGCCAGAGCCAACAATACAACAGAAAAGTATTGTTTATAATTGAAGAATTGGGAGCCAGAGTTCGGCGGATTACGCCCCGGATATGTTTGCCATCAAGAGCCCCAATACAATTTGGAAACTGGCATTCTTCCTCAAAGTCCCTTGATATCCTCAACCAGTCTTGCATCCTGGCCTCAGGCATGACGACTTGATATAGTCTTGTCCATATTTCAAAACATGTTTACCTGACTATGCCAGATATGGTTGATCTTCCAATCCCAAACTCATGGTGGAGGGCAGCATAAGACAGGCCAGTGGACAGGAAGCTGAAGAACAACAGAAAAGGAACATTTTGGAATGCACAAATTGTCCAAAAAACAGGTACATACATACCAAACTTGTTTGGATTTCAGATCTACTAACACACACATATTTGGTCGCACAATGACTAAGTGATATTCAGTACATATTACACATAACATTCTGGTCTGTAAGTTTCAACATTTCTGGAATAAGATGAGGGCATTACAATTAGTCCATGAAGCAATTAATACATACTTTGGCCAACACATCATGAACATAGAGAATGTGGTTGTGTAGTACATACCGTAATGTGAGTAGAAGTCGCTCCTCTGCAGATATAGCTTTGCGCATCCTTGTGTCCTGAAAGGTTATCCCAGGGCGCACTGTCTCCAAGAGTCAATCAAATGTTGCAAGGCTCATGCGACAGTATTGGTAGAATTTGGCAGGATGCTCCCGCAGAGAAGAATAGAGGCGGTGAAAATGACCTCTTGTGAGTCGTTGCCTCAAAAGTGGATGTACCCACATGCGTCTCCTCCTCCGCGGATCCACTATCACTGGGTATGGTTGACCAAAGCGGCGTGACAAAAGCCAGTTGAAGAGAACCTGCTCAGTTGTGTTGAAACTCAGACTGTCTGCCATGTTGCACATACAACACCAACACACCTAGTGAAGGCAAGGTCACAAATGGACAGAATGGAGGCAGCCACCTGTTCCTGAGGCAATAAATAGGGTGCAGGCTAATTGTTTAAATAGTCAGCAGGCCTCAAAACCGTTAAATTTCCATTTTCAAAGCCTGCAAGAAAATCTCGCAATACGGATTACATACGGATGCTGACATGCGTAAAATACGCGACCACACCTTGCTTACGGATGACATACGGAGCACTATTTAGGGGTTATTCATCCGTATTACGCATGTAAACTACGGACCGTATTTTGCGTCGGTTAGTGAGACCCCGGCCTAACAAGGAAACCCCAAAGCAAACGCTCCACGCAGAGTGCAGGGTAAATGTGCTCTGAACCTTACTGAGATCTTTGGGAGGCAGAATTAAAAAAATCAACAGAATGAGAAGAATTGGTTTTATTTATTTTTTATGCCGTTCCTCGTGCAATATAAGTGATTAGGCGACTTTATTCTTCAGGTCTGTGCGATTACAACAATATCAGATTTATATTGGGTTTTTATATTTGGCTGCTGTCACACGCTAAAAGATGCTTTTTATTGCAAAAAATAGTTTTTGCATCACCATACTTTGAGAGCTACGGTATAATTTTTCCATAATTTGACCCACAGAGTCATGTGAGCACTTATTTTTTGTGGGAAAGGTTAACGTTTTTAATGGTATCTATTTCGAGCACATGAAATTTTTTGATCGCTTTCCAATCCAATTTTTGGGAGGCACAATGAACAAAAACCAGCAATTCAGGAATTTTTTTTTGGGGGGGGTTATGCCATTCCGTATATGGTAAAATTTATAAGGCATTTTTATTCTTCGGGTCAGTACAATTACAGCAATACCTCTTTTACATCTTTTTGTATGTTTTGAGGCTTTTACACATTAAAAACTATTTTATAAACAAAATAACTATTTTTGCATCGCTTTATTCTGAGAGCTAAAACTTTTTTATTTTTCCGCTGATGGAGCTATGTGGCAGCTTGTTTTTTGTGGAACAAGGTGATGTTTTCAGAGGTACCCTGTTTATTTATATCCATAATTTTGATCACATATTATTCAACTTTTTGTTCGATGGTATGATGAAAATGCATTGTTTTTTTGTCATGCTTGTTTTATGGTGTTCACTAAAGGGGTTTACTAGTGGGAAATTTTTATAGGTTGGGTCGTTGTGGACCCGGCGATACCAAATATATGTACTTTTATTGTTTATGTTGTTTTTTCATTCAAATATTTATTTATAGATACAATATCTTTTGATTTTTATTTTATTATTTTTTATTTTTTTTTAAATATGTTTTTACAATTAACTTTTTTTGTACTTTTTTTTAAATCTTTTTTACTTTGTACCAATATGGGACAATCATTTTTTGCAAGCTGATCGCTTCTACAGCATGGGGATGCAGCAGCTGTCAGCTCTGCACTGACACAGAAACTTGCTGATCATGCACTGTGCATGACCTGCAAGTTTCTTAGCTCTGGTGACCTGGATGTCGTCATGACTACACCGGGTCACCATGGCAAAAATCGGGATCACGCCTCACGCTGTGGGGTCTCTGATCCAAAGGCAGAGGGCCTGTCAGCCTCAGGCAGCTTCCAGGAATGCTGCGATCTCATTCAGTCACACAATTTCAGGTGTTATAATGTCGGGAGCGGTGTGTGACCACTCCTGGCACTTATTGCATGGTGTTAGTTGTCAGAATCAGCTGACACCTGGTGGTGATCGCCCGCACACCATCCGTTTACGCGGGCGATCGCGCAGACGTAATAATCCATCCCTGGTCAGATAGACCCTCAGATAGACCCAGGTCACATGGACAAATTATTGCATCTGATGTCAGAAAATGTTTGTTTTTTTACATTCCATTGGAAGGAATATAACATCTTTAGAATTCTGCACCGGTGACTCTTTACTCTGACCCGTCACAACGTTGTTGACATCATTGCATCATTATTTTGAACAGTGGTGCTTTATAAAGCCTATTATACTACTACATAATACTATTCTAATACTATTCTTACTATGTAGTGAAATCATTTGCTGTTTTGCCACTTACTTATTTACTAAGATTTAACCTTCAGCTGCAGGAACGCATTGTGATTCGGCCACCAGCAAGTGTAAATATACATTTCACAAAGCAACATGTAATTAAATGTGACTTTGCACATCTTATACAATCTCTCTCTTGGGAAGAGATAAAGCAAAACATTACTTTCTGTGCCATTTCATCTTTCATCTAATTTTTTTACATTTGCACATGGCTTAGAGGAGCTTGTCATGAAATAATGTTTCTATAACTCCGCCATCAGTGTGCAAATAGATGCTGCATTAGGCCGTAATTGATGAACGGCAAGAGGTTATGCGCCATCACAGTAATGAATATATAATGCATTCACACAGCCACGCGATTTGTAGTATATCTGGAAACAAACAATGTCTCAGTATTCTAATGCTAAGCATAATATTTTTCTTTCTCGTTGAAAAACACCTGCTCCATGAATGGTTTCTTTGTGTTTCTAGATGTTTATGTGTCTATTTACCTATCAGTGAATGATTGACTTTCCATTTACTTGCCAATGTGTCTACCGCCTGTCAATGTCAATGCCCGTATCTTACTGGGTTATCTGACTCTTTACCTATCTAAAATGAATTTACCTGTTATTTTACCTGCCTATGTATGCTTTACCAGTCTACCTGTCTATGTGGTTTACCTGTTTATGACTCTATAAAGGAATATATAAATGATTTTCTGGTCTATTTTCCAGTCTAGTTGTGGATGAACTATTTATGACTGTATCTGTGAGTGATATACCCATTGTGACAGTCATTGGCAAAGTATGTGAGGGGAGATATATATCACAAAGATTGCTATCTTCCGTGATGTGAAACAAAGAAGTTTATCTCCAGCATGTTATGTGTTGAGGGGTTAATCGGCCAAGACAGGGTTGGGCTTTTTTGTGAGTAGTTGTAAGAGATGGGTGGAACAACTACCCACCATATCGCCACCTCAAGGGTGTGGTTTGGCAGGTTAAATGTCCGCCCTGTGAGTTTTCTTTCTGTCTGTGTGTCTGGAGGCAAGGGAGCTCCAGAAAAGTGTTTATATGAGACTGTGCTGAACTGTGTTGTTTTACTCTGAGCGTCCGGCTCCCCACAGACATATTGACTCTGCTATACATTATTTTTGCCAGAAGGATCACACTTATTTTGTTGAACCCCACACTAGTTTATGCCGTGTTTAAATAAATCAGTTGAAAAAACGTTACTTTGTCTATAAATAGTGAACCTGCCTATTTACCTGTCTTTGAATGGTTTAATAGCCTATTTGCATATCTATATGTGATTTACCTGGTTATGACCCCTTCAATTAATGGTTTACCTGTCTACTTTCCAGTATAGGTGTGATTCACCTGATTATGACTTCACCTTTGACTGGATTTACTTGTCTATAAATAGCTAAACTGCCCACTTACCAGTCAATTTTTGGTTTACCAGTACATATCAGAGCATTGATCCAGTGGTCTGTAATTAGTGGACAGAAGCCCCACTAACTATCTCTTACCTGCCAGAATCCCCGGTGCTTCTTCTGACTTGTAGACCCTTCATGATGTCATCTTTGTAGTGTGAAGCATGAACGACATGGTGCCTGGCCTACTGATCATAAGAGGCTCCAGAGATTCCAGCCTGTAGGAGGTAGCTCACAGTTCTCCTTTCCATCGCTCATGGACCAGAGTCATGTGAATTGATTTGCTCCTCTCTATTTACCTGTCTTTGTCCTTCTCTATGAACAGTAAACCTATCTATTTATCTGCTAAGTATATAATTGATGCATGGTTAGATTACTGTTCACCAGTGTATAAGCATTTTTACTCAGCTTTCCTGTCTATAAATGGTTTACAGTATATAATTGCCAATGAATGGTGTAATGAGAGCACTGTTTGTGGTCACCTGAAAGATTTAAAAACGGCTACCAGAAACAGACTTGGCAAGGGGCACTCCATTTACCAGATCTAAGGGGTCCCTTGTAAAGGGATCTTAAACAGGGACTTCTGGACTGGGCCCATGGGGCTAGCTGCTGTTTAGGGGTGCAAGCTGCGTGGAATAGTAAGGTAGACAGGTAACAACAAGGATGGCAGGAAAGGAACAAAAACAAGAAAATAGCAAACAAAGAGAAGTCTAAAATATTAACATCCAATAGAAAACTGGAGCAGAAGATCAGGATATGTAAGCCAGGCAAGCAGAATTATATCTGGCCACTCCCAGAAAGAAGTTGGGAGCTTTAGTAGGGTGTAGTGTTGTCCAATAAGCTGTGGTAAGTTGATGATTACTTCAGGTGACAGCGCAAACACAAATATTGCAAGACTGGATGGTACTAGAGGTCCATGCCACCCTAGTCAGTGACTGAACTGAGCTTGCTTCCAGAGGCTGGTTCCAACATCTTTCCCATCACCATTGCTACTACTAGAATTAAAGTGGTAGCACCTGGTGATAGGTGAAGACATCACAGGAGCAGAAGATGGAGGAAATGTGACAGCATCTTTTCCTTCAAAGATGAGTGACCAGACTCTGAAGACCAGGTTTATTCAGGAGCAGAATGTAAAAGTTCTTGATAAGATTATTGGCATGCATATTACTCGCCAGAACCCAGGATCTCTCTTCTGGAGCCATAACTGCTCTGATGCTCCAGATATTGAAAAGACCCCCTCATCACATGAGAATCCAGTATTTTTTGCACCTCATGCTTCAAGTTTCTATTGATAAACATGAGATCAGGATCACTAACATGGGGACTTGAGGAGGTGTTCATCAAACACAGCAAGAAGCTGGGAGCTTTAGTATGGTGTGGTGCTGTCACTTTCGCCAAAGCAGGGAACTGAACAGAGCTAAATATATATTTAGCACGCGTGCGGGCTCACGCGTGCAACAGATATTAAGTGCAACGGGATCAAGTGTTTTGCAGTTAGACAATGCATTGAAGCTGATGTTCCTCTCTTCTCTTCTTCACACAGGTATTTCATTCCATCATCCATGTATGCTGTCTGACAAGTGTGAACTGCATCATATATTGCCAGATATTTTTATGGTATTTCATTCCATCATCCATGTATGCTGTCTGACAAGTGTGAACTGCATCATATATTGCCAGATATTTTTATGGTATTTCATTCCATCATCCTGTGGTGGGTCTTTTTTTTTTTTTTTTAACTATTTGGTTTCTGCTTTGAAGTGTAGAAAGGTTTTTTTTCCCTTTCTCTGTTTGATGGCCTTGTCCAGCGTTAGTTATTTACCCTGCATAGTAATGCCTGCTCTGGCCTTGTGCTAATTGGTTAATTACTGATTGTGGCCTTTTGGTGGCTGAAGCTAGCAGACATTTCATTTCATATATATTTAGCTCTGGTTGGGATAGCACGCGTGCGGGCTCACGCGTGCAACAGATATTAAGTGCAACGGGATCAAGTGTTTTGCACTTAGACAATGCAGTTGGACAGGGCAGGAGACAGGTAAGGTGCATAAGTTTTTCATGCACGCATGCTTCTTGGTCAGTCGTACTACATTTGCATTGATCATATCAACCTGCTGCTTTTTTGTCTTCACCTCTGCTTTCTAACAACTCGCCTGCCCTTTTACACATTCTGTGCACTCTCTGCATATCCACCCCTCCCTTTTCCCCTCTCCCATGTATAACTCTGAGGCTCTATTGACATTTCTTACCCACACCAAACCATCCAAAACCACCATGCAGCACTCAAAACGTTCATACAAATCATCCCACCACCTGCTTTTTCTGTTTTTTCTCCTTTTAATAGTTGCAGGTGACATCTCCCCCAACCCTGGGCCTCCCTCCACCAGCATACGTTACTCTCCTCCATCTGCATATAGAAACCCTGCTAATCTTATTAACATTCAGTGCATGCCTTCTCCTCTCACTTTCCAATGTGCTCTCTGGAATGCACGGTCTGTGTGTAACAAACTTACTTACATTCACGATCTTTTTCTCTCTAATTCCCTTAACCTTCTGGCTATTACAGAAACCTGGATCCAGCATTCAGACACCACCGCTGCTGCCGCTCTCTCGTTTGGTGGGCTAAAATTTTCACATACCCCCAGACCTGAGAACAGACAGGGTGGAGGTGTTGGTTTGCTCCTTTCATCACAATGTGCTTTCCAGGTCATCCCCCCGGTTCCCTCACTTACATTTCCTTCCTTTGAAGTCCACGCTGTCAGACTCTTTAAGCCCTTCTCCTTACGAGTGGCGGTCGTTTATCGCCCTCCAGGCTCCTCCCGCCAGTTTCTAGACCACTTCACCACCTGGCTTACTCACTTTCTATCCTGTGACATCCCCACCCTCATCATGGGAGACTTTAACATCCCCATCAATGATCCGCTCTCCCAGTCTGCCTCTCATCTTCTTTCTCTAACTTCTTCATTCGGCCTCTCACAGTTTACTAATTCTCCTACACATGAGGACGGGAATACTCTGGACCTGGTTTTCTCCCGTCCCGGCTCGCTGCACGACTTTACTAATTCACCCCTCCCGCTCTCGGACCACAACCTTCTTTCCTTCTCTGTCAAGAATTGTCTCCTCACCCGGAACACCCCCACTTACCACACTTATCGGAATACACGTACCATTAATACCCAACAGCTTAGGGACAATCTCCACACATCTTTAGCCCCCATCTCCACCCTCTCCTGTCCAGACATAGCATTGTCACACTTCAATAATACACTGAAGAATGCCCTAGATGAAGCAGCACCTTCTATACGCAGAAAGACCCGACACAGACAACGGCAGCCCTGGCACACAACGCAAACACGCTTTCTTCAGCGCTGCTCGAGGTGTGCAGAGCGGCAGTGGAGAAAATCTCTCTTAGCAAAAGACTTCATCCACTATAAGTTCATGCTCAAAACCTATAACTCTGCCCTTCATCTAGCCAAACAATCCTACTTCACCACCCTCATCACCTCACTATCCAACAACCCAAGACGACTTTTTGAAACCTTAAACTCCCTCCTGAAACCTAAAGTACAGGCCCCCATCACCAACCTCAGCGGTGAGGATCTGGCCACTTATTTCCTAGAAAAAATCAACCACATCCATCAGGATATCTCAGCCCTATCTCTTCAGTGCCTGGATCCCCTTCCCTGCCGCACCTCAAGCTCACTAGACATCTTTGAGCCTGTTTCAGAAGAAGAAGTTTCCAAGCTCCTCACTTCTGCTCGGCCTACAACCTGCAACAGTGACCCTATTCCTTCACAGCTCCTGCAGTCTCTCTCACCAGTGGTCACCACTCACCTGACTAAAATATTTAACCTCTCTCTTTCTTCAGGTATATTTCCCTCCTCATTTAAACATGCCATCATAACCCCTTTACTTAAAAAGCCATCCCTGGACCAGAACTGCACTGCTAACTACAGACCTGTCTCTAACCTTCCCTTCATCTCTAAACTCCTGGAACGCCTGGTCCACTCCCGTCTAATCCGCTATCTCTCGGATAACTCTCTTCTCGACCCCTTACAATCTGGTTTCCGCTCTTTACACTCTACTGAAACTGCCCTCACTAAAGTCTCTAATGATTTAATAACAGCTAAATCAAAAGGTCATTGCTCCCTGCTGATTCTCCTGGATCTCTCTGCTGCATTTGACACTGTGGATCACCAGCTCCTCCTCACTATGCTCCGCTCTATAGGCCTCAAGGACACAGCCCTCTCCTGGTTCTCCTCCTACCTCTCTGACCGCTCCTTCACTGTATCTTTTTCCGGCTCCTCTTCCTCTTCTCGTCCCCTGACTATCGGGGTCCCGCAGGGCTCAGTCCTAGGCCCCCTCCTCTTCTCTTTATACACTGCCCCTATTGGACAAACAATCAGCAGATTTGGGTTCCAGTATCATCTCTATGCTGATGACACCCAATTATACACTTCTTCCCCTGACATCACCCCTACCCTAATTCAAAATACCAAGGATTGTCTGTCTGCTGTCTCTAGCATCATGTCCTCCCTCTATCTGAAACTAAATCTCTCTAAAACTGAACTTCTTGTGTTTCTCCCCTCTACTAACCTCACTCTACCTAACATCGAAATAACCCTGGAGGGTTCAACCATAACTCCCAAGCAGCATGCCCGCTGTCTTGGGGTGATATTCGACACTGAACTTTCCTTTACTCCGTACATCCGATCACTCAGTCGCTCTTGTCACCTGCATCTTAAAAACATCTCCAGAATCCGACCTTTTCTCACCTTTGAAACTGCTAAGACTCTTACTGTCGCTCTTATTCATTCTCGCCTGGACTACTGCAACTCTCTTCTGATCGGTCTCCCTCTTACCAAACTTTCTCCTCTCCAATCCATCTTGAATGCGGCAGCCAGGGTCATATTTCTGTCCAGCCGCTTCACCGATGCCTCCATCTTGTGCCAGTCATTACACTGGCTACCTATTCGCTACAGGGTCCAGTATAAACTCATCTCTCTCACCCACAAAGCTCTCCACTGTTCTGCACCGCCTTATATCTCCTCTCTCATCTCTGTCTATCACCCTACACGTGCCCTCCGTTCTACAAATGACCTAAGACTAACATCCCCCGTAATCCGAACCTCGCACCTCCGCCTCCAAGACTTCTCTCGTGCTGCTCCAGCTCTCTGGAATGCACTTCCCCAGGCGATCAGACTGATACCTAGCCCTGACCTATTCAAGCGCGCTTTGAAAACCCATCTCTTCAAACAAGCCTACCACATCAACTACCCAGCAAGCTAACTTTGCCCTGTTCCCTCCTTCCAAATATTATTCTGAATCTGCACCCTACTATTCATCTGTCTCCACACCCATCATGCACATGATAACTGCACTTGATACTTGTCTATTGCACTTAAACACACGGGCTGATGACCGGATCATGCAGCTTTATATGAAAATCCCTATTATGATTGCCAGACCTGAATTAACAAGCATTTCTCACCTACTGTGTCCCCCCATTTCCTTGTAGATTGTAAGCTTGCGAGCAGGGACCTCACTCCTAATGTCACTGTTTGAATTGTCTTAACTTGTATTGAATTTATTGTCTGTACATGTCCCCGCTTAATTGTAAAGTGCTGCGGAATATGTTGGCGCTATATAAATAAAAATTATTATTATTATTATTAACTGATTACTCCAGCTAAAATCACAAACCTATACCACCAGACTGTATCCCAAATTCTATATCCCGGCCACACAAATCAGTGGCTGGACAAAGCCTCAACCACCCAGAGCAGGTCCTTAAGTCTCCTCTACAACCAATGCCGCTACCAGAATAAATACGTTGTTGTGTAGTTACAGGTGCAGACATCGCAGGAGCAGGTCCAGGTGAAGATGCAAAAATGGGTTATCCTTTTATTTACCTATCCTTGAACAATTTACTTTTCAATGAACTTAACTATGAACAGTTTACTAGTCTATATGACTATGAATACTTAAGCTTTTTTGTACATATACCATAAAACAGAAATCTCTCTTGCGTTGTCTGATTCAATTTATAGCTTTTGTGCTGCAATCATTGTGTTTGGTTGACAATATACATCAAGAGAATTTAATGTAACTTACATTTATTCAAATAATATATTTTTCCTTAGTTATATCTCATTGAGACTGAAATGTACAATTGAATTATGATTTTTTTTCTTTAAGTGTCTAATGCTGGAATGCTTAAAAGGGATTTGCACAAAATTAAAAAGTCACAAAATTCAGCCCATTTTTATTGCCAATTTTAAACTTCCACAATGTTATGTTTGAAGAAACTGGTTAGCCCCAATTGCAAACAGCCAAAAATGCTGTATAAGATGTACAGAAACGACAAATGCAATTATTGAAAATCTCTTGCAGCCATGTTTTATTCACAACTGAACACAACACAAATCAGGATGTGCAAGTCAGACATTTGCCACTTTATTTGGGAAAAATAACTAATTTGCAAATTCATGGAAGCAACACATCTTATAAAGTTCAGTCAGGTTAACAAAAGACTGAAAAAGGTCACATAACTATGAATAAAAAGAGCATGTTAGGGAGGTAGAGTCTCTCAGAAACCAAGATGGTCAGACGTTCATCAATCTGTAAACAACTGATTCCAAAAATTGTGGATCATTTTCCGGAAAAAGTTTCTCAGTGTAAAATTGCAAAGATTTTGTATATCCCAACATCTAAAATATATAATATCATCAAAAGATTCAGAGAGTTAGGGGAAATCCATGTACACAAAGGACAAGGCAGACAGTCAATATTGGAGTCACTGCATTTTTGTCTTCTTTATATAATATACGGTGGAGAAACCTTCTCAACTAATGAATAAACCAAATAAAAGTCCAGATAATAAAGACTAAAAATATTTTATTAATTACACAATAAAAGAGAAACCAGACATATAAGACATAATACAATACCATAAATCATGATGTAAGAAGGCAGTTACATAGAGGACACACAAGCCATAAATACATATATTGATCATAAAAAATTCCTACCGCGTCAAAGTGCATATAATAAACATACAAAGAGTATAGAAACTCAAATAAAGTGTATAGGAAAAGTAATAAGATCATAGATACCCGTGATGTTTTTGGATCACGGGGCCCGAAATGGGGCTGCCGTCCTTGTGGATCATGTGTGGCATGTCCAAACATAGAGAGGTGTGAGGATTTCTCCAATGCTGATGAGAATAGATTTTTTAAAATTTTGCATCATATATCATGTACAACCACTGCAGTAATCTATTGTGCGAGCTGTCCCTGTAACCTAAAATACGTTGGTTTAACCTCTAGGGAATTTAGGCGTAGGGTGAGAGAACATGTTTTGGATATTAAAGCAGCCAAAAATATCTCTGATGTCGACTCCCTTAAGACATTACCAAAGCATTTTAAGTTATTCCATCAATGTAATGAATTATTATTAAAGGTACGAGGGATTGATCATGTAATATTGAACTCTAGAGGAGGTGATATTAAAAAACGTCTTGCACAAATTGAGTCTAAGTGGATTTTTAGACTGGATACGATTGCACCCAAGGGCCTCAACGAACAGTTATCTTTTAATGCGTTTTTATAAATGTTTATTAATCTGATTTTTTCTTCTTTGCTTTTAGTTTGTACCTGACCCTTGGAATCCTTTTATCCATTTGATCATCCATCCGATTACCCTTTTTGGGGTAATTTAACCACTAAGTTGTGTTTTTTCTGCTTTCTTTAAGATGGATCTTCGTTCTCTTGAGGCCAATTGGCTTTTACAGGCAGAAAATGTTTTTAAAGGGGAACCAATACAGGACAATCCTAACCATAATAATATACGTGAGCTCAAAAGCAAACTCAAGAATTGTTTCCACCGTAGAATAAAAATTTGGTGGAATAAAGTTTTTTTAGAAAATTATTTAAGTAAAAATCTTATTCCTAGAGGTTTAAGAGTGCAGTTGTTCCCTTCTTATGGAAGAGATGATGCCAAATTCTCATCAGCATGGGAGAATATTTGTAACATTTGCTCTCGTTCCTTTCTGTCATTGATAGTTGAGTATAACTCTCAGTCTTTACCTTTACTTGAGAAAGAGATTGAGGGTCTTAATATAGACCTCAGTAAATTGATTACACCTGTTGAGACAGAGAAATTTAGAAAAGAATTGGAGGATTTACATTTGACCTGGGAAAAACAAATTAAAGATGTCAAAACAAAAAAATATACCAGGGATTTATCAGATGCAGAGAATAACAGGGTATATAAGTGGAAGCTCCCTTTAAGACAGAATAGGAAGAGGAGTAACTCTATGACTTCATCCACATCTATGGAATCCTCTCATTCTGGTTTCGGAAGAAGCTATAATACAAGGAATCGTAAGCGGAAGAATAACCCTACACGGGTGTCCCCGATCCGGAAAAAGGATACCATAGGTTCAAGTGGTGCATCATCTAACAAGGTAATAAATAGAGTTGAGCGATACCGTCCGATACTTCAAAGTATCGTATCGGATGGTATCGGCCGATCTTTAAAAAAAGTATCGGTATCGCCGATTCCGATACCGGAAGTCCCATTCAAGTCTATGGGACTTCCGGTATCGGAATAAGAAAAACCCTTTCCTGCCCTTGTACAGCCTCTCTGGGGTCTGTACGGGCCTTTCGGGGGGCTGTGCCGGCCTGCCAGGGGGTCTGTGCAGGCTCCGGTGGTCTGTGCCGGCCTGCCGGGGGGCTGTGCAGGCTCCGGGGGGCTGTGCCGGCCTGCCAGGGGGTCTGTGCAGGCTCCGGTGGTCTGTGCCGGCCTGCCGGTGGTCTGTGCAGGCTCCGGGGGGCTGTGCCGGCCTGCCGGGGGGCTGTGCCGGCCTGCCGGGGGGCTGTGCAGGCTCCGGGGGGCTGTGCCGGCCTGCCGGGGGGCTGTGCCGGCCTGCCGGGGGGCTGTGCAGGCTCCGGGGGTCTGTGCAGGCATCGTCCGATGGGACTACAAGTCTCATCGGGCGATGCCTGCTACCATGACAGTGATTGACACATTAGCCAATGATGGGACAGTAGTAGTCCCATCATCCGGCTAATGTGTTAAATGTAAAAAAAAAAAAAAAAAAAAAAATTACATGCTACATACATACAACATGCATACTACATACATGCTACATTCATACTACATACTACATACATGCTACATTCATACTACATGCAACATACATACTACATATATACTACATGCATGCTACATACATACTGCATGCTACATACATACCACATATATACTACATACATACTACATGCATGCTACATGCATGCTACATGCTACATACATAACACATATATACTACATGCATGCTACATACATACTACATGCTACATACTACATATATACTACATGCATGCTACATACTACATGCTACATACATACTACATATGTACTACATGCATGCTACATACATACTGCATGCTACATGCATGCTACATACATACTACATATGTACTACATGCATGCTACATACATACTACATATATACTACATACATACTACATACATACTACATGCATGCTACATGCATGCTACATACATACCACATACATAACACATATATACTACATGCATGCTACATACATACTACATGCTACATACATACCATATACATACTACATGCATGCTACATACATACTACATGCATGCTACATACATACTACATGCATGCTACATACATACTACATGCTACATACATACTACATGCTACATACATACTACATATATACTACATGCATGCTACATACATACTACATGCTACATACATACTACATATATACTACATATATACTACATGCATGCTACATACATACTACATGCTACATACATACTACATATATACTACATGCATGCTACATACATACTGCATGCTACATGCATGCTACATACATACTACATACATACTACATGCTACATACATACCACATATATACTACATACATACAATACATTCATACAATACATACATAGACATACAGTACATATAACATAGAGTAACATACTTACCAATACTTGTCACATTGTTCCCCGAAGCCATTGTCTTTCCGGAATAAATATTAACATAATAAACCACAAAAATACTCACCCACGATCCGAAGCAGTCCACGAGTGTGTCCCACGACGATCTTGGGTAGAGAACGGCAGCATCAGATGATGCTGCCGTTCTCTACGGGCTGCAGGAATCCAATGACGGAAGGTAGGTATCCTTCCGCACTGTATTCCTCCGCCACTTAAAAAAAAAAAAGTCCCTAGTCTCACTTTATGCCATTGCTGCGTGGGAATTTCCCACACAGCAATGGCATAAAGTGAGACTAGGGACTTTTTTTTTTTTAAGTGGCGGAGGAATACAGTGCGGAAGGATACCTACCTTCCGTCATTGGATTCCTGCAGCCCGTAGAGAACGGCAGCATCATCTGATGCTGCCGTTCTCTACCCAAGATCGTCGTGGGACACACTCGTGGACTGCTTCGGATCGTGGGTGAGTATTTTTGTGGTTTGTTATGTTAATATTTATTCCGGAAAGACAATGGCTTCGGGGAACAATGTGACAAGTATTGGTAAGTATGTTACTCTATGTTATATGTACTGTATGTCTATGTATGTATTGTATGAATGTATTGTATGTATGTAGTATATATGTGGTATGTATGTAGCATGTAGTATGTATGTAGTATGTATGTAGCATGCATGTAGCATGTAGTATGTATGTAGCATGCATGTAGTATATATGTAGTATGTATGTAGCATGCATGTAGTATATATGTAGCATGTATGTAGTATGTATGTGGTATGTATGTAGCATGTAGTATGTATGTAGCATGCATGTAGTATATATGTAGTATGTATGTAGCATGTAGTATGTATGTGGTATGTATGTAGCATGTAGTATGTATGTAGCATGCATGTAGTATATATGTAGTATGTAGTATGTATGTAGTATGTATGTGGTATGTATGTAGCATGTAGTATGTATGTAGCATGCATGTAGTATATATGTAGTATGTAGTATGTATGTGGTATGTATGTAGCATGTAGTATGTATGTAGCATGCATGTAGCATGCATGTAGTATGTATGTAGCATGCATGTAGTATGTATGTAGCATGCATGTAGTATGTATGTAGTATGTATGTAGTATGTATGTAGCATGCAGTATGTATGTAGCATGTATGTAGTATGTATGTAGTATATATGTAGTATGTATGTAGCATGTAGTATGTATGTAGCATGCATGTAGTATATATGTAGTATGTATGTAGCATGCATGTAGTATGTATGTAGTATGTATGTAGTATGTATGTAGCATGCAGTATGTATGTAGCATGTATGTAGTATATATGTAGTATGTATGTAGCATGCATGTAGTATGTATGTAGCATGTAGTATGTATGTAGTATGTATGTAGCATGCATGTAGTATGTATGTAGCATGTATGTAGTATGTATGTAGTATATATGTAGTATGTATGTAGCATGTAGTATGTATGTAGCATGCATGTAGTATGTATGTAGTATTTTTTTTTTTTTTTTTTTTTTTTTTTAACATTTAACACATTAGCCGGATGATGGGACTACTACTGTCCCATCATTGGCTAATGTGTCAATCACTGTCATGGTAGCAGGCATCGCCCGATGGGACTTGTAGTCCCATCGGACGATGCTTGCACAGACCCCCGGACATCAGCACAGCCCCCCGGCAGGCCGGCACAGCCCCCCGGCAGGCCGGTACAGACCCCCACAGGGTGCACAGACCACCGGCAGGCCGGCACAGCCCCCCGGCAGGCCGATACAGACCCCGGGCAGTCCACACAGCCCCCCGGCAGGCCGGCACAGCCCCCCGGCAGGCCGGCAGAGACCCCCGGAAGGCCCGAAATGACGGCGCATCATGATGCGCACACACCGCGCATCATGATGACGTCAGGCCGTCAATCAACTGAACTTCCGATTCCGATGCCGAATTCCGATATTGAAAAAATATCGGAAGTCGGTATCGGAATTCCGATACAGCAAGTATCGGCCGATACCCGATACTTGCGGTATCGGAATGCTCAACACTAGTAATAAATCTATCCAATATTGATCTGACGCCTCAACAGATGGAGGTCTTAGAATTGGGCTTAATTTTTCACCTACTGCTAAATTTGATTCGTTTTTAGCAATAAAAGATTAACATCTTTTTGCCCGTAGACTTCTACTTAAAAAATTACATCATAGGACTAATGATAGAATGGATAAGGTATTTGAAACTGAGGAAGAATTAGAGGCGTTGGAAACTTTAAATGAATTACTCTTGGAACAAGAGCCCACAGAGAAGGGTAAGTTCCCTAGAGCTTTGGTTCCTAAATCCAAAAAATCTCCACCTCTTACCCTAAATGCAAATATTGATCTATTTGTTAAACTGGTCAGTTTGGATTTGAAAAATATATCAACTGGTATTCCAGATTACAACTGCACTTTGGATCAGATGAAAGCAATTAAAGAACTCTCTACAAGAACAGATGTAGTCATAAAACCATCAGATAAAGGTGGTAATACTGTAATCTGGCCATGTACTATGTATGAGAAGGAAGTGTATAAATTATTGAGGGATACCAAGTGCTATAAGAAACTTACTTTTAATCCCCTCAATTCTTTTTGTTTACAGTTAAAAGATATTTTGACTCAAGCAGTTGATTCCTCAGTCATCACCAAAAAACAGATGGAATATTTGATTTTGGATTATCCCACTATTGCGACATTTTACATACTTCCCAAGGTACACAAAAATGCCATGTGTCCTCCTGGCCGCCCGATTGTGGCAGGCAATAATAACTTTTGTGAGCCTATTTGTAAGTTAATTGATTATGTTCTCCATCCCTTGGTAGAAACTCTACCTTCTTATCTGAAGGATACGAATGATGTCTTACGAAAAATGGATGGCTTACAGTTGGAAGAGGATATGATTCTGGTGACTTGTGACATCGAATCTCTTTATACATCCATAAGACATGAGGATGGATTGTTTGCTGTCAATCAATTTTTGTCGATGTCCAATGAAGATGGTGAGTTTTGTGAATTCATCATGTGTCTTCTCCGGTTTGCACTTACTCATAATTTTTTTATTTTTTCTGATCAGTTTTTCCTACAGCTCTAGGGCACTGCTATGGGGGCAGCTTTTGCGCCCTCATATGCTAATCTGTTCCTGGGGCTGTGGGAGAGAAGAATTTTTACCACTGACTCTACACCTTTGGTTGATAGAGTGCAATACTGGGGGAGATACATTGATGATATTCTTTGTATTTGGCAGGGTTCTTTGGATGAACTACATACATTTATGGACCATCTAAATGAAAATGATTTGAATCTACGTTTGACCTACAAAGCGGGAAGATCCAATGTTGAATTTTTGGATGTTTTGTTCCAAGTGGATGATGCTGGTTTTGTTTATTCTGATGTGTTCCGCAGACCTACCTCGACAAATAGTCTCTTGCATTTTTCTTCTTCACATCAACGTAGTCTCATTCGTGGTATACCTGTGGGACAATTTTTACGTATGCGACGTATTTGCTCAAAGGAAGAACTGTTTGAAAAACAGAGCAGAGATCTAAGTATGAGATTTAGGGAAAGAGGATATCCCGATGCGTATATTGAGCAAGGTTATTGGCGAGCGAAAAGAACTGAACGCCTATCGGCACTTCATAAACGCAAATCCAATACTCAGACCTTGGATAAGGTACGTTATATTCAAACCTTTAACTGTAAGTGGCGTGAAGTCAGTACTATTCTGACTAAGCATTGGAAAGTTCTTCAGTTGGATCCGATCCTTGCACAATACCTGTCTCCAAAGCCTGCTATTACATTTAGGAGATCAAGGAATGTTCGTGATACACTTGTACATAGCCATTATAGGAAGAAGGAGGTTAATGTTTTTGGATCACGGGGCCCGAAATGGGGCTGCCGTCCTTGTGGATCATGTGTGGCATGTCCAAACATAGAGAGGTGTGAGGATTTCTCCAATGCTGATGAGAATAGATTTTTTAAAATTTTGCATCATATATCATGTACAACCACTGCAGTAATCTATTGTGCGAGCTGTCCCTGTAACCTAAAATACGTTGGTTTAACCTCTAGGGAATTTAGGCGTAGGGTGAGAGAACATGTTTTGGATATTAAAGCAGCCAAAAATATCTCTGATGTCGACTCCCTTAAGACATTACCAAAGCATTTTAAGTTATTCCATCAATGTAATGAATTATTATTAAAGGTACGAGGGATTGATCATGTAATATTGAACTCTAGAGGAGGTGATATTAAAAAACGTCTTGCACAAATTGAGTCTAAGTGGATTTTTAGACTGGATACGATTGCACCCAAGGGCCTCAACGAACAGTTATCTTTTAATGCGTTTTTATAAATGTTTATTAATCTGATTTTTTCTTCTTTGCTTTTAGTTTGTACCTGACCCTTGGAATCCTTTTATCCATTTGATCATCCATCCGATCACTTGCATTTAATTATTTTTCACATTATTTATTATGGTATATGTGTATTTGTCTATTTATATATGTATATATATATATATATATAATTTTTCACTTTTTTTCACTCGATCGCACGCGTGTTTCACTGCACTTTTATTTTCACTTTTATTATTTTTTATTTTTCACTTTATTATTATTATTTATTATATTAAAATTATTGCAATGTATGGATGGATTAATATGGTTGTATGTATATTTGCTATTGGAATGATATACTTTTTATAGTTCCCCATTCTTTCAATGTAAATTGTATTTTTCTCAATGTACATTCAGTTTTCTGCGGTCATTTATATAATATCCATATCTGGTTATATATGCTACTATTGGTTATGTTATTAACTGTTATAACTATCTTTGGTTGTATTATGGCGTTTTCAAATTTTTATAAGAGCATATAACCTGCCGCAATGGTATGCTTCTTTGCACTATCCATTTTGGAGTGTGTTTTTGTGTCTTCTCACTCCCCCTCCCCTTGTAAGGGAGGAGTTATCTTTGCTTATACTAGGCGCTGCAGCACATGGATGGTGACATGTTACTCCCCGCCGAAGGGGCGTGGTTATCTCCGCCCTTTTGATTTAGTTGTGCGGACGGGTCCGGACGCGTCACTTCCGAGTCCGGCCCTCTGCTAGCAGCACATAGACTAGCATTGAGCGCACCATCTGCGACACTTCCGGCCATCTTTATGGCGGCGGTGGCGTGCGTTCCACGCTGGAATGCACATGGTTATCATCCTATGCATGTATTTTTTCTTATGATCTCTGACACATGTGATTAGTTCTGGGAGACATTATATTGAATATGGGGCGTGATTATTATTATTTGTATTCATTCTTTTGATTATTTACATATGGGAACCAAAAGTCTCCATTGGTCTGGGTTACATATAAATATTTCCCCTTTTGCATTACTACCTCACTCCTTGAGAAAGCCACGGTAGGCGAAACGTACGTTGGAGGGAGCTGGAGACGCATTTAGCCATTGATCACGGGTATCTATGATCTTATTACTTTTCCTATGCACTTTATTTGAGTTTCTATACTCTTTGTATGTTTATTATATGCACTTTGACGCGGTAGGAATTTTTTATGATCAATATATGTATTTATGGCTTGTGTGTCCTCTATGTAACTGCCTTCTTACATCATGATTTATGGTATTGTATTATGTCTTATATGTCTGGTTTCTCTTTTATTGTGTAATTAATAAAATATTTTTAGTCTTTATTATCTGGACTTTTATTTGGTTTATTCATTAGTTGAGAAGGTTTCTCTTGTCTTTCATGAATATTCGTACATGTTATATTGGTTGTTGGTTTATAATATACGGTGAACTAACTTTTTTCCAAATGGGATTGTACTTAACTTGTCAGGTTCCTTTACCGTCCATTGTTACCGCCCATTGTCACAATTAAATTCTCTGTTGGGTCTTTCGGGATGACAGGCAGTGCATACTGCATAGGGCTGCTTGTGCTTACTTTCTGAGTGAACATTGTACCACCTAACCAGAGTTCTCAGATTGTTGGCCGATCTGGAGTACTTTCTGGCTGACTAACCAGTGTTTAAGTGAATTGTCTCAAGTTTTAAAACAACTAAAATTCCAGGTGCTTATAAATACAAGCAACTTTGCAATTTGCTTCCTGTTAAAAATCCTCGTTGATCTCCGGAATGGAGGGAATTTTAATTCTATAGTGTAAGGCTGATTGCCTAGGTTATGGACCACCTTGCAGTCTCGGCATGACCAGTTTCCTAGGTAAAGAGAAAACTCCATTGGCAGGCTCTAAGCTTTAGAGCCTGCAAGAACCAATCTGAAGCTGGCTTGATTGAGAGCTCCAGCCAGGTGAAGACACCCGGTGCTTCTGTAATGCCACAAAGGCAATGCTACCTATGCTAACAATATGGCAAAGCACTCTGTTTGGGCTAGCGGTGAAGCCTTGCTGCTGGTTCAAGAAGTCAAACTTCAGTAGGGTACCACTGATTGAAAAATAGGATGCAAAGCAGTCTTAAAGATGGAAGATTAAAATACTCATTTAAGGTTCTCTGTTTACAATAGCCCTGCACTATCTGAAGTTCCTGCTATTATTTCAGGCTAGCCTTGCATTTTGTATACTGAAACAATATATTTTTCACCCTGCTCGCTACCCAACTCTGCTGGACATCCCTCAGATTGGTTTATTATAGCTGACCTCGTCTTCACCATTTTTGACTATTTTTCTGTCTGCCATTTCGAAACTTGCTGTGCCTCTCCTGATTTGTAACTTTTGTTAACTTTGTAACTTTTTTTCTGTCTGCCATTTCGAAACTTGCTGTGCCTCTCCTGATTTGTAACTTCTGGTTTTTACATGACCATAATGTTACTCCTCCCTTGCTGCTTAAACTGGAGAATGAGCCAGCTCTGTTTCTGACTATGATTTAACAACTAGTTGACAACTATCATGAACAACTTTTCTTTGACTTGGAGTCTTTAATGATTAAACCTGTGAAATGAAGTCATATGAAGTTATTTTAGCCAATGGTCAAACACAAGCTGGCAAAGGCTTGATGTGTCCACTTATTTATTCACTCTCAGTAGAAATAAATATGATATCTTAAATGCTGTAGCTAGACATGGGCAATTTGATTCACTTTGTCCTATTGGGCAGACAGTCCAGTCCTCCATAACATTAGTCTTCACTTCTGCAACCAGCATTCTCGACCTCAGCATCTTAGGGACCTCTTGTGCTTAATAGATGATATGTGACGTCGTTACAACTGTTGCCCTGCAACATGTCTTTGTGGTGTCTATTAAGGTCCAGAGGTGCCAAGAATGTTGTTCCACTGATGCTGGGCATATAAATGAAGACCTGCTGTCATGGAGGACTGGAAAGAACATTGGAATTTTTCCTTCACTCATATACTAGTCTAAGACCCACAAGGCCAACTATTTTCCACTTAGTTTCTAAAATGTTGTGCTGTCACTATCCGGAAGTCACCGCTAGAGGGGGCAATGGACTCTATGGTTTACTCTCTCATTATTAAAGGGGTTGTCTCATTTTCTGATAGAGGCACACACTATTCCCCAGCTTTCTGGCCTCCTGGTTACTTAGAGAGCAGGTGCTCCTAAATTAATGCTAATGTTAGGCTAACAATATATTTTCACTACTATTCTGCACTGTGTGCACTATAATTCTGCTATATGAGTAAGCCTTGCAGCATTGTCATCACAGTGTGGTTGCAGAAGTGGTCAGGATAGAAGTTAACAGTGTGCTCCAGCGATCCCAGACTGCCTAAAAGCAATGATTAAAAGCTCAGTAGGAAAAAGTTTATAAGTACTGCTCATGTTAAGCCAATGCTACTAAACCAGGGGTGAGTAATTCATTTTTTCCTAAGGGGCCACATGAGAAACAGTGACTGTGGTGAGGGGGCAAACCAATAGGTGCAAATGATTTCTGCTAAATATTAATATTTACATATTAATTATAATTATGTTATATTAATATTGATTGTATCACTTGATATTGATATTAATATTTATATTTAGTAGATTTAAGTATGCTGACTCCCCTTATATACTGTATGAACCCATACACAGGCCCTATATACAGTATGATCCCACACACTGCCCCCTTACAGTATATAAAGTATAAACCCCGCATAGTCCTCATGCAGACCAAAATCCCACAATGTCTGCCTGTTATTTCAGCTTTCTTCTATGCTTACTTTCTAAAACTAAACATGGACAAAACAGAATTCATAACTTTTCCCCATCTCACTCTACCCCTCCACCAGACCTATCCATCTATGTCAATGGCTGCTCTCTTTCCCTAGTCCCGCATGCTCGGTGCCTCAGGGTGATCCTTGACTCTGCCCTCTCTTTCAAGCCACATATCCAAGCCCTATCCTCCTCCTGCCGTCTCAAACTCAAAAATATTTCCCAGATCCGTGCATTCCTTGACCATGAAACCACAAAAACACTAGTGCACCCCCTTATTATCACCCGCCTTGACTACTGCAACCTCCTTCTCTCTGGCCTCCCCTCTAGCACTCTGGCACCACTCCAATCCATCCTACACTCTGCTGCCTGACTAATTCACCTGTCTCCCCATTATTCCCCTGCCTCTCCCCTATGCCAAGCCCTTCATTGGCTTCCTATCATGCAGAGGATCCAGTTCAAAACCCTAACTATGACATACAAAGTCATCCACAACCTGTCTCATCCACACATCTGTGACATGGTCTCCTGGTACTTACCCACACACAACTTTCGATCCTCTCAAGATCTCCTCTACTCCCCTCTTATCTCTTCTTCCCACAACCGCGTACAAGACTTCTCCCGTGCTTCCCCCATACTCTGGAACACTCTACCCCAACACATCAGACTCTCGCCTACCATGGAAACCTTCAAAAAGAACCTGAAGACCCACCTGTTCCGACAAGCCTATAACCTGCAGTGATCCTCAGTCTACTGAAATGCCGCACAACCAGCTCTATCCGCTCCTAGTGTATACTCAACCATCCCCTGTAGACTGTGAGCCCTTGCGGGCAGGGTCCTCTCTCCTTCTGTACTTGGGTTTGTCTTTTATTAGTTATGTTTATTGTACTTGTCTATATTTGCCCCTTTTCACATGTAAAGCACCATGGAATAAATGGTGCTATAAAAATGTATAATGATAATAATACACTATTTTCCCACTCACAATACCTGTTACATACAGTATAAGCCCCACATAACCCTTCTACATACAGTATGAGCCCCCAAATAGCCTTCCTTTATACAGTATTAGCCCCCAAATAGCCTTGCTATATACAGCATGATCCCACACACAGAATCTCCTATATACAGTATGAACCCCTCACATAGCCTCCCTATATACAGTACGAGTACTTACATAGCCCTCCTGCACAAAAACACACATCCCACACATTGACACATTAAAAAAACACATACTCAACTTGCCATCATTTGCCCAGGTCTTTGCTCTGTGCACTTATGCTCTGCACATCAGACATGATATAGTGACACCATCGAATCCGCTGTCTCAGCCGCACATGGTGATTGGTGGAAGAAAGAGCTGGTGGCTTTCTCCTCCACTACTACAGTCACTGCTATTTGAACCTTGAGGATGCAGACTGTAATAACATCAGTCCACCAGGTGCCGGAGGGTGGCCACATGGTGTACTGCATGGGCCAGTGGGCCAGTGTTTTCAGCCCATCAGTTGTTTCAGGTCACATTTTCCTCATGTCTATACTAAACAGAAGTAGCTTCCTTGGCCAAAAGCTGTATGCAGTATAACACAGTTTAACGGCTAATATTAATTTAAAAACTTGCAAAGTTGCTTGTTTTAACACTATAAATATATTAAACTTATAAGGCGGAAATTTCCCTTTAACCTCAATTTATTATAGCATGAAACACAAGCTCTTTTTCTCCTTCTAGTGACAGCTGCTGAATTATAGCAATAAATCTTTTAAGCCCAATGGAGGGTATGGCACTTTTTTATTAAAAAAAAACTTTAAGATAATATATTAAGAAATTAATATAATTTTGTACCCCTTTAGATAATAAAACGGTGTTCAAGGAAGGACTGTGTTCAGATACAGAAATCCATTAAAGTAATATCACTCATATTGCAGTACATCTTGACTTTCTACCATTTTAATCCTTAATGTTGATTATCATGCTACACATAGTGCGGTCTTAATGCCGTAGTTGTGCTCCTATGTCTCAGACATGTTTTATTCAAATGCTTCCTAGAGAAGTCATGGAAGCGTTCAGACAGCTCGATAGACACATAATTTAACCTCCTGAGACCCAGATCCTTTACTGTCTCATATATATTCTATTGATAAAGTCTGGATTTTTTTATGTATCTCCTCATTTTAAAAATTATTTGCAAAATTGAATTCCTGAGGGTAATTATAGTGAGTTGGCCCAAGAGAAGCCATATCCTAATTGTGGCTTGATTGTAGTTGTAAAATATCTTTCAACAATGACTGACATGGCAAACCCCAATCACATCAATGACATGCAACATATAATGAAGTCCTTTAGGACAAATAATCTGTTTTTATAAATAAAAATATTATTTTGTGGAAGAGCAAAAACATAGACTATAGACTATTGTCTCTCTCGTTCGATAAGCAGTATATGAACTAGTTGAGTTACGGTTTCACATTTATTACCCCATACGCTAAAGAAATACAATGCAACTCATATTTTGGTCATGGTTCTGAGCTTTGGGCAAAGAGATTACCAAGTAATAGTCTGAAAATGTATGGACATATGGGACAGGGTCACTGGCGCTGTATGTGAGGGGAGAAATTTGTCGCAAAGGTTGCTATCCTGTGTGATGTGAATGCCATAAGTTTTCCTCTATCATGATACAGTATGTGCTAAGAGCAGTCCAGTCATTAAATGGGCCTGGCTTTCATGGTGGGTAAGTTAGAGATGGGCAGGACACCTACCCACCATATCTCCACCTCTAGGGTGTGGCTGGAAGGAGTTAAATGTCCAGCCAGTTTTTTTCTCTGTCTGTGTTGTTTGGAGGGGGTAAGGGCCCCGTCACACGCAGCGACTCACCAGCTATCCCAACAACGATATCAACTTGTCAGGCTTGCTGGTGTGTCGCTACATGATTGCTGGTGAGCTGTCAAACAAGCAGCTTCACCAGCGATCAGCACCAGCGATGCCTAGCGGGTGCGTCGCTGTGTATGTTAGTTACCAGCGCGCTGATGCAGGGAGCTGGTAACTAAGGTAAACATCGGGTTTCTAAGTGGCACACGTCACTTAGAAACCCGATGTGTACCTTGGTTACCTGCTCCCTGCATCAGCGAGCTGGTAACTAAGGTACACATCAGGTTTCTAAGCACCACATGCTGCTTAGAAACCCGACGTTTACCTTGGTTACCAGCATGCTGATCGCTGGTTGTTGCTCTCCTGCCTGTCACATGCAGCGATGCGTGCTGGCCAGCGGGAGACCAACGACCCAAAAAAGTCCTGACCTTTCAGGAACGATCAGCGATAACCAGCAGGGGGGCTGGTCGCTGATAGCTGTCACACATAGCGATCTCGCTGGTGATATCGCTGCTGTGTCACAAAACTTGTGACTCAGCAGCGATCGCTATGTGTGACGGGGGCTTAAGCCTTCAGACTGAAGCTCCTGAGAGAGGTGCCTCATGTATTGTCCCAGAAGGCAGGAGCCATACTGGGAAGGACTTTATATGGACTTTTTGTTTTCATTTGAGCCAGAAGGCTGTTTTCTGTTACTATTTTGGCACACTGGTTTATGAAGCAATAAACCACCCATAGAGTTGAACCAAGCATGTTCCTGTGTCTGCCTCAGGGAGCAGCTAAGTGAGCCAACCTTCAACAAAATACTATATCGCTTTTGAACTGTCCATTTATTTAGTTTAAAGGTTCTGTAAAAATTGTATTTTTGGTATTCAAATTTTCAAATTTACAATGATTTAAAGGAGGGTGTAGCTTTTATGGAACAAATATGTTAAGCCTTTTAATGAGGCTAAGAGGCTACTTCCAAAAAAACTGCATAAAACAATGGACACAGTGTAACAAAACATGGATTTGGGATAGCTCATACAGCTATATGAGTACTACCCATTTTCTTTTTTTTATAAAACTGACATAACCAATGTACATAATAAGCACATTTACAAATGTATAATTTCTTACCTTTACATTTGACTCAACACATACCATAAGATGATGAGCCTTGAAAAAAACAACATAATTTTGTGATTCTTTGTCGGGAGTTAATGAGCCAGTAACAAGCAATCCTTCCCTTTCCGAAACCAACCAGATGGGATGGTAAGAGGTGGAAAAACTACTGTCAGAATAAAAAGGACACAATTGTACTGGCAGACTTAGCCAATACCACTACCGTTATTAATTTAACTGATCATTCTTAATCCAAAGACCACATTTCAGTTTTGTCTAAGGGTCCCAGTTACTGCTTACCTGAAATGATGACTTTATTGATTTAAAAATTGATATATTTAAAGCAACACAAAAATTAAATCTATGGAAATTGTATGCTAATAAAAGTAAGGAAAAGGTAGATGTTGAGTATGAAGGGGAAATTCCTAGTGTGATCGGACCCTGTGGGTTCATTATTAATGAGGTGGATAACTACAATTTGAGAGAGGATACTCTTTTATTGACTTCGCCCACTGATTCTAATATTGTGAGTCCTGTCGACTCTGATAGTACCATTGGTGCCACGCACGATGATCCATCTTTCCCTCCTTTCAGAGGTGGCGTCGCTTCATCATTTATGCCACCAGTCACACCAGGTAATGTGCTTGTTTTCCATGATAGAATAGCCAAAGATGTTGAATCACTGCTATACAGCTCAAGTCCCCCCAATCTTGCAAATAATGAATAGAAAGCATTAAATGAAATAAAAAAAATGGAAAGATGTAGTAATTTGGAAGTTAGATAAAGGAGGTAATCTGGTACTATTAGCAAAAGAAGCTTACATAACAGAAGCAATGCGGCAATTGACTGATTTATCTACCTTCAAAGTCCTAGAGGGGGAGCCCACTAATAAATTTAAAAATCAACTAAGGACACTATTGAGGAAATATGTGGACAAAGGGATACTCACTAAAAAACTTGCTGAAAAATTGTTACCTGAATTTCCTGAAAAACTACATTGGTATTGCATCCCTAAAATCTATAAAACATCTGTTAATCATCCCGGTCGTCCAATTTTTTCAGGAGTGGGTTCTCTCATTAAATATCTTTACTGGCTTTTGAAATTGATTTTGAATAATATTTCATTCTACATAAAGGACACGGTGCCTTTTTTACAGCAATTAATGAAATTAAATGGCAGAACAATTTTTTTTTTTGCCTCCATTGATGTAGTCAATTTGTACACTCAAATCCGGCAGCATTTGTGGATTGAGGCGATTAAACACACATCTTGTAAAAAACAGATAAAAGTGATAACTACATAAATTTTGTTACTGAAGCCTTGAATTTCATATTATCACACAATGCATTTCAATTTATGAATAAATGGTATTTACAATACGTGGGTACCGCAATGGGTACACCTTCAGCTTGTGTTCTAGCTAATCTTTTTTTAGCATTTTTTGTAACCAAATATATTACAACAGTAGCAAATCCATGCATCAAATACATCAAAACCAATCTACGTTATGTGGATGATGTTTTTTGGTATGGTCGGGTACTACAGAGCAGTTTTTTCAATTTGTTGATTATTTAAACAATTGAAATACCGAGAATATTAAATTTACCAATGAGTTTGGTGTCAAAAATCAGAATTGTTTTTGGAGGTAAAAAATGGGAAATGGTAACAGAGACTTACAAAAAGCCTACATCCACTAATTATCTACTCCACTATAATAGTGGCCATCCCCAACATGTGAAGAAAGGACTGCCTTATAGAGGATACCTAAGATTATTAACAATACAGATGCTTCTTTTTTGTGACCATCAGAGGAATTGACCAATAATTTCAGAGAAAGAGGTTATCCTAAAAATTTTTAAACAGTGCCTTTAATAGAGCTAAAAACTCCACACAACATGATTTATTGGGTAATAAATCAGATACGATCAGGGGCACTAGTGAGAGATTTGTTTTCAGTTTCAAAGACACCCCGATTGATAATACTTTGAAACAAGCGATAAACAGAAATTGGCATTTATTGGAAAATGACAAGGAGCTTAATAACCTAGCAAGGGATAGACAAATTGTATCATTCAAACGATGTAAAAAATTTGGGGACATGTTAATAAAACATAGAATTTCTCCTGATATGAATAACTGGCTTGATAGATTCCATCCGAAATGTAATTTAAAATGTAGAAGTTGCTCTTTTTGTGATCACCATTTAACTAATAATCATTTGAAAATGGGCTCTGTAGTGCATGCCATCAGGGATTTTATAACATGCAGATTAGTGATGAGTGAGTATACTCGCTGCTCGGGTTTTCCGAGCATGCCCTGGTGTACTCCGAGTATTTTGGCTTGTCGGAAATTTAATTTGTGTCGAAGAAGCTGCATGATTTGTGGCTGCTAGACAACTTGAATACATGTGGGGATTCCCTAACAAACAGACATTCCTCACATGTATGAAAGAATAGGAGAAAAATAAAGTAACGAGTGCTTATTAATATATAAATTTATCCCAATTTTATTAATATAGATTTTAATACACACATCACATGAAAAATGCATAAAAAGAGAAGTGCCAGATGGTAGCTCTGTGGGAACAGCAGTAAATCCTCCATGGTGACGGCATTAGAAAAACCCCAAATGTGAAGAACTCAAGAGGTATCGCTCAGATACTACAATAAATTCACTTATGTCCCAAGCATAAAGGATTAAATCAGTCAGGCTTACCAAGAAGATAATGGGGGAAGAATGCCCTTGAAAGGACCCCCGACGTACGTTTCGCTGCCTCCGGTGCAGCTTTCTCAAGGGGATGGTCAAATCATGGGGTTGAGGACCTTAAAATAGTGACGATGTGGCGTCACATGCTTCAGTAAGCCCAATGAGGAGATGAAAGCGGCGCATGCGCATTGTGCACAGCGGGTCCTAGCACCCAGTATATGGCGTCATGACCCATAGCGCATGTGCGGGCAATGTATGACCGCGCACACGCAGAGGCATAATGACGCGTGTCCGAGAGCAGGAGGAGTGAGCAGCAGCGCGCACACGCACCGTCTGTTTTAAACAAAAGTAAAAACCTACTGAAAATAGGATGAGGAGGGGAGGGAAGGGAAGGAGGGAAGAAAGGGAAGGGCAAACAACTAGCTTGCTACAATCTCATATATACATATATGCAAATGCAGCAGGCACCAATATGAAAAGAATTGACAATATGTAATGAACATTACAAGATATATAAATAAAATAACATAATGAAGAATCGGTATGTTGTCACGATGATGCCTCTGTCAGATCATGCCCAAAAGGGTTCTCTGAGTATTTTGGTGTGCTCGTAGATTTAGTTTGTGTCGAAGCAGCTGCATGATTTGTGGCTGCAAGACAACTTGAATACACATGGGGATTCCCTAAGAAACAGGCATTCCTCACATGTATTCAAGTTGTCTAGCAGTCGCAAATCATGCAGCTGCATCGACACAAACTAAATCTCCAAGCACGCCAAAATACTCAGAGGACACCTGAGCATGCGCGGGAATACACGAGCAATGAGTATACTCGCTCATCACTAATGCAGATCATAATTTATTGTATATGTCATTTTTCACCCTTGCATATGCTTTTATATAGGCAAAATGATCCGTCCTTTATTTATTTGTTTCAGGGAACAATTACACTTACTTGTTACTGAAAAAGGCTCCCGCGTGTTAATTAGGCATGTAGTGGAACAGCACAATGGTGATCCAAACAGCTTTCAGTTTGCAGGCATCGAACAGGTTAATCATCCAGCAAGATGTGGAAACTGTAATAAGTACCCCTTATAAAGAGAAGCAAAATGGATTATTAAAACAAATGGCAATGGCCCATTGGGGATAAATGACAGGTCTAATTTATCTATGTTTTTATAAAACCATCTGGTATAAGGGAAGTGGTTGTTCGTCTGTATGTTTGGACCCGCTGAAACGCTGGGATAGGCGCTAAACGGCTGTTGTCCTCCTTCACCTCCCTGCTCCCCCTGCATGTTAAAGGATTGTCCCATCACATAGAATAAAGGACATGAACATTTTTTTAAGACGCAATGGTGAGTGCTGTTTCTTTTTTCAACAGTGAACACACTTCAACACATTTTCATACACCACCTAGCTCATTACATGGTATGCGTCATAATAAAGACTGATTCAGATTGCAGTCAATAGCTGGTGCCTTTTTTTGTGTTTTTTTACTTTTTACCACTTTTTTTTAAACATTTGGCATTTTATGGATGGTGGTCATGTGGATATAACCACTGCCTGCACA
The DNA here is from genome assembly GCF_039654945.1 of Dendrobates tinctorius. Lineage (NCBI taxonomy): Eukaryota > Metazoa > Chordata > Amphibia > Anura > Dendrobatidae > Dendrobates > Dendrobates tinctorius. The sequence goes on along the minus strand of NW_027361784.1, from coordinate 15,495,039 downwards.
CATTTGTAACATACGCCAGCATCCCAAACCTATTGTCTCCTTCCCTATAGTTTGTAAGCCAGAGAGGCTTACAGTTAGCGTGCAACCATTTTCACATGTACAACACCATGGAATTGATGGTGCTTTAAATATATAAATAATAATAATTTTGTAAATGTGAGAATCAAATATTGTTTTCTATCACTGTACATTTAGTCCATTAGGAGTTAATTGGTCGATAAGAAATGACCTATCATTATAATTGTCTTTATCTACAGATAGCGAAATCTTTAACAATTCCATTTGACATTGATTTTCCAAATTCACACTGGTCACACTGGGGAATCATTTCTACCATCTATTTTTTATGTTATTGGCTTAGTTGCTCATTTTTCTCGTTTTTCTTGCAGCAAAACAAGAAGAAATGTATACACTTTTGCAAATTCCATTGTAAAACAGTGTGGGGGGGGAGTTTTGCTGTGGAAATAGAAGACTACATTTTAATTGAACCTCTGTTTTTGATTAAAATTCAAAGAGAAGTAAAAATTATTTCTTTGGTTTGCTGTAGTGAATTCTCTAAAACTTCATTATGTTTTTGTATTACTGGCAACTCAGCAGCATATGCTGACATTAGTAAGAATGGTAGACCCGGTTCATTAAGATCTGTGATTTCCTCTCCATTGTTGTTGAGGATGATGGAGTCACGCGTTCATGATTCATAAAGAGCTGCCTCTTCATGAATCTGGATCATTTGAAAAGTAACTTGTGCCTCTGTGAGTGAGAATTTTGGTGTACTGAATGACACATTTTGAAAGGAATTAGACAAGCTGTGGCAGCACGTCCCTGTCTTTCTCCCACTACACCCCAACCCTGCCATTTAGGCCAAGCTCAGAGAAACTGCTGTGGATACACTGAAAGTCAAAATATTTTGGTGCAACCTCAAGTTGCGCCAAAATTTTGCAAATTTTCAAAGCTTTTAAGTCACTTTGATTGACGTAAAAGATTTGATGAATTGGGGCCTTAGTTTTCTAGCTGACAATGGACGCTTGACTATGTAAACATTAGATGAGTCAAATAAAAACTAAATTATTCAGTATGCGTTTTTAATACCATTAATTTTGCTAAACTGGTTCAAGTGGTTTCTATTAACTCTTAAAAACTGCAAACATTTAAGATTCTAAAAGAAAAGCCTTAACTAAAAAAGGCAATTTGTTTAAATCAAGGGCAGTTTTGTGTTACCCCCCCTTCACAACTGGTTGATTTTTCACTTCTAAGTTGTTTTTTTTCCTCTTCTTCAAGTGTTTCCTTTTTTATTTTTCTTTCAAAATTAGCATATGAAGGCTTACTTTTACTGCACAAATTGTAGTTTTCAATGGAACCATTCATTTTCCAACCTAATGTACTGAAAAATTAGGAAACAAATCTAAGGTGCGTGAACTGGTGAAAAAAAACCAAATCTATTGTTTTTTGTGGCATTTATTGTGCAGTTAAAATGACCTGGCAACATGATTCTTCTGGTCATGAAACCAAACTGGTATATTTTTTCGATTTTTTTTTTCTTTTTTTATGTTGTAGTGGCTAAAAAAATTCAGAACTTTTTTTTATTATTATTACTTAAATCTCCATTTTTGTAGTTCTGTAACATTTGCATTTTTTCATTGATGGACTTGTATTAAGGCTTGTTTTTCTGTGGCAAGATAATGCTTTTATTGATAAAATTTGGGGGGCATACAATGTCTTGATCACTTTCTATTGTAATTTTGTTCTTGCATAGAATGAAAAAACGTGGTCAGGGAGACCACTGCCAGTGAAAAGGAGATCCGGGATACCGTCGATAAGCAGGTATTTAGTGAAACCACGTGTTTCAGAGCAAATCTGGCTCCTTCATCAAGTACATAATGAACAGGATGTCAGTCAAGGCCTGTTACAGAAGTAAATCTTGATGTAAAACAACTTAATTGGTGGATAAAATGCTATTACAAAAGTATCAAAGTATATAAGCATACAAATTTAGCATCTTATAAAAAAGAATAAAACTATATGTAGCATATATCAAATTAAAATATACATTTTACAATTCCGCCCACAATTCTATGTAGGTGGAAGACAGGAAGAGCTAGATGAAGAGCTCCTCCATCCTCCTCCCCCTCGTATCTACATAGAATCTATTCATTAGCAGCTACCATCTCCTATCTCAGTAATGGGAAAGTCTGTCTTTCTGTCTTCACTGAACACAGATTTTACATCAGAATTAAGAATTTTGCTAATGACTGATCAATTTTGGCAGAGAAAGAAGTAGATTTCACTGATAAGATATATTGCAAAGTTGTTTATATAAAAATTTAAATGACTTTCTCTTTAAGCAAGTTGATAACGATTTATTACTCATCTGTTAATGTAAATATGGTATATCACACAATATTAGCTACTATAGTATCTATCTATCTACAGTTGTGCTTAAAAGTTTACATACCCGGCAGAATTTTGCTTTCTTAGCCTTTTTTCAAAGAATATGAATGATAACATCAAAACTTTTTCTCCACTTATGGTTAGTGGTTGAGTGAAGCCATTTGTTGCCAAAATACTGTGTTTTCTCTTTTTAAATCATAATGGCAACCCAAAACATCCAAATGACCCTGATCAAAAGTTCACATACCCCATTTCTTAATACCATGTATTGCCCCCTCTAACATCAATGACAGCTTGAAGTTTTTTGTGGTAGTTTTGGATGAGGTTCTATATTTTCTTACATGGTAAAGCTGCACACTTTTCTTGGCAAAAATCCTCCAGTTTCTGTAACTTGCTGGGCTGTCTAGCATGAACTGGGGTGCCTGAGATCCCCCCAGAGTGGGTCAATGATATTGAGGTCAGGAGACTGAGATGGCCACTCCAGAACCTTCACTTTGATCGGCTGCAGCCAATGACAGGTTGACTTGTCCTTGCGTTTTTGATCGTTGTCATGTTGTAATGTCCAATTACGTCCCATGCGCAGCCTCCGGGTTGATGATTGCGAATTTGCCTCTAGAATTTGCTGATAACATGCTGCATTCATCTTTCCTTCAACTTTGACCAAGTTTCCTGTGCCTTTGTAGCTCACACATCCCCAAAACATCAGTGATCCATCTCTGTGCTTTAAAGTTGGAATGATGTTCCGTTCATCATAGGCTATGTTGACCTCTCTCCAAATGTAACGTTGATGGCTGTAGCCAAAAAGTTCAATTTTGGTCTCATAACTCCAAATTACCTTGTTCCAGAAATTTTGAGGCTTGTCTCTGTGCCGTTGTGTGTATTGTAGGTGAGATACTTTGTGGCACTTGCGCAGTAATGGCTTTCTTATGGCGACTCGACCATGCAACTCATTTTTCTGCAAATGCTTTCTTATTATGCATCTTGAAACAGCCACACAGCTAGTTTTGAGAGTCCAGTATTTAAGCTGATGTTATTTGTGGTTTTTTTTTCATCCTAAACAATTTTCCTGCTTGTTGTGGATGGAATTTTTGTTGGTCTACCTGACCGTGGTTTTGCTTTTACAGTGCCCCTGATTTTCCATTTGTTAATCACAGTTTGAATGCTGCTAACTGGCATTATCAATTCTTTGGATATCTTTTTGTATCCCTTTCCTGTTTTATACAGTTCAATTACCTTTTCCAATAGATCTGTTGACAATTCTTTTGCTTTTTCCATGACTCGAAATCCAGAAACGTCAGTGGCTGGATGAAAGATGCAAGAGTCTGTCTAGATCCCAGAAACTCACTCAGCTTTTATGTTCACACACTGATTACAAGCAAACAGGTCACAGGTGCGAATATTACCTTTAGTAACCATTCAAACCCATTTGTGTCAACTTCTGTGCATGTTATCAGGACAAAATCACCAGGGGATGTGAACTTTTAATCAGAGTCATTTGGAAGTTTTGGGTAGTCATTATGATTTAAAAAGAGAAAACACAGTAGTTTGACAATAAATGGCTTCACCCAACCACTAACCATGAGTGGAGAAAAAGGTTTGGTGTTATTATTCATATTCCCTGAAAAAAAAATTCTGTTGGGATATGTAAACTTTTGAGCACAACTGTCTATCTATCTATCTATCTATCTATTTATCTATTCTGTATGTCTGTCTGTCATTTTATTTTTCTGTTTGTGTTCATGTGAGTTTGATAAATATACAAAATTGGAAATCCATTATCAGCACCTTGGACAGAGAATTCCAGTTATTTGGCTCAAAAAATACAAAATAAAATATTGCTCTAACACTAGAACTATTTTCAACTCTACTCAGCCCATAATACTGATAGTATATAAATAATATTCAACTTTTTGCTAAAGATTTGAAGAATGCCAAAATTAAATTATACATTTTTATAATGTACAGAATCTCTTTACACATGTGGAATATTCTGCATGGGAGGAAAGGAGGAACAGCAGGGGATATGTACAGTATTTATTTATTTATTTTACTCATTTATATAGCGTCATTAATTCCACATCGCTTTACAGACATTATACAGTAGGCACTGTCCCAGATGGGGCACACAATCAAGAATCCCTATCAGTATGTCTTTGGAATGTGGGAGGAAACCGTAGAACCCGCGCAAACACGGGGAGAACATACAAAGTCTTTGCAGATGTTGTCCTTGGTTGGATTTGAACCCAGGACTCCAGCACTGCCACGCTGCAGTGCTAACCACTGAGCAACAGGATACAAGATTTTTGGTACACAGCATAGAATGTTAACTATTTAGGAATCATGAGTAAAAATAAACAGTACAAACTGTATAAAGAAATCTTAAGGAAGAAGTAACATTTTCCAAAATATAGAGGTTATGTAGAAATGTTCTGTTTTTAATTCTATACAAAACTGATTGTTTTATTTGTGATTTCTGCTGTGTGCACAGTGTCGGACTGGGTTGGCAAAGGCCCACCAGTAACATTGATTCTTGGGGCCCACTGTTCAGCTACAAGCAAAAATAACCGGACCCTAGTACACAAATAGCATGACTCATCAGCACTCAATCATAGGGGCCCATCAGAGGATTCTCCTGTTCCCTGTGGGCCAGTCTCAGCCTGGTGTGGAAATAATGTTTCAAAGTAAGAATGCTTTAAAAAACAGAAGAATTAATACTTTATTTTTAGGACTTAACATAACACAAAGTGAATGAACAAAAGAAATGTAAATCAAATCAATATTTGTAACCTTACCAAAGTTGACATCCACTGGGTCTCCTGGCAGCTGTGAGACCTGGAAAATTTAAGGGAGCCTTTAAGAAAGACTTTAAGGTTGCTGGAGTTCACAGTTGCTGAGACACCTGGAGGTTGTGTTATCCTTAGTTCTCAGCCTCCAGATCTTCCAGCAGCTGGGAACGCCAGTAAACTTAAAGTCTCAAAGCTGTGTGCACACGTTGTGTTTTACTGCTGTTTTGATTGCGCTTTTAACCTGTGTTTCTTGGACGGTATTGAAGGCTGATTAGAGCCAGAAAAAAAGGAAAAAAGGCTTAGCTAAATAAATGGATGTAGGGATAGAGATGTATAGATAGATAGATAATAGATTGATACAGAGATATAAGAAATAACCATCAGATATTTGTCAGCTTTCTATAAAGAAATAAATTTAAAGGTGTAGTGCATTCCACCCTATTTTTAATAACCAGCTAAGTCAAAGCAGGCAGTTTCGGGCTGAAATTATAAGACTGGGAAGGGCCATGGTTATTGGCCCCTTCCTAGCCTAAAAATAACAGCTCTCAGCTGTCCCAAACCTAATACATCACACTAGATGCACCAATTCTGGTTCACTCTCTCAGCTCTTCTCAATTGCCCTAGTACAGTGGAAATTGGGGTAATGGGCTTAGGGGTTGATGTCAGCAGCTGGTGCTGACACCAAGCCCTGGGGTAAGCAATGGAGATGTGTCAGTCAGACACCCCTATTACTAACTGTGTAAGCAAAAATCAATAAACATCCACACATTTTAAAGTCCATTATTTTAACAAAAAATTCAGACACCTTCTTTAACCAATTTGTTTCCACAAAAAAATCCCACGTGGATCTGTCAAAGTCCAATGTATCCATGGTAATCCACATCAATGTCCCACAATAAACCCCTTCCAAAACTCCAGCAGATAGAGCCCCATTTTAATGGGGCTATATAGGCTTTCATACCAGAACACACTGTTGGTTCTAGCAGCAGTCCGCGATAGCGGGTAGTATCTGTGACCGACATAAGTAAGATTACCGCCGGTCATGAATGCTGTTTCCCACTCTGTCATACAGTGCCTATGACCTGTGGTAACCTTCCTGATGTCTCCACTCGCGACAGCAGCTGGCTTTCCAGATACCCTCAGTGTGAGAACCAGCAGCGGCTGCTAAAGCATTTTAGCTTCATTTTGTGATTGAGGCTTCATATACTGTGGATGTCAGAGCAGTGATCGTGGTGCTGTTTACTATGTCAGACCTGCGCAGGATCTTTATTTTCTAATAAATAGGTAAATGAGGGGAATTGTTGGTGAGTGTTTATTCGATAAAGGACTTTTGTGTGTGTTTATTTGTTTTTAAATAACTTATCTGCCAGTTAAGCAAATGCAAATTCTTAATGAATATTCACTGCTTCTCCGGCTCCTCTCTTGATGCCACATTATGGGAGAGGGAAGCAGTGAATATTTATTTTAACATCTGATTTAAGAGGTCTATGGGCTGGTACTTGGTTGCCCGGTTCTTAGATAGACCCAATAATGCAAGCGGCCTGCCAATCACAGTAATACCAGTAGCCAATATAGCTACTGCATTATTGTGTCTGGCAGGCAATTACCCCATGTTGATTGGCTGTCTAACATGTGGTACAGGGACTCGAGCATTGCGCTTCAGCACCCTCCACTTGGACAAGTGACAACCGTGCCCAAGCACCCAAATGCTCGATCGAGTAGCGAACAGTGCTGAGCCCGCTCACTCATCACTAATGTCCAATTAAAATGAATTGTTTTATCCTATCTCTGCCTTTCCTGGCCCTGATAGCCATCAGAAGCTAGGTGCTGGCCATCAGAAGCAGGGTTACAAAAAAATGGGCAAAGCTGAAACACTGTTTTCTTTGCTCCCATAGAATGGAAGCTACAGAAACAAGCAAATTGTACTGTGTTAGGGTTGGCGCATCGCAATAAATTAAATAAATAATAAAGTGCGATCGCAACCTGGGGTCCACCGTGCAGAGATGTAAAACTGCTGCTAATGTAAACAATGACGAACTAAAGACAGCGAGTGAACTCATTGATAGGACTGCATTAACTCCACGCAGTATGAACAGAACGCACAATACTCAACGATGTTAGCGTCACAGAGAGGTAGAACTAAAGGGTTGCCCTCGCTCTGTAACTGACCTGTGCCAATCGCATGGAACAGATTCTGAGTCACAAGGAAAATATAAGAATTGGCGCTGACTACAAGCCCTGTAGACTTCACAGGGGTGCACAGCTCTTTGGCTGGATCTTGCCCTGTACCTCCACTGTGCTAACTACACACATGTGGTAAACAGATACTAAGCCAAGCAGGTACAAAAAGCGATAACTGGTTAAAACTCAGATGGTAACTAAACACACACATGCATACAGAGTGGTAGATTATCCACTCACACACCAACCATAAATGATAGTAGCGCATCGGCGTGCACCTCTGAGAGCAAGTTTTTCTGTATTTCTCATATATTTCTATGAAAGTTACTAAACCAGCTAAATTAGTCTGTGTTCATCTATTTGGGAACCCTGCCTCTGGTGATCAGGAAATAGGAGCAGTTATTTTAATCTTTGCCATTTTATGTAGAGATGGAAATAACTCTTTAAAGTGATAGTGTGGAAAAATTATAAAATATGGGCGAAAAAAGAGACACTGACTTGATGTGATTTTATTAAGAGCAAAGAAAATAGTGATGCCAAATCACAGCCTTGACAGGAAGCCTCATTTACATGGCCATGTTCAAACATGTACGTAAAAAATGGTACTGGTGTCATCAATGTTTGGCATCAGTGGCTTGTGTGCCATGTGTGTCCATTTTTACCATCAACGTGTCATCAGCCAGAATTAATTATAATGAGGGTAATTCAGGCCATCACCCAACTCCAGTGACTCCGGGGGGTGTCATGGCCAAATTGTCCTCATGATAATATTTGTGCGCCACTAAATTCCTTTGGGAGAAAGGAATCTATAATGAATTGAAGGTGGATTGTGGGAGAGGGCAAATTATAGTAGAGGGTGGGGGATTGGGAGACTGGGCATTATATTATAATGAATTGTGTGGGTGGGCTAGGAGAAAGAATGTGACATAATGAATTGGACCAGCAGAGGCTGCGGTCACTGGTCTAGTGAAGCTTCTGACCCCTCACTGAAATGAATCAACATCAGTGACCTCCATTTCAGAGGCCGGTCAAGTCCCTGCTCTGTTGAGCATGTGTCGGTTGTCAATTCCGATGTGTGGTCATCCTGTCACTGTGCACACTTCTACTCGGTGCACAGTGACAATGCACTCTCTCACTGGCTCTGATGAGAAGTGACGTCACTTGCGGGGTGAGGCTGGTCTCACTCGCTCGTTCTTTCCTGTGCAATGACAGTGCGTTCTTTGCCAGATCATCACTCCTAATCAGAAAGCCATCAAGAGAGCACGTTGTCACTGTTTACTGAGAAGAAAAGTGCAAAGTGACAAAACTCCAAGGAGCATTCATCAGAATTGAAAACTGGTGCATAATCAGTAGAGAATGGACACTGATGGTGCTTCATTTCAGAGGGGAGGAAGAGGCTGCGGCAGTGACCGTACCCTCTGCCCCCAGAGGATGCTTTGTTTGGGAATCCCAGCATGCACTGGTATTCTGAAAGAAAGTGTAATCAAAGAGTAAGCAGTAGAAAAAAAGAAAAGCACTTACATAGTGTAGGGAAAGGCAGGGGAGTTTTAAGTAAAGCATATTGCAAAAAAAGATTAGATTTATGACATGAAATAGAGTTTAAGGTAAAAATAAAATTTAGTTTTGGACCAACCCCTTTAAATGATGCGTAATGAGGAATCCATTCCATATCATATAGCATTCCCTTTTGTTATGTATAGAGCATCCCCTATTATATTGTATCCTTTTGTTTTATATAGCGGCAATTCTTATTACATAGTATTCTCCATTATGCATTGCGCTGTTATTTATACTGTTGTACATAAGAGGAAAAAACGTGCATCATTGTATCTGTCTTTTTGCATTTGCAGATGTGCACCAGTGTACCTATCACATGATCTCTCAAAGGGAATCATGTGATACATTTGGTGCTGTGGGTCCCTGCCCTCTATACTACCCGGGGTTGTGGTTACTCTTAATCTGCCCCTGGTCATCAGTGTTTGTCTCGATGGCTAAGTAAATAAATAACGAAGCTTAACCTGTATTTTTCGCTGTTAAATATGAATAACACATGGAAGGCACACAGATGCCATCCTTGTGCTGTATATGTTTTGTATGGACCAATAGACTTATATTGGCCCATTTCATTTGTGCTGCAAGAAAAAAATGGACATGTCTCCAGGCAGGTGATTAGCACCAAGGATTATTTATGGAATAGAAAACGTATGTACAACACGGGCGTCTAAATGAGACCTTACACCTGTGTTCCCCAACTCCGCTCCTCAAAAGTCACCAACAGGTCATGCTTTCAGGATTTCCTTAGTATTGAACAGGTGGACAGACAAGAATTTAAACACCTGTGCAATACTAAGGAAACCCTGAAAACACGACCTGTTGGTGGCTCTTGAGGACCGGAGTTGGGGAACACTGCCTTACACAATGCAACATTTTTCCAAAAGTGTTTGTTTCTTTAATTCTTTAATTCAACAACGATGCAACGCTATTGGGTGAATGCATAGTGGTTCAAAAAGTTGCTGAAAAAGAATAGCAAACTTTAGTATGTGATAAAGAAGAATACAATTTTTATATTTGTGTATCTTTCCCATAAGTAATTTATTTATTTTTTTTACAGTTAAACGCAAAATAACCATAAAAGATAAAAAAAAAATAACCTTTGATATATGGTTAAAATTATTAGAAGTAAATACTAAATATTTATGGTATTAAAGTTTTATTCATAATGTAAATGTTCTGTCAAGCTAATAACACATATTAAATCATTAGTATAATCTGCTTTAAAAATAAGACGTATAAATTTAAATATATATACAGTGGGGCAAAAAAGTATTTAGTCAGTCAGCAATAGTGCAAGTTCCACCACTTAAAAAGATGAGAGGCATCTGTAATTTACATCATAGGTAGACCTCAACTATGGGAGACAAACTGAGAAAAAAAAATCCAGAAAATCACATTGTCTGTTTTTTTTTCATTTTATTTGCATATTATGGTGGAAAATAAGTATTTGGTCAGAAACAAAATTTCATCTCAATACTTTGTGATATATCCTTTGTTGGCAATGACAGAGGTCAAACGTTTTCTGTAAGTCTTCACAAGGTTGCCACACACTGTTGTTGGTATGTTGGCCCATTCCTCCATGCAGATCTCCTCTAGAGCAGTGATGTTTTTGGCTTTTCGCTTGGCAACACGGACTTTCAACTCCCTCCAAAGGTTTTCTATAGGGTTGAGATCTGGAGACTGGCTAGGCCACTCCAGGACCTTGAAATGCTTCTTACGAAGCCACTCCTTCGTTGCCCTGGCGGTGTGCTTTGGATCATTGTCATGTTGAAAGACCCAGCCACGTTTCATCTTCAATGCCCTTGCTGATGGAAGGAGGTTTGCACTCAAAATCTCACGATACATGGCCCCATTCATTCTTTCATGTACCCGGATCAGTCGTCCTGGCCCCTTTGCAGAGAAACAGCCCCAAAGCATGATGTTTCCACCACCATGCTTTACAGTAGGTATGGTGTTTGATGGATGCAACTCAGTATTCTTTTTCCTCCAAACACGACAAGTTGTGTTTCTACCAAACAGTTCCAGTTTGGTTTCATCATACCATAGGACATTCTCCCAAAACTCCTCTGGATCATCCAAATGCTCTCTAGCAAACTTCCGACGGGCCCGGACATGTACAGGCTTAAGCAGTGGGACACGTCTGGCACTGCAGGATCTGAGTCCATGGTGGCGTAGTGTGTTACTTATGGTAGGCCTTGTTACATTGGTCCCAGCTCTCTGAAGTTCATTCACTAGGTCCCCCCGCGTGGTTCTGGTTTTTTTGCTCACCGTTCTTGTGATCATTCTGACCCCACGGGGTGGGATTTTGCGTGGAGCACCAGATCGAGGGAGATTATCAGTGGTCTTGTATGTCTTCCATTTTCTAATTATTGCTCCCACAGTTGATTTCTTCACTCCAAGCTGGTTGGCTATTGCAGATTCAGTCTTCCCAGCCTGGTGCAGGGCTACAATTTTGTTTCTGGTGTCCTTTGACAGCTCTTTGGTCTTCACCATAGTGGAGATTGGAGTCAGACTGTTTGAGGGTGTGCACAGGTGTCTTTTTATACTGATAACAAGTTTAAACAGGTGCCATTACTGCAGGTAATGAGTGGAGGAAAGAGGAGACTCTTAAAGAAGAAGTTACAGGTCTGTGAGAGCCAGAAATCTTGATTGCTTGTTTCTGACCAAATACTTATTTTCCACCATAATATGCAAATAAAATGAAAAAAAAACAGACAATGTGATTTTCTGGATTTTTTTTTCTCAGTTTGTCTCCCATAGTTGAGGTCTACCTATGATGTAAATTACAGACGCCTCTCATCTTTTTAAGTGGTGGAACTTGCACTATTGCTGACTGACTAAATACTTTTTTGCCCCACTGTATATATATATTTTTTAGTAAATATTTGTGAGTTCATAACCATTCCAATTAATGCTCGCGATGGTTATACTTAACATTGTCATGATTTTATTTTGGTGTTCTCTAAAAGTATAAAATAATGTTTCATATTCACTTAAAGTGAGTGGGAGTATGTGTTAGCAATTTACGCTAATATTTCATCATTTATAGCTTGGCAGGTATCAAATACACCCACACTTAACAAGAAACAGTTACAAGAGGAAAAAGGAATGATTTGCTTGGCCACTTTATGACCACCTAGAACGATCAAACATCAAGATCATATTCCAGCAATAACATCTTACCCCTTTACTGTCTTGCGCGGCCCTAAGATCTATGAGTCATTATTTGGAACCGATAAACCTTGGTTAACATGACATGGGTAAAACCACATTGGCTACTTATTCATTTCTCCAGGAAAATAAGGAAAATACTATGTTGCTCTTGCCAAATCATATTATAGGATCAATGTGGACAAATTATATTTGGAAGGAGCCCCGTCTAGCAGCCAAAAAAGCATAGTTATACAGATAACTTTCTGCAAATTTCATCAAGTGCTTAAAAGTACTCCAATATCTAATAATAGAAATTCAATACAATATTGAGACCTGATAATAAAAACAATGTTTACTTCAGATCATGACAAATAACAGGTCATATAGGGATACATATACCATAAAAATCTCCTAAGGCAAAATAATTTTTTATATCAAACCTTATCATTTTGCAACATGGATATGCCTGTTTTACTTTCTTATAGGGGTTATCTGGGACTTTGCTTATTTTCCCTATGGGGCTAAGCACTTACAAGTAGGTAGTTGTTACCTACCTTACTGTCCGGCACCAATCTCTGTTAGCTCATAGCAATTACGGTCAGCTCATGCCGGCAATTCTGAGTTATAACACATCTATAAAGCTTCTTCTTCCCCTTTGCTATGTTCTGTTGATGGGACATGGTGGCCAATGTCATTCTGCTGACAGTTGGCTCCCCGCAGCAAAACTGCGGGGAGCAAATGGTCAAACAGCATGATGTTGGCAATGTTGCCCCATTGACAGAACAGACTGGAAGAGAATGAGCTGCACTGTAAATGTGTGGTCAAATGAAGCAGCAGAATCACTGTTAGAAGCAGACTATGACAACCCAGAGTAGGCAGAGATCAGCGCTGGGCAGAACTGGCAGGAAGTTACCAATTAACTGCCAGTAAGATCTTAACTCTGTAGAGAAAAATAAGCAAAGTTCAGGATAACCCCTTCAAGTTGACAGCTTTGAGCCTTGAGGAAGCATTGATTCTTTACATGTTCTATAGGTGTTTAATATTTTAGCTCATATAGCCATTTAAGGACTTTTTGTATGATAAGTTGTGTCTTTAAAAGTATAATTTTGGCCAAAAATATATTTGTTTATCCATTTATTATTCCGCTCTGTGATCACTACATACTGTAGATCTAGATCAGAGCTTGTCCAGAGCTCTCCTGTACAAAACAATTAGTCAGAGCCTTATTTTCTGATGACAAAATCCCTTTAATTATTTATCACTTAGTTCAAATAGGAGATGAACTAGAGATGGTCGACTCTTTAAAATTAGAATTCGCCAAATAATATGGAAATTAGATTTTCCAGAAATCTATTGATTGTTGTTACAGTGGGGCAAAAAAGTATTTAGTCAGTCAGCAATAGTGCAAGTTCCACCACTTAAAAAGATGAGAGGCATCTGTAATTTACATCATAGGTAGACCTCAACTATGGGAGACAAACTGAGAAAAAAAAATCCAGAAAATCACATTGTCTGTTTTTTTTTCATTTTATTTGCATATTATGGTGGAAAATAAGTATTTGGTCAGAAACAAAATTTCATCTCAATACTTTGTGATATATCCTTTGTTGGCAATGACAGAGGTCAAACGTTTTCTGTAAGTCTTCACAAGGTTGCCACACACTGTTGTTGGTATGTTGGCCCATTCCTCCATGCAGATCTCCTCTAGAGCAGTGATGTTTTTGGCTTTTCGCTTGGCAACACGGACTTTCAACTCCCTCCAAAGGTTTTCTATAGGGTTGAGATCTGGAGACTGGCTAGGCCACTCCAGGACCTTGAAATGCTTCTTACGAAGCCACTCCTTCGTTGCCCTGGCGGTGTGCTTTGGATCATTGTCATGTTGAAAGACCCAGCCACGTTTCATCTTCAATGCCCTTGCTGATGGAAGGAGGTTTGCACTCAAAATCTCACGATACATGGCCCCATTCATTCTTTCATGTACCCGGATCAGTCGTCCTGGCCCCTTTGCAGAGAAACAGCCCCAAAGCATGATGTTTCCACCACCATGCTTTACAGTAGGTATGGTGTTTGATGGATGCAACTCAGTATTCTTTTTCCTCCAAACACGACAAGTTGTGTTTCTACCAAACAGTTCCAGTTTGGTTTCATCATACCATAGGACATTCTCCCAAAACTCCTCTGGATCATCCAAATGCTCTCTAGCAAACTTCCGACGGGCCCGGACATGTACAGGCTTAAGCAGTGGGACACGTCTGGCACTGCAGGATCTGAGTCCATGGTGGCGTAGTGTGTTACTTATGGTAGGCCTTGTTACATTGGTCCCAGCTCTCTGAAGTTCATTCACTAGGTCCCCCCGCGTGGTTCTGGTTTTTTTGCTCACCGTTCTTGTGATCATTCTGACCCCACGGGGTGGGATTTTGCGTGGAGCACCAGATCGAGGGAGATTATCAGTGGTCTTGTATGTCTTCCATTTTCTAATTATTGCTCCCACAGTTGATTTCTTCACTCCAAGCTGGTTGGCTATTGCAGATTCAGTCTTCCCAGCCTGGTGCAGGGCTACAATTTTGTTTCTGGTGTCCTTTGACAGCTCTTTGGTCTTCACCATAGTGGAGATTGGAGTCAGACTGTTTGAGGGTGTGCACAGGTGTCTTTTTATACTGATAACAAGTTTAAACAGGTGCCATTACTGCAGGTAATGAGTGGAGGAAAGAGGAGACTCTTAAAGAAGAAGTTACAGGTCTGTGAGAGCCAGAAATCTTGATTGCTTGTTTCTGACCAAATACTTATTTTCCACCATAATATGCAAATAAAATGAAAAAAAAACAGACAATGTGATTTTCTGGATTTTTTTTTCTCAGTTTGTCTCCCATAGTTGAGGTCTACCTATGATGTAAATTACAGACGCCTCTCATCTTTTTAAGTGGTGGAACTTGCACTATTGCTGACTGACTAAATACTTTTTTGCCCCACTGTATATATGCTGTGAGACCTCTCTAGACTCCAGAGTGTAATTATCGTAAGAAGAAAAAAAAAATACTCACCACTCACTTGTCCCACCGTCCCCACAGCTGGCCATCCAGTTTTCCATGACACCTCTTTTCCCCTTCTCTCTTCACATGCATCTTCTTTGGCCTCTATACCAAGCCCCTGGCTTCCCGATCGACTAGACCTCAGACATCAATGCGCACCGTACAATCATATTTGAGATGATGATGTGTAATATGATGACGTGCGCTGTGAAAATATGGCACACTTTGATGTCCATCAAAGATCTATTTGAGTTTGAAGCCACAGTCTGGAGTGAAGTGGCTGAAGAAGATGATGGGAAGAGAAAAGAATATATGAGAAAGACAGGGGATTAGTGATGTGAGTATCATCATTTTTTTTCCATTTGCCTGGCCTTTTATGGTTCAACTTGCAAATTTTAAGAAAATCCATCTTCTGGAGAATGCAAATTTTTGTAAAAATCGAGGAAAATTTAATTCCACTCACGTAGATTTGCTCTTCTCTAATGGTTACAAAAGGGATTACAAAAGATTCTATATCCTGTCCCTTTCCTGTCTCGAATGCCTAGCTTCTTTATTTAACAGGAACCTATTCTATGAAGCTCCAAGTAATGATGGGAATAAAGAGGCAGGCAGAAGAGTACATATGTTATTATATGCTGTAATTAATGGGAGCTGGAGGATAGAATTAAATGGATTGTAATTTGTGTTTAATGTAATATGATACCCCTTATTTTTATCTCTCCATACATTATGTTTTGCCTGCTCTTCCTCCTTTGACATTTCGGTGATTATACAGCATACTGTGACATTAAGAGCCGTTATTTAATTACTCATCCTCTGCGTTCAAGGGTTACTTATTTTTGCATTTTCAAACCCGACATTAAGTGCTGGAATGCTCTCGATTTAGATTAACACGATAATTAGTTGCCTCTCGAAATGATTCATATAATTTTTGTTTATATTCGTTCCTTTGTAAGTATATTGTGTTGTGAGGACTGTAATGATGTGACAAAAGTGTAATTAGATTTTTAATTGAAATGTAATACTGCTGATAAGCCATTAATATCAAGGTTTCACCGAAGACATTGTTATGTTGGTTGTTATCAGGATAAATAGAAACTCTGCAAGCAAGTTTTAGTTCTGCAACATTACACAGACTGCGGGGCTGTTTGTTATCCGGGTATCGTTCCACTTGTGCCCATCTTTCGGGAAATTTACAGAGATAGCCAAAACAATACAATGCAGGATGTATAACATAACTGACTCCTGTAGGAGATTTTTATCATTCACTCAGACAGTTTTTACTAGTTTTTCTGCTCCCCTTCCTCTAAGAGCCATAACTTTTTAGTTTTCCCTCAATATGGCCATGTGAGGGTTTGTTTGTTTGAGGGGCGAGTTGTACTTTTGAATGACACCATTGGTTTTACCATACAATATATGGTACTGAGTGTGGTGAAATTGCAAAAAAAAAGTGCACTTCCACAGTCTTTTGTTTACCATGTCCACTAAATGCTAAAACTGACCTGCCATTATGATTCTCCAGGTCATTACGGTTTTTTAGATTCCAAACATGTCTAGGTCCTTTTTTGTTTAAGCAATGAAAAAAAATTCCAAAGTTTGTAAAAAAAAAAAATAAAAATTGCAACATTTTCTGAGACCTGTCGTGTCTCCATTTTTCGGGATTTAGGGCTTGGTGAAGGTTATTTGAATGCTAAGCTGATGTTTTTATAGATACTCTTTGTTGGTAGATACGATGTTTTGATCACCTCTTATTGCATTTTATTGCAAAGTTGTGGTGACCTAAAAAACATAACTGTGGCTTTTTGCTTTCTTTATCTGGTTACCATTACTTCTTTTTATATTTTGATAGTGCATTTCTAAACTCATAGATACCAAATATGAGTATATTTTTCTTATTTATTTTATTTTTATTTTGAATGGGGCAAAAGTGGAGTGATTTGAACTTTTATATTTTTTCATATTTTTAAAACTCTTTTTATACTTGTTACTTGCTTCATTAGTCCCCTTGGGAGACTTGAAGCTGTGATCTTCTGATCGCTTGTGCTATACATAGTAGGGCTTTAGCCTTGCTATTTGTAAAAAGACTCACCATCTTCAGAAATTCATGAACAGGTAAAGGTTGACTCTGTGTTGCAGTGAATAATAAAAGCTTTCCCTATTCAAAAAGTTTCTCACTGTCCTTTTAAAGAGAACCTGTCACCTCAACGAAAGCTTACAGTTTTAGCTATTATTTTATTCCTTTTTCTCCCCTAAGTATTCTGTTTAGTTTTTAATTTTTTTTAATCCATCTAATAGTTATAGATTTTTTTATTTAGTGCTAATTCTTATGGTCTTTTCCAAATAGGCAGTGTTCACATGATTCTCTGGGGGTGCGTCTTTAGGCTGCTCTGCATTATCTTACAGTAAGCCACACCTCCTTGGTAAAGATAAGCACAAGATAAAAATGCCCATATCTCTAGAACCCAATGTCAAAATAAAAAAGACAAATAAAAAACTAAATACACAGGAGAGCAGTGAAAATAAAATAAGAGCAAAAATTGTCCACTTTAACTCTGCTGACAGGACCTCTTTAAATGGAACCTGTCATCAGTTTTTGAATCTCTGAACAAGTGTCACCACCTTTATCCACTTCTGTACTGCATTTCAAAAATGTATATATCATCTCCTGATTCCTCCTGCATACTCCCAAAAATATAATTTCAATTGCTCATGTGCTAAATATAAATGAGGATGGTCCGGTCTGATGGGCGTCCTTGCTGCGGTGTCTTTGCCTCCTGCCTCCTCCCAATCACCTTCCTGCAGCTATGATTGGCCTAGACCACATTTCTTGCATTATTTATTTTAGTGAAACATACTCTTGCACCTGCACAGCTACCCGGAAGGCCTATGCAGGCATACTTTGCTCCGCCCTATTGCAGGTAGAGCATAAAACATCTCTGCACAAGAACCAAGTTACGTAATTCTGGCCATTTTCTTTGGCAGGGTAGGATGGAGCTGGAATTATGTCATGAGCAGATAAAGGTAGTGGTATTTGTTCAGAGTCTCAACAACTAGTGATGGATTCCCTTTCAAAGTAAATTTTCTTTCTCAGGTCAACAATTCAGTTTGCTTTCTTCCCTCACCCTTTATCTAAAAAAGAGTCGGCCAAAAATAATACAAAAAAATCGGACTCTTATTACTAACAAATTTGACAATTAACTTAATACCATGGCCACGGCAGAGAGGATTGCTGGCTTTCTATCTGGCACCCACGGTAGATATCTCACTATTTTTAATCTTTTCCAGCCATGTATTTACTTACAGAAATACATTTTAGATAATACATTGACATCAATGTAAAATAAAAGTAGAATAATTGACAATCCAGTAACATATTGAGGTTCTCATTCTCTCATTCTTCACATGCTTCTGTTCACATGAAAGTTTTTCAAATTACCATATAGTTCTGATATATATATTGGAGTTCCAGTTCTCTGGTGCTTGCTTGGATACACAGTCACAGGGTTTTTATATAAAAACAGAATAAAGTTTATGGTCCTTCATAAACTTTACAGCTCCAAAATGGAAACTGCTTTCTTAAGCACAAATAAACAAAACCCGTCCTTTCTTCAGCAAATGTGAATTAAAAAAATATTTTTGGGGGGTAAGGTACGATAAATTTTAATAGTCTCACCAACATAGTGTCACAGGAACCTCATAGTTATAACACAAAGTATTCACCATCTTTGTGTTTCTCCAGCTTCAGTATACTATACTTTGCTGAGCTATCCAAGCTGCCTGTTATTATGCCTGTAAGATCCAGACTGGAATATGTGAAGGACCTCTCTCGGCCAGGGTTTTTGGTTGCTCCTACATCCTGGACTCAAAATATAGTCAAATAAAAAACCTCTAATGTTACTAGTACATAGTTTGGGAGTTACATTACCGAGGCCACACATACCTGACATCCAGGACATATATATATATATATATTATTTTCCAGGTTTTTGTCATATAAGAATCATATCAAGGAGAAGAATGTAGAACTTTTTCCACCATAATCTGCACTCTACCCGTATCTCCTGCTGGCCATCTTTAATGTCTTCTAAGTGAAGTGCGGTAACTAAGAATAGCTTTTTATGGGATGGTGAGTGCCGATTTTTCCTTTTCTATTTTTGGTCTGACACGTAAAAATAGTTGGACCCCCATTTATCTGTAAAAAGCAAATCTGTTACCAGAATGTGCAACATAAATTTTAAACATTTTTAATATTTAAAAAAATGAGGGTGGTGCCTTTAAAACCCACATCAGAAATGCTGCACAATCCTTTTTTTTTTTAAATTACACATTTTATGAGCTAAATAATGAGCAAGCTCATCATCAGTCTCCACTCAGTCTCACTGACAGCTGCAGATTGTACTGAACAGTGTGAGATCTCAACCGCAGCAGAGGAGAGACACTCAGGGGCTGTTAGAGTAGGTGAACAGAGATTCAATGGCAGGAAGGTGGTGTACTTAGGGACAATAATTCAGGATTAGTGGTTGGATATTAAGTTTATATTTATGAAAAGGACCAAGCGCTCATCCTCATTGAGATTTAAGAGATTTATTAAATAATGTATGCAGTTTACATTGTTAAATTTCGTGACAGATGTGCTTTAACAAGTAAGCCATTTTATAATTATGTATTTTCCTACAAAATATTTCTGTATTGGTCAAATAGTTAAAAGAACATTTTATTTTCACTTATGTAACTTCTAAAGTTTGCTCTAAAATACTCTAGATTGCTTTCATTGTCATAGAGTAGAAAAGTTTGGTAAAACCTATGAAGAAATGAGTTTATTGAACTGATGCAGATAAGCTTCTGGTGGATCAATGGAAATAGAATCAGTCTCAAGGACTAAGCACGTAAATTTAAAAAGTCATAAAATAAATACATTCTTTTTTCACCTAAAAGTTGAGTCTATTATGTAGAGTTTTTCAAATGATTCAGAAATGAGTGGGAACAGTGTCAGAAAAAAGATTCATTATTTTGAACTAATTGAATGCGAAACAGAGATATTCTTAACATACCATACCTGGAAAATATGATAAATATACACCTCTATATTTTTTCAATTTTATTTTGAAGACTTACATATTCACACCATACACATATATTTATATATAGCGTTTATCAGAGCACAGTGTCTCAGTGTTTAGCACTGCAGCCTTGCAGTGCTGGGGTCCTGGGTTCAAATCCGACCGAGGACACCATCTGCCAGGAGTTTGTATGTTCTCGTGTTTGCGTGGGTTTCCTCCAGGTTCTCCGGTTTCCTCCAACTCTCCAAAAATAGATTATCATCAAAAAGTTAATTTATTTCAGCTCTTTAGTACAAAAAGTGAAACTCATATATTATATAGAGTCATTACAAACAGAGTGATCTATTTCAAGTGTTTATTTCTGTTAATGTTGATGTTCATGGCTTACTGCTAATGATGAGCGAGTATGCTCACCACTACTTGGTACTTGCCCGAGCATCTCACTGCTCGAGATGCTTGGAGCTTGCCGAGTATTTCCGGCATTGCTTGGCGGGAGCTCGAGTCCCCCCTGCGTGTTTGGCGCTCTTTAGACAGCCAATGAACAAATGAACATGCAGGGATTGTCTGCTGCACACTGTAATATCGGCTGGAGCTATCCCCAATAATGTCCATACACAACTTACTCCCCAGGTCGGCGCTCTGGAGATTTGTGGTGCCTCCGGAGCATATGTTGCCACTTCCATCTGCCCACGTTTGCCATAAACCTGCGAGTCAGGTAGTTGCTGAAGTGATCTCTGGTGGATCCAGGCGTCCTCACCGTAGGTGTTCTTCTGGTGAGGTGTAGTGTTGAGGGTCCAGAGGCCCCTCATGGAAGGAGGGGTACTGTCACGGTCCATTTTTGGATCATTCAGATTCTGGATTCTCTGTTATAACCTTTTTTCCTTTCAGGCTCATTGGGGGTTAAAGTTAGTTTTTGCCGCCGGTAGCAGCTGGTGTTACTACAACTGTAGTTGGTCTGCTGATGGGTTTCCCCCTGGTGGCCGCTAGTTTAACTACAACTGTAGTTGCTCTGCTGCTGGTTTTCCCCCGCTGGCTGCTGATGTTACTACATGTTTAATTAGCCAGCAGGTGGTGACCTCCCCCCTCCTTCCTATAAAAGGTCATCAGGTGCTTTGCTCATTGTTGGTAATACTGGTCCTTTGGAAGCCAACCGTCTGAAGAGAGGAGTGATCTGGAGCAGTGCTGTTGCAGCTTATCTGGAAGCTGTGTCCGGGTGCCTTACTCTCCGGTTCTGTGCATGACTGCAGAGCAAGCTAAGTTTGCTTACTTTTCCATGTCTGTTATTTTTTCCCTGGTGTTTATTAGTACAGGGGTGAGGACCAGTGTCCGCACTTGCCGGTTCCCTAGTAAGGGATAGGTGCAGGGCAAGTGAGAGACTGAGGAATCCTGGTCGGTGACAGGTTGAAAGAACCTGTATAGGGAACGTGAGGAGAGTCAGGGCTATTCCTTAGGGAGTGCAAGAGGTGTCCACTTCCCTGCTGTTAAAAATAGTTACCTACAGACCAGCTATTTAAAACTGTGGTTTGTCTGTCATATGGATCACATATAAGTGCGCTCAAAATTCTACCATTTCTGGCCTCCATTTAAATTTTGTTGCAGTGTGTTAGCAAAGTTATTGACACCAGTTTGCTGTAAAAAAAAATTACCTGCAGTCCAGTTAATTAAAACTGTGGTTTTCCATCACATAGATCTCATATAAGTTCGCTCCAAATTCAGCCATTTGTAGTGAACGAGGAAAATATTGTCCTCCATTTAAAATGGGAAAGGAGCATGGTTAGGGACGTGGAACTGGACATGATGGTGATGGTGCATGCAGAGGCCGAGGGCAAGCTGAAATTGTGCCACAAAAAACACACACATCTTCTCGCCCAACCTTCCTATCCCAATTACTAGTGGACCACAGAACACCATTATTGAACCCTGAGCAGTGTCAAAAGGTTGTTGGTTGGATAGCGGATAATGCTTCCAGTCACTTTGCCACCACCACCATCACCCTGATCCTTCTTCCTCCCTCCATGCCGCGTTCCCGGAAACAACTGATCCCACACTGGGACACTCTCAAGAGCTGTTCACTTTTCCCTTTATAGATTTGGGCCTCTCGCCTGGTCCACTTAAAGCAGGGCAAGAGGAGATTGCATGTACTGATGCCCAAATATTTGAGCAGCCACGGTCACACGAAAACGGAATGTGTCACAAGAGGTGGACGATGATGAGACACAATTGCTAGAAAGTCAGCAGGGGAACCAGGGTGCAGAAGTGGAGGATGAGGTGGTGGATGATATAGTAACTGAGCCAACCTGCAAGTGGTTGCAGACTGAAGGCGGGCAACTGTTCCCTGTAACACCAACATGACCGAAGTTGCCAGTCCAACTGTTAGGTCTTCCCGAGTCTTGTTGTTTTTTAAAGACTCTGCCGATTGCCTCAAAAAAGGCAATTTGCACCACCTGCCAGGCCAGCATCACCAGGGGTAGCAAAACTACCAGTCTGACCACCACCAGCATGGTCAGGCACATGGCAGCAAAGCACTCGACTTTGTGGGCCGAACCCCAGAGTCCAGGAACAGTGTCTGCGGTTGACATCCCTGCTTCTTCTGCTGTTGTGTGTGCAAGCCAATCCATGGTACATGCGAAGATGCCTCCTGCCCTGCATCTATCATTGCACACCCTCAACTAGCACGATCAGCAAGCATTGAGGGCCCATGTTGCGGAATTTTTTTAACAATTCCGCAACAAGGGCCCTCTGGTACTGCCCCATGTTCCCACTTCCTAATAATGGAAACATATTCCATTTGTTAATCACAGTTTGAACGCTTCTGACTGGCATTATCAATTCCTTGGATATCTTTTTGTATCCCTTTCCTGTTTTATACAGGTTAACTACCTTTTCCAGCAGATCCATTGATAATTCTATTGCTTTCTCCATGACTCACAATCTAGAAATGTCAGTGGCTGGATGAAAGATGCAAGAGTCTGTCTGGATCCCAGAAACTCACTCAGCTTTTATGCCCACACATTGATTACAAGCAAACAGGTCACAGGTGAGGATGTTACCTTTAGTAGCCATTCAAACCCATTTATGCCAACTTCTGTGCTTGTTAGCAGGACAAAATCACTTGGGTATGTGAACTTTTGATCAGGGTCATTTGGATATTTGTGTTGTCATTATGATTTAAAAAGAGAAAACACAATAGTTTGAGAATAAATGACTTCACCCAACCACTAACCATGAGTAGAGAAAAAGTTTTGGTGTTAACCTTCATATTCTCTGAAAAAATGCCAGGAAAGCAAAAATTCTGCAGGGGTATGTAAACTTTTGAGCACTGCTGTATGTATATAACTACTTCCAGGCTATGAGAAGGATGTTGCCTGGAAAAGATAACTTTGCCCTCCATTTTAATGAAAGGGGAAGTGTTGTGAATTCGCTTTCTGGCCTACCTCTGGTTACTAGTGAAGGTAGTGGAGTTGGTTATATTGATAGAGGGGTCACGAGTTCTCTTCCCAGGCTCCCTCTGGTGGTTACTGGAGGTAATGGAGCTGATTTAATTAACAGACGCCAGCCACCTGATAATGAGGAGGATGACTGGATTTAAGACAGCCGACTCCCTCTATCCCTGCTGGTGATTTTTTCCTGCCTCCTGAGGTCTTATGTTGTGAGTTCATTCTCCCCTCCGTCGCTGAGGCCTGGTGAACTCCCTATTCTGGTGAAGGAAGGTAGTGAGCCTGATTGTCAGGCACCTGGGACTGATGACGATTGGCTGAGTGGAGTCACTGACTGGATTTAAGGCAGCCTACGCCCTTTCTGCCCTGCGGGTGATTTCTCTGTGGACTCTTGGACACCAGTCTGATTCCTGCTCTCCTAAAGCTAAGTTTTTTGTTTTGCCTTTTTGCATTTAAGATTTGTTTTTGTTTTTCTTGCTTTTTGGATTCTGCCACTCCCTGCTGGAGTGTGCAGTGTTCCGTTAGCTCTGTCTTCTGAAAGTACCTGAGTGCTGATTTAGTTTTTGAAGCTTAGTTGCTTCAGGGCCATTTTTATATCAGCTTGTTGGCTTTGGTCTCTGATAGGGTTTTGGCAGATTGCAGACAGCAGCCTTCCTATCCGTTCCTATCTAGGTAGTTTTTGGGCCCCGTCTTTGCTCAGCCTGTCTTTCTGTCTGTGTAAGTGTTTTCATCTTGCTTCACCGTCATTATATGTGGGGGGCTGCCTATTGCTTTGGGGTCTGCTCTGGGGCAGTTAGATTTCCCCTTTCCTTCTTTAGGCCTATGTATCTCTCCGGCTGTGATCGAGGGGTCTAGGTCATCGTAGGAACCCCCCACGGCTACTGCTAGTTGTGTTGATAGGTTCAGGGGTCTGCAATCTGATAGTTGCCAACTTCTCTGGTTTTCTGGACTTAGCTAGCATTTCTGTTTTTGCCTCCTACGGTGACTCAATCATAACAGTCTTAGTTTCCAGCTCAGTCCCTGCATGCTCAAGCTAAGTGTTTTTTTGCTATTGTTCACACTTGATTTGGTTTTGTCTATTTCAGTTTTGTGTGGTCAGCCAGCCCGGCTGGGGCTGTGCTGAATTTCTATCCTTATGTTACTGTTTGTGCCAGTTTGTTTTTGTCCCTTATTAGATTGGCCTCTTTTTTGCTCTGCTTTCAGAATATACCAGAGTGCTGATGTAGTGGGCAAAGTCTAGTGACTTCAGTATTTTTTTTATCAGACGTGTTGGGCATTTTTTGCAGGGTTTTTTGTGTGATTGCAGACAGAGTGTTTCCTTTCCTGTCCTGTCTAGTTAGTGTGGGCCCCATCATTTGCTCAGTCTATTTTCCTACCTGCGTTTGTGTTTTCATCTTGTCTCACCGACAATATATGTTTGGGGGCTATCTATTCTTTTGGGGTCTGCTATGGGGCAGTTTAGATTTCCCCTTTCTTTCTTTAGGCTTATTTAGTTCTCCGGCTGTGTCGGGGCATCTAGAATCATCGTAGGTACGCTCCACGGCTACTGCTAGTTGTGTGGATAGGATCAGGGGTCTGCAATCTGCTTAGTTACCAACCTCTGGTTTTTGTGGCTTAGCTTGGTCTTGCTTTCCTCCTCGGTGACCCAATCATAACAGAAACACCAGCCTAAACCACAGATTCTAGGGTACTCAAAAGCAGGAGAGAATTGTAAAAAAAAAAAAAAAGTGTCAGAATTTTTTTTTTATATATATATATTTTCCTCTTTTTCTCTGGGGCCGTAGGAGGATTTTTTCTTTAATAGAGATTAAGCAATTGTCTGATTGTATTGAGCAGCTCGCTGCTGAAGTGCGGGGAATTTCGCCTATCTCGCTCAATCATCTGCCGTTGAACCAAAAATCCCTACACCTGAGTGTTTTCTGGGAATCGGTCTAAATTTTTGAATTTTAAGAATAATTGTAAACTATTTCTTGCCTTGAAGCCTAACTCATCGGGGAGCTCTTTGCAGCAGGTTAAAATTGTCATCTCCTTCCTGCGTGGCGATCCCCAGGATTGGGCTTTTTCTCTGACACTTGGAGACCCTATTCTGACTAATGTGGATGCATTTTTTCAAGCCTTGGGTTTGTTGAATGATGAACCTAATGCTATTGATCAAGCTGAGAAAACCCTATTGGCACTGAACCAGGGTAAGGATTATGCAGAGTTTTACTGTCAAAAATTCCAAAAGTGGGCGGTCCTTACTACATGGAATGATGGTGCCTTAGCAGCGCTCTTTCGGAAGGGTTTGGCAGAAACCGAAAAATATGTTATGGTGGGATTTCCTGTTCCCTCTGGTCTTGATGATTCTATGTCATTAGCCATTCAAGTTGATCGGCGTTTACGTGAACGTAAAACTACACGAGAGGTGTTGCCGCCTTTTGAACAAGCATCAGAACTCATGCAATATGATAGGGTTTTGTCTAGGGCGCAATGTCAGGAGTTTAGAAGGCGCAATAAGCTGTGTTTTTTCTGTGGAGATGCCTCTCATACTATTTCTGTCTGCCCTAGACGAGAAAAATGTTTTGCTCACACATTTGCTGTGGGCAGTGTACAACCTAAGTTCCTTTTGGCAATTACTCTGATCTCCTCCTTGTCTACATTTTCCATTAAGGCTTTTGTAGATTCAGGAGCAGCTTTGAATCTGATGGATTTAGACTTTGCTAAACGTTGTGGTTTTCCTATGATACCCCTGCTGACTCCTATCCATTTGAGGGGTATTGATGCTACTCCTGTGGCGGAGAATAAACCCCAGTTTTGGACCCAGGTGATAATGCGGGTCGCCCCGGACCACCAAGAAAATTGTAAATTTTTGGTGCTGCACAATTGGCATGATACTATTGTTCTAGGTTTTCCCTGGTTGCAAACTCATAATCCTGTTTTGGATTGGAAATCTGTGTCTGTGGTGAGTTGGGGTTGTCAGTGTGTTCTTAGTGACACTCCTGTTTTCTCCACCTCTCCCCAGTCTCATGATATCCCTGATTATTTGGCTGATTTTTCTGATGTTATCTTCATATTACATTGTCAGTGTGATTGTCATTAGGGTATTTCTATATGGTGATAACATCGCACACTTTTCACTCCCCCGTTTTTGACTACATATGTACTCATTCCTTTTATCCTGGCCAATAATCAAAATGCCCGCTGCAGTGTGCGCATGCGCAGTCAGTCTCGCGGTGGTATGGGCGTTCCGAAAGGCGTCAACATGGCCTGGGGCGGGACAGTGACGTCAGGAGAGCAGTGTCTCTCTCTGTCCCTCCATAGGCGATGACGGCCGGACGTGACGCGCCAATGATTGGGGCCTGCTTCTCATGCGCCGGTTTCTCTGCAGCGGTGTTAATTATGGACAGCTGTGCCTTGCACATTTATACCCCGTACATGAAACAGCAACACACAAGCTCCTGACGAAGTCCAGCGCGAAATGTGCGTAGGGGCTCTGGGATTCGACACGCCACATATGGATGTCCCACATGGGTAAGCATGGTCATTTCTTTATTCTTTTCCCCATATCCCCTTTTGCACTGAGCACTTTATGAGGGGTTTTTTATGGCTCTTTAGGTCCCTTGATATGGATTTTATCCTTGTAAGATAATTGATGATTGGTAAGGGACTGTGATACAGGCGTTTGCCATATTAATATGGGGTCCGGTCTAACTATGTTAATGTACCATTGCACTTAATTGTGTATATGCAGTGGTCTTTTCCCTTTTTCTTGTGTCATCCCTGGTATCTGACCATATGGTGGTATTTTTAATATTTTTTGCACCTGTGCTAATAAAGAGCATATATTTTGTCACTATAATTCTGACTCTTTGATTGAACACTTTGGGCTTTATACTCCGGATTACTATGTAGGTTTTCATATCGTTAAATGGGAGTTGTCCTAGTGCCGTGTTTTTCTGAACATTTTTTTTTTCTGTGGGGAAAAATACTGATGTTCTCTATTATGTTGGATTGTGTTAAACTATCAATTTACCCTCAGTAGAAATTTGAAAATGGCACAGCAGTAGTCAGGCATGAGGTATCAGGGTCATGCCAGCATTTAGAGCATTGAATGTTAGTTACAATTAGGAGGGGAGTGAGGCATCAGTATAGGCCTTATGTGATGGGTGCCCTCATGCAACAGCTCAAACTGCTTTTCTGCCCAGCCACACTCAGGTGGCACAAATATCAGCCTTGCAAACTAATATTGTTAAAAAAATGTAAGGATAGTAACACAGGTACAGTAGTTGACGATAAGTAAGTGCAGGCCTGCCGGTCTGGGAGTCCTACTGGTACAGGCAACACACATGAAGGAGACCCAACTCGAAGTCAAAACATTTTAAAAAATTAGGGCAGACACATGGAAAGCTGGTATAAATTTCCCCAGAGTAGAAATAGTATAATGCGGCTCTGACAGCTCTTCTACAGCTGGCAATCCATAAGATGGAGACACAACTTGGAGTCTCCACATTTAAAAAAATTATTGCTACACACCACTAAAGTGGCATCAATTTCCATTAAGTGGAAATAGTATAATGGCCCTCTGACACCCCTTCCACTACAGTTGAAGACCAATGAATAAGGTGCACCTCTAATATTTGAGATAATAAGGGAAGAAATATGTGGATATCAGGGTGCCACACCTTGTATGGGAATTGAAGTACATGCAAGGGAGAAAGGGCCAATTCAAAAATTGGTGAGCACATCTGATGAAATGCAAAAAATGCAACTTTAGAGATACCAAGGACTTAAAAAACTGACCATTAAAAACATTTGAATGAACTCCTGAATGATGTATAAAACAGGGCAACATATACATATGTGTGAATACAATAAATTGTAAGGAAAAATAACAAAATGAGAGTATCAAATATAAAATATCCAGACAATGCACCAAATAACTGTTAGGGTGGTCTCTCAAGTGAGACACTCAAGTATATTGGATGGCTGCCAAATTGGATTGCTCGAGTAAGGTGACGGACAGTAGATACAGACAAGAGTATCTGAATCAAAATGCCATAAAGTTTATTCCAAAGTCAGCTGTTATATACACTTCAGAAGGGGTGTACACATTAGGTAATCTCTATGCTATGCGCATGTTAGGACTTGTTATTGTAAGCGGAATTGTTTATTACAGTGAAATATCCTATTAAGCGTATGTCAGCTGTCTATTACAAGTGAGATCATTTATTATCCATCAGGTGATTTTTCATTAAAAGGTAATATTGAACAGGTGTTTAATTATGTAAGGTCCAAATGTCCATATAATTAGTCCTATCTCAATAAGGTTTATAACCCATAATCTCAATAAGCCTGGTACCCACAAAAAAAGAAATCTCACAACAGGTCTTTGTTCCCACGGGACAAGATGCAGGGGGGACCACAGCACTAAAATAAATTCCTGTAGATCAGGGGGGAATGATTCCCCATAAAAGTACAGATGTAAATGAAACTGTTGATGGAAAAAAGAATGCACCAAGGTCTAGTGGGCATGTGTCTATCATGACAATCCCGGATATAATAAAGCCTATATGTTGTGGCAGGTGGAGACATTTTGATATGCCCAATAGTATTGATATGTGTGGCAGATGGAGACATTTTGATATACCCAATAGCATTGTCAAGAAGAGCACCAAATACAGAACAAATAATGCAACATGAGCCTTGTTGACCTGATGATAAAGAAAAGGTAAAAAAGTTATTGTTATAAAAAAGTAAAGCCAAAATGTCAAACCTCAATCCATAGGTGTCAGTATCTATAGATGTATGACTGAAGAGTAGGAGGGTTTAAAAGCGCCATAGATGTGAGTGCTAAGGACCTCAGCCCAGAAAACAGTAAACAACAATTCTTCGTTAGGTCCGGCGGGAGCCACAGATTGAATCTCAAAAATCCATCTGGTTTCAGCTTGCAAAAGGCGTTTACGATTGCAACTGCCCCTGCCATTACTGATGATCCTATGTGACCCAATGAACCTGATGTTGCATGATTTACCCTGATGTAGGGATAAAAAATGGGCAGCAACAGCAGTAAGAACTTTGCCTTTTTTCTGATCCTAAACAGCCAGATGGATGTTAGATATATATTTTTGGGGAATTTCCCTCAACTTCTGTGAGGTGTAACCCACATATACCCTATTGCATGGACAAATGAGTGCATAAATAACATCCTTTCTCTTGCAGTTAATGTAGGACTTGAGTGAATATCCCTTAGAGTTTAAAGGATTAAGGAAGGTATCTTGTGTCAGATACAAGATCAGGCAGACAATGCAGTCTCCACAAGGAAAGGACCCTCTAAGTCTAATACCCCAATTGAGCCTATGGGTAGATCTTGAGAAATGGCTCTTGGTTAGGAGGTCATGAAGATTTGGAGCTCTTCTCACTGTTAAGAGAGGTCGAGTACTAGTCAGCATGGATGTTTGTGCATCTGTGGTGAGAGTAGACCAATGTTTGGACAGTACATTCCACACCTGATACCAGCTGTTATTAAAATTGGTGGCAAATTGCAGCCAGTAGTCTTGTCTGTGTATGGGGGAAGTATGAAGTGAGGCTTGGTCCTGTCTCCAGGCAAGCTGGAAGGCAGTGGAAACCACCCTCTTCAGATAGTCACATTGCAGGAATCTATCTGTGAGGCTCCTTGCTTGGACAAAAAAATTCTGATCAAGTATGTAGTTGCGCTTAACCCGCAAAAATTACCCCGTTGGCAATCCTTTTTTGGTATGCATCGGATGAAAACTGCGATATTGCAACTGTTAGTTTGTGGTTGTTGGTTTGAAGAATAAATCAGTGATCAGGCGATTTTCATGCGCAAAGATTTTAAGGTCCAAAAAGCTAATGGAACTGGAAGAAATGAAACGAGTGAGAAAAATATTACAAGAATTTTGATTTAAGTAATCCACAAATTGTATGCACTCCCACTCTGTGTCCAACTATAGAAAGAAAATATCATCTATGTAGCTATGCCAGTGATGAACCTATAGAAGGAAGACCCTAGATGGATAGATGATAGTCTCCTCCGACCATCCCTGAAAAATGTTGCTGTAAACCAGTGCACAACAGGTCCCCATTGCCACACCTGCCGAAAGAATGTTCTGTCAAAAAGAAAATAATTGTGATGGAGGATGAATTTCAGAAGACCACTGATAAACGAGTCATGCCTGTGATCTTTGGTGCCATCTCCGTGATCGATATTGGAGTAGAGTGATGCAATGTCACAGGTCACCAAAAGGAACTCTGTCGGCAAGGTGATTTCATGGCACACCTGAATTAAGTGGGATGTGTGTCCTGATGAAGGAGGGCAATGATGCGACCAAGGGCTGCAGGAAAAAAATCAAGGTAAGTACATGCTCTTTCACACAGACTGCCAATGCTGGATACTATGTGGTGGCCAGGTGGTTTAAGGGTGTCTTTGTGGATCTTTGTAAACATGTAGAAGGTTGGAATGATGGGACGTTCCAGAGACATTCACTTTTTCTCATTAGGCGTGAAGGTGCTAAAATGATCAGCTTTGGATAAGAGTGTATGAAACTTGGCAAAAAAAAAAGAACCACATTGCCACCCTTATCAGATTCCTTAATAACAAAGGTTTGATTATTTTTAAGTGAGGTAAGGGCTTTGATTTCCATCGCAGACAAGTTTGGTGATGAACATACGAAGGATGTCCTGCTTGACAAGCTCTAAGAAAACCTTCACCGCTGGCACCAATGAAAGCAAAGGGGCTTTCATGGATTTGTTTTTGTATAGAAATAACTTTCTGGTAGAGGTAGATTTATTTTCCTCCACTAAAATCTAGCAGGGGCTTAGGATGTTTTATTGCCTCCTTTTCTCACATACTTCCCTATACTTTTGCTCTAGTGAGGTCTATATTTACCAGCTCTTTTGTGGGTCAAGGGGCACTGGTCATTTATTCTTTGGTCAACTTTGTTTTGGCCACATCTATGTTAGCTGGATGTTTTATATTTGCTGCTCTCATTTTTTTATTGCTTCTAACTGTTTATTGTATTCACACAGGTTTATATGTTGCCTTGTTTTATACATCATTAAGGGGTTTTGGATAGTTATTATGCAACATGTATGCTTTTATATGTTTTCAATGGTCTGTTTTTGCATGTCCTTGATATCTAATAAAGTTGCAATTTTTGCATTTCATCATGTGTGCACATGATTTTTTGCATTCTTCTTTTCTCCCCTGTACCACTTCCATTACAGGCAACCCACCACATGAAAACCCAACTTGAAGTCTCCACTTTTCAAAATATGTTATTAACATAAGCAGCAGTAGCAACAGCAACCATATAAGTCATGACAAAGGTGTCAAAGACTGCAATAACACAATGCAGCACACTAAAAACTACACCATCGCCTAGTCTGCCCAGTCTGTGACTGGGGTACAAAAGTCATTGGAGATCCATGACTTGCTCATCTTAATGAAAGTTAGGCAGACTTTCAGGGGAGAGCTAGATGTGCTCATCCATCAGGACACCACTAGCAGCGCTGAAGACACAATCTGAGACAACACTGGCTGCCAGGCATGACAAAATCTCCAAGGAGTGACAGGCGAGCTCAGACCACTCTTACATTTCTGAAGACCAAAATGCAAAAGGGTCCAAAACCTCCCTGATGGCATTTATATTGAGCTCAAAATACTGCATCATCCTCTGCAGTCGTTCACAACATGTCAGACTTGTACTTTGTTCTGCTGGTGCAGGGGCTGGTCTAAAAAAATGTGTAAAACGACTGACATAAATGGCTTTTGCTACTTACACTGCTGATTTTGCTAATGTTTTTGCATTGATGACTTGACGTTCACGGCTTTGGAAGTCTAGAACTGCTATGCACACCATATGCTCCACTGGTCTCTTGGGGAAAACACTCATAAGATTGTCTGCAAGTGTGTTTCGATACACCACCATGCACGCATCCCTTTCCAGGTGGGGAAGCATGTGGCAAAATGTACTCTTACACCGTGGATCTAACAGAGTGGCATCCCAGTAGTTAGCACTATTTATAATCCTAACAATACGGGCATCATGCTACAGATTGTACAGCAAGAAAGTGTTCATGTGTCAGGCGGTTCCATGAGGTCCAAGTCCATGATGTGTTGGTTGCGGGGTAACACTCAAGCCTTCGCCTCCATTTGTTCCTTGGCTTCTGCACCTTTCCTAACAGCTTGGTACCATGAGCCCCACTTCATCATCCTCAGCAGCAGCATATTTTTCATCAACTTCTTCTTCACCTTATTCATCTTCTTCTTCTTCACCTTCTTCCTATTATTCTTTTTTTTTACATTCTTCATCTTCTTCCTATTATTCTTTTTTTGTACATTCTTCATATTCTTCTTATTCATCTTCTTCCTATTCTTCTTCTTCATCATATTCTTATTTGTGAAAGGCATTCCTGTAGTTGTTATCTATAAAAGTTTGAAGATTACACCTTCCGTTCTGCCTGTCACAAAAGATTTACAACAGGGTTTGTCCACGTTCAGTTTGGCCTGAAGCAGCAGGCATTTTCCAGGGGCACCACGAGGAGGAATGGACTCACCACCATACACTGCTTAGCCTTCTTCTGCTTAGAATTTAGATAATATCTTTTGCTCTGAATTTTAGTCTTATGCATAATGTTCTTCTGCTTTTGGTCCTTCTGCATTTTGTTCTTCTGCTTCTTGGTCTTCTGTCTCTTGTTGTTCTGCATCTTGGTGGTTGTCTTCATGTTCTTTGTCATCTTGGTCATCTTCTTCAGGGTCATCTTTTTGGTCTTCTTCGATGTGGTCTTTAGGGTCGTCGTCTTCAGGGTCGTCGTCAGGGAGATCCAGAGTGAGAACCAAAAACCATTTCCACAAGCGTGAACTTTGAAAAGTAGCAGAAGGTACAAGAAGGCTGAGGAACTGCCGAGAACCAGCTGATGGTGCTGGAACCCGGATGGGCAGCAGAAGGAACAAGAGCCAATGGCACAACCATGGAGCAGCTGACGGTGCTGGAACACAATTACTAAGCAGGAGGTACCTGTGCTATAAAGCACTACCAAGGACCAGCAAACGTTGCTGGAACTCGGATACCAGGAAGGAGACACCTAGGCCAAAGGCACTGCCAAGAACCAGCTGACGGTGCTGGAACACGGATGGGTAGCAGAAGCTACAAGAGTCAATGGAACTACCGAGAACCAGCTGACGGTGCTGGTACCCAGAGTGGCAGCAGAAGGTACAAGAGCCAATGGCACAACCGTGGACCAGCTGACAGTGCTGGAACACGGTTACTAAGCAGGAGGTACCTGTGCTACAAAGCACTACCAAGGACCAGCAGACGCTGCTGGAACTCGGATACCAAGAAGGAGGCACCTAGGCCAAAGGCACTACCGAGAACCAGCTGACGGTGCTGGAACCCAGATGGGTAGCAGAAGCTACAAGAGTCAATGGAACTACCGAGAACCAGCTGACGGTGCTGGTACCCAGAGTGGCAGCAGAAGGAACAAGAGCCAATGGCACAACTGTGGACCAGCTGACAGTGCTGGAACATAGAATCATAGAATCATAGAATCATAGAATCGTAGAGTTGGAAGGGACCTCCTGGGCCATCTGGTCCAACCCCCTGCTCAAAGCAGGATTCGCAAAATCATCCCAGTCAGATGTCTGTCCAGCCTCTGTTTGAAGACTTCCATTGAAGGAGAACTCACCACTTCTCGTGGCAGCCTGTTCCACTCATTGATCACTCTAACTGTCAAAAAGTTTTTTCTAATATCTAATCTGTGTCTCCTCCCATTCAGTTTCATCCCATTGCTTCTAGTCTTTCCTTGTGCAAATGAGAATAAAGTTGATCCTTCTACAATGTGACAGCCCTTTAGATATTTGTAGACAGCTATTAAGTCTCCTCTCAGTCTTCTCTTTTGCAAACTAAACATTCCCAAATCCTGCAACCTTTCCTCATAAGACAGGGTTTGCAGACCGGTCACCATTCTGGTCGCTCTTTTCTGAACTTGCTCCAGTTTGTTGATGTCTTTTTTAAAATGTGGTGCCCAAAACTGGACACAATATTCCAGATGAGGTCTGACCAAAGAGGAGTAGAGGGAAATAATGACTTCACGTGATCTAGACTGTATGCTTCTGTTAATACATCCTAGAATTGCATTTGCCTTTTTTGCTGCTGCATCACACTGTTGACTCATATTCAGTCTGTGATCTATTAGTATACCCAAGTCTTTTTCACATGTGCTGTCACTTAGCCCTATTCCTCCCATTCTATATATGCTTTTTCCATTTTTATTGCCCAGATGTAGTACTTTGCATTTCTCCCTGTTAAAAACCATTCTGTTTGTTGCTGCCCACTTCTCCAGTTTATTTAAATCTTTTTGAATCCTCTCTCTCTCTTCTCTAGTATTAGCTATCCCTCCTAGCTTTGTGTCATCAGCAAATTTAATCAGTTTACCCTCAATGCCTTCATCTAAATCGTTGATAAAGATGTTGAACAATACAGGGCCCAGGACAGAGCCCTGTGGTACCCCACTTGAGACATTCTTCCAACTGGATGTGCAGCCATTTACGACCACTCTTTGGGTCCGATCACTAAGCCAGTTATGAATCCACCTAACAGTTGCCTTGTCCATTCCATACTTAATCAGTTTTTCAATAAGGATTGTATGAGAGACTTTGTCAAATGCTTTGCTGAAGTCAAGATATACTATATCTACAGCATTTCCTTGATCCACCCAATCAGTGATACCGTCATAGAAGGAAATTAAGTTAGTCTGACATGACTTATTAGTTACAAACCCATGCTGACTCTGTTTAATCACTTCATTCTTATCCAGGTATTGACATACATGTTGTTTAATAATTTGTTCAAAGATCTTTCCTGGTATAGAAGTCAGACTCACCGGCCTATAGTTACCTGGGTCCACCTTCTTCCCCTTTTTGAAGATAGGAACAACATTTGCTCTTCTCCAGTCTTCTGGCACTTCTCCTGTTCTCCAAGAATTTTCAAAGATTATAGAGAGGGGTTCAAAAATTTCTTCTGCTATCTCCTTCAGTACTCTGGGGTGTAATTCATCTGGACCTGGAGACTTGAATTCATTTAGGCTAGCTAAGTGTTTCCTCACTATTTTTCTGTTTATAGATATCCTGGATTCTTCTATTCCCTTAATAGGACAGTGAATAACAGTTGATGTTACATTTCCTTTCTGAGAGAAAACAGATGCAAAATAGGAATTTAAAAGTTCAGCCTTCTCAACATCCTGTCTTACCATTTCATCATTTTCATCCTGTAAAAATCCTATAGCATCTTTGACTTTTCTTTTACTTTTGACATATCCCCAAAATCCTTTATTATTGCTTTTGACATCTCTTGCAAGCCTCAATTCATTTTCAGCTTTAGATAATCTGATTTGTGCCCTGCAGGTTCTGCAGACAGCATTATATTCTTCTTTAGATATGCCTCCCTCTTTCCATTTTATAAACATTTTTTTCTTCCTTTTTAGCATGTGCTTAAGTTCTGTGTTCATCCATCCTGGTTTCCTTAACTGCTTCCTATTCTTCCCTCTTTTCGGAATTGTTAACAACTGTGCTTTGAGAATTTCATTTTTCAAGATTTCCCATCCTTCCTGGACATTTTTGTCTTTAAGGATATCCAGCCATTGGATCCCTCCAATTCTCTTTCTGAATCCCTTAAAATCTGCCTTTCTGAAATCTAACCTTGACGTCTGAGTCTTCACAGGTCTTCCGCCTCTAGTTATCCAAAATTCTAAAATAGCATGGTCGCTACCTCCTAGGGTCCCAGCCACTTTTACCTCCTCAACCATTTCCTCCCTGTTTATAAGGATTAGATCCAAGGTAGCAGTTCCCCTTGTTTTCTCCCTTACCTTTTGGAAGATAAAGTTGTCAGCAAGAGAGGATAAGAATTTCCTTGACCTGTTAGTTTTGCCTGAGAGAGATTCCCAACAAATGTCTGGATAGTTGAAATCTCCCATGACAACTATGTCATATTTTTTGGAGAACTTGGCCATTTGATGCATAAAGAGTTCATCCATAGCTTCAGCTTGCACAGGCGGCCTGTAGTAAATGCCTACAATGGTGTCCTTTCCATTGTTCTGTCCTTGTATTCTTACCCAAACAGTTTCCACAGAACTCCCAGTCTCTGAAGCTTCAATCTCTGTGCAGATATACGCGTTTCTAACATACAATGCGACACCTCCTCCTCGTTTATCAAGTCTGTTTCTTGCAAATAAGTTGTATCCTTCTAGTCTTGTATTCCAATCATGTGTATTGTCCCACCAAGTTTCAGTGATTCCAATGACATCATATTTCTTTTCCTGTGTTAGTAGTTCCAATTCTCCTTGTTTGTTGCCCATGCTTTGTGCATTAGTATAGAAACATTTTAGTTTGTGATTGGTTTCTCTTTCTCCAATATTTTTATTAATTAGATTCTTTCGTCTTTGTTACATGGTTACATGGTTACTAAGCAGGAGGTACCTGTGCTATAAAGCACTACCAAGGACCAGCAGACATTGATGGAACTCGGATACCGAGAAGGAGGCACGTAGGCCAAAGGCACTGCCGAGAACCAGCTGACGGTGCTGGAACCCGGATGGGTAGCAGAAGCTGCAAGAGTCAGTGGAACTACCGAGAACCAGTTGACGGTGCTGGTACCCAGAGTGGCAGCAGAAGTAAGGGGGTGCTTGTCCTATTGGCACTACGGAACCAGCCTTTATTACCAGAACTCGCAGTCCACATAGGAAGCACCTAAACTGCAGGCACCATAGACTCGGCTAACCCAACCGCAACACGACAGGACAATGTACTAGTGGCAAAGTGACGTTGACACTACCCGGAAACAGCAGGCGTGCTGGAACCAGGTTGGGCAGGAGGGAGTACCCGTGCCAAAGACACTGCCGAGGACTAGCTGATGGTGCTGGAACCCGGATGGGTAGCAGAAGCTACAAGAGTCAATGGAACTACCGAGAACCAGCTGACGGTGCCGGTACCCAGAGTGGCAGCAGAAGGAACAAGAGCCAATGGCACAACCATGGACCAGCTGACAGTGCTGGAACACGGTTACTAAGCAGGAGGTATTTGTGCTATAAAGCACTACCAAGGACCAGCAGATGTTGATGGAACTCGGATACCGAGAAGGAGGCACCTAGGCCAAAGGCACTGCCAAGAACCAGCTGATGGTGCTGGAACCCGGATGGGTAGCAGAAGCTACAAGTCAATGGAACTACCGAGAACCAGCTGACGGTGCTAGTACCCAGAGTGGCAGCAGAAGGAACAACAGCCAATGGCACAACCGTGGACCAGCTGACAGTGCTGGAACACGGTTACTAAGCAGGAGGTACCTGTGCTACAAAACACTACCAAGGACCAGCAGACGTTGCTGGAACTCGGATACTGAGAAGGAGGCACCTAGGCCAAAGGCACTGCCGAGAACCAGCTGACGGTGCTGAAACCCAGATGGGTAGCTGAAGCTACCCCTGAAAAACAACGTTGCAAGGCCGCGAGCCGGCCGCAGTTACCGAAACCCACAGTCCTACAGGGGGTGCTTGTCCTATTGGCACTACGGAACCAGCCTTTATTACCAGAACCCGCAGCCCACATAGGAAGCACCTAAACTGCAGGCACCATAGAGTCGGCTAACCCAACCACAACACGACAGGACTATGTATTGGTGGCAAAGTGACGTTGACACTACCCGGAAACAGCAGGCGTGCTGGAACCAGGCTGGGCAGGAGGCAGTACCCGTGCCAAAGACACTTCTGAGCAGCAACTGGCGATGTTGGAGCCCAGGGTGAATCATGCAGCAGGCTGAATGTCTCAAGTGGGGTACCACAGGGCTCTGTCCTGGGCCCTGTATTGTTCAACATCTTTATCAATGATTTAGATGAAGGAATTGAGGATAAACTGATTAAATTTGCTGATGACACAAAGCTAGGAGGGATAGCTAATACTAGAGAAGAGAGAGAGGATTCAAAAAGATATAAATAAACTGGAGAAGTGGGCAGCAACTAACAGAATGGTTTTTAACAGGGAGAAATGCAAAGTACTACATCTGGGCAATAAAAATGAAAAAAGCATATATAGAATGGGAGGAATAGGGCTAAGTGACAGCACATGTGAAAAAGACTTGGGTATACTAATAGATCACAGACTGAATATGAGTCAACAGTGTGATGCAGCAGCAAAAAAGGCAAATGCAATTCTAGGATGTATTAACAGAAGCATACAGTCTAGATCACGTGAAGTCATTATTTCCCTCTATTCCTCTTTGGTCAGACCTCATCTGGAATATTGTGTCCAATTTTGGGCACCACATTTTAAAAAAGACATCAACAAACTGGAGCAAGTTCAGAAAAGAGCGACCAGAATGGTGACCGGTCTGCAAACCCTGTCTTATGAGGAAAGGTTGCAGGATTTGGGAATGTTTAGTTTGCAAAAGAGAAGACTGAGAGGAGAATTAATAGCTGTCTACAAATATCTAAAGAGCTGTCACATTGTAGAAGGATCAACTTTATTCTCATTTGCACAAGGAAAGACTAGAAGCAATGGGATGAAGCTGAATGGGAGGAGACACAGATTAGATATTAGAAAAAACTTTTTGACAGTTAGAGTGATCAATGAGTGGAACAGGCTGCCACGAGAAGTGGTGAGTTCTCCTTCAATGGAAGTCTTCAAACAGAGGCTGGACAGACATCTTACTGGGATGCTTTAGCGAATCCTGCTTTGAGCAGGGGGTTGGACCAGATGGCCCAGGAGGTCCCTTCCAACTCTACGATTCTATGATTCTTAAGCCTGGTAGACTCTTTTAGCAGGGCCTTAGTCTACACTAACCTATTAAATACTTGAAGTGAGTAGAAAGTAAGATGTAGTGTGATTTTGGAGGCAGCAGGAGACTTTGTCGTCCACACAGCAGGGGAGCAGCTGGCGTTACTGAACCCCACTGACACAGGAGCTAGTGTTTCTCTCTGTGCGGACGGCACTTCCAAGCAACAACTGGCTGTGTTGAAGCCCAGGATCAATCATGGAGCAGGCTGAGGCCTACTTGGAGCGAGTAAAAAGTAAGATGTAGTGTGATTTTGGAGGCAGCAGGAGACTTTGTCGTCCACACAGCAGGGGAGCAGCTAACACTAGAGCATGTGTTTTTCTCTGTGCAGACGGCACTTCCGAGCACCAACTTGCTGTGTTGAAGCCCAGGATCAATCATGGAGCAGGATGAGGCCTACTTAAAGCAAGTTTTATATCGGTTGTACACTACTACTGATTGTAACCGTGCTCCACTTAGGCCTCTGGCTCCACTGTCTCTAGTATTTCCCCCGGCCTCCTACCCCGCCAGTTGCTGCTCAGAAGTGGCGTCTGCACAATCCACACTTGTTCCTGGGTTACAGGGGCTCAGTCATGTCAGTTGATCCCCTGATGTGTGTCCGGCAAGGTCTCCTGCTCTGTCCACATTCTCACTACTAGCAATGGGAATGTGGACAGAGCAGGAGACATTGCCGGACACACATCAGGGGATCAACTGACGTGACTGAGCCCCAGTAACACAGGAACAAGTGTGGATTGTGCAGACGCCACTTTGGAGCAGCAACTGGCGAGGTTGGAGGCCAGGGGAAATACTAGAGACAGTGGAGCCAGAGGCCTAAGTGGAGCGCGGTTAAAAATCAGTAGTAGTGTGACTGTGTAGGCAGCAGGAGACTTTGGAGACTCAGGATAACAGCTGACGTTACTGAACCCCACTAACACAGGAACTAGTGTGTTTTTCTCTGTGAAGACGGCACTTCTGAACACCAACTGGTGTTGTTGGAGCCCAGGATTAAGCATGGAGCAGGCTGAGGCCTGATGGTTTTTGAATGTGGAGGCAGCAGGAGACTTTGTCATCCACACAGCAGGGGAACAGCTGACGTTACTGAACCCCACTAACACAGGAGCTAGTGTGTTTTTCTCTGTGAAGACGGTACTTCTGAACACCAATTGGCATTGTTGGAGCCCAGGATCAAGCATGGAGCAGGCTGAGGCCTGATGGTTTGTGAATGTGGAGGCAGCAGGAGACATTGTCGTTCACACAGCAGGGGAACAGCTGACGTTACTGAACCCCACTAACACAGGAGCTAGTGTGTTTTTCTCTGTGACGACGGCACTTCTGAACACCAACTGGCGTTGTTGGAGCCCAGGATCAAGCATGGAGCAGGCTGAAGCCTGATGGTTTGTGAATGTGGAGGCAGCAGGAGACTTTGTCGTCCACACAGCAGGGGAACAGCTGACGTTACTGAACCCCACTAACACAGGAGCTAGTGTGTTTTTCGTTGTGACGACGGCACTTCTGAACACCAACTGGCGTTTTTGGAGCCCAGGATCAAGCATGGAGCAGGATGAGGCCTGATGGTTTTTGAATGTGGAGGCAGCAGGAGACTTTGTCGTCCACACAGCAGGGGAACAGCTGACGTTACTGAACCCCACTAACACAGAAGCTAGTGTGTTTTACTCTGTGAAGACGGCACTTCTGAACACCAACTGGCGTTGTTGGAGCCCAGGATCAAGCATGGAGCAGGCTGAGGCCGGATGGTTTGTGAATGTGGAGGCAGCAGGAGACTTTGTCATCCACACAGCAGGGGAACAGCTGACGTTACTGAACCCCACTAACACAGGAGCTAGTGTTTTTCTCTGTGCGGACAGCACTTCCGAGCGACAACTGGCTGTGTTGAAGCCCAGGATCAATCATGCAACAGGCGGAGGCCAACTTGCAGCAAGTTTTATATAGGTTGTAGACTACTACTGATTGTAACCATGCTCCACTATGGCCTCTGACTCCACTGTCTCTAGTATTTCCCCTGGCCTCCAACCCCGCCGGTTACTGCTCTGAAGTGGCGTCTGCACAACCCACACTTGTTCCTGAGTTACTGGGGTTCAGTCACGTCAGTTGATCCCCTGATGTGTGTCCGGCAAGGTCTCCTGCTCTGTCCACATTCCCACTACTATTCCCACTGACGAAGGCTACAGGCCGAAACGCGTGTTGGGGAGGGGCGGCTATCCCAGGTGATCAGGAGCTTCATAACCTGTAAGTTGTAACTTTATATATAAATGATACTTTGAGCTTTATGCTGCGGGTTTGTTATACTTGTCCTGAGCCAAGATACGTCTTGCCTATACATTATGCATTATACATTAGCTATGGATAGGTGTGGGTACTACGATTGGTAATCTTTTATTATATATACCCTGTACTGAGACACCTGCTGGTATTTTAGTATATTGCACTCATGACTGCACTTTAACAGTTTATATATTTTTTTCACAAATTATATATGCACATATATATTTATTATGATTTGCACGTACTGTATATGTGAAAAACACTTTTGGTGGTAATAATTATCTGATACATTTTTACACATAACATTTAACATTCACATGTGTTGCACTTTATTTTCCAGCAAGTTTTTTATTGTACTGGTACCGTCCCATACAACTGCATAGTATTGCCCCTTTTCTATGTAATGATTATAATATTATATGTCGACATTGATGCTTTGCTATTTTTATAAAAACTTTGTTTTTATTATATAATCAATAAAATATATAATTTTATATCAGAACTTATGCTAATACTTTTTGTGTATACTCTGTTCAGTTTTTTTTGACTGTCCTAGGAAGTATTATATAGTCTGTGGGGATTTCGGCTAAACATTCGGCTAAACATTCGGCTAAACATATTAAACATATTAAGAGATCTTTCTGTTTGATTGCCAATTCTCCCCCATTTTTCCTTTTGTATGCTTTAAACCTATCCTAGGCAAAGTCATAACAAAAGCATTCATGGAAACTTGATCATTTACCGAACTGTGGCTGATTTTTTTTCCAATTTTGAGAAAAATGCTCGGGATTTCAAATTCGAATGTGCAATGTTCGTGTCAACTTTGAGATTGGCAAAGTTTTCCAAACAAGTTCGCTAATCTCTAGGTGGAACCCAATTCCAATGTTGTATAAATAGCTACAAGATTTCTTTATATGTATAGGCTGGTTTTCCTCTTTTCTATATTTGATTGATAA
This sequence comes from Dendrobates tinctorius, assembly GCF_039654945.1. Taxonomy (NCBI): domain Eukaryota; kingdom Metazoa; phylum Chordata; class Amphibia; order Anura; family Dendrobatidae; genus Dendrobates; species Dendrobates tinctorius. The sequence continues at coordinate 15,452,415 of NW_027361784.1, read as the reverse complement.
AGGCTGATTGTTGCCAAAATTTGGCTATGTAATTTAAAAGAGTGAAATAAAAGTTTATATTTTTCCAGAAGAAATAAGCATCTGGTGTCTCAAATTTTTTTTAAATATAAAAGCAAGGCATGTGTCTTCACTCTGAAGTAATTTGGGGAGCAGTGCTAGCTAGTGCACACTAGCTTTAGGGACAGGAGGATATCACACTGCTACTGTCACGGCACTGTTGCAGGATATCACAAGGCTAGGAACTCCTTTCCTGTCCCTAAAGCTAGTGTGCACTAGCTATCACTGCTCCCCAAATTACTTCTGATAGTGAAGACACAAGCCTTGCTGAGTTCATAAATCAGCCCTTATTTGTCCCCTCCCCCACCCAGGGAGGTGGGGAGATGTAGTGAATAAGGAAACACAAACCAGACTAGCAAGGAAAGATGTAGAGGGATAAATGAAAATACCAATCATATAATATGCACTTTCAAACAACAGAGTGGAACACCTGGAAATAAAGAAAGAAAAAAACATATAAGAGAGGATGAGGAATTGCACACAAAGAAATCACCAAGCAGCAGTCTTCTGAACAACACTCCAAACACCTCCTCAAACAATCAACACCTCCAAATCCAGAATCAGGCAATAATAAACTAACTCTTGCAATTCCTGATTGCCAGAGGCAAGTATATATAGAAGAGGGGAGTGGCCAACACTGAACAGCTGAGACCATCAAAGTAAGAAAGCTCCAGGATCTCTCAACTGAACAGATTAATCCCTGCACTACTAGAAGAAACCTGCACCATTTAATATGATGATGAAGTGGTTCTAATCAATGCTGAAGTACATGAAATCAGACTCAGCAGTCTTCTGGCCCCTCTCTGTCAAGGTAAACCCATGGCAGTCACATTCTCATCAGTTCCAATCCATGATACTTGCCAAAAGTACCTAAACAGAGCTGCTGCTTTTAAGATTAATTTCTCAGTCATCTCATCATTGTCCAGGTGTTTATGCTTCTCCACTTTTCCACTTTCTCTACTTTACCTTTTTCCACTTACACATCATTTTCAGGAAAAGACTGTTCAATTTCTGGCCTAATATGTCCCATTCTTTGAAATGTGCCATTATGAATAATATAATGATATATTTTTAAATAAGTAGTTTTAATGTATGAATGATATATACAGAGAGAGAGAAAGAGAGAATGTGGGAGAATTAATGCAATATAACAGTATGTAAGTTATTATAAATTAGTGTTTGTGTGTATGTGTTAGCCACAATAATTTCATTAAACAGCCCATGAACGATTTTAGAAAATTGCCATTTTATTGGAGTAATTCTAAAGTAAATGTGGCTGTAAATATTACTGAATTTTTAATTAAATATAAAATATTATGTTAAGTATAATTACATTTTAATGAAATTATGCCAACACAAAACAAACATAGAACAAAGTGAGCTAAAAATTAATAAAATCACTTTTTTAAATGCATGAGTATAAAACAATTCATAATGCTTTATTATGTAAATTTTCTATCAACTTTAGTTATAATACCCTAAGTTTCTTCATCCTATTCTGGAAACAATAAAATAGTTGACATTTACTGTAGTTCTGGTGGAGCTTTGTTTCCCAAGAAGATTTTTGTTGTAGCCTATTGTACAACCAAATTGAACAGATACATCAATGTCTGAGCTCATGCACATAGAAGTGTTACAGGTCTATGTGGTATAGCACCTTATAATAATAATAATAATAATAATAATAATACAATTTTATTTCTATAGCGCAGACATATTCCACAGCACTTTACATTTCAGAGGGGACTTGTACAGACAATAGACATTACAGCATAACAATAATCACATAAATACCAAGAGGAATGAGGGCCCTGCTCGCAAGCTTACAGTCTATGAGGAAAGAGGTAGACACGAAAGGTGGGTGGTAACAGTTGCCCTGATTGTATGGACCAGTCATAATGTTAAGTGTGCAACAGTACAGACACAGAGGGCTAATGGATGCATAAAGCATGTGGGAACATGATGCGGGGAACCTGGGTATGGTAAAACTTTTGGCTGTGCCACACAGGGATAGATTAGGCTAATGTGTTGAGGTGATAGGCCAGTCTGAATAAATGCGTTTTCAGGGCACGCTTAAAATTGTGGGGATTGGGGACTAATCGTATTGACCTGGGAAGTGCATTCCAAAGAATTGGCGCAGCACGTGTAAAGTCTTGGAGACGGGAGTGGGAGGTTCTGATTATTGAGGATGCTAACCTCAGGTCATCAGCAGAACAGAGGGTGCGAGTAGGGTGGTATACTGAAGCAAGGGAGGAGATGTAGGGTGGTGCTGAGCCATGGAGGGCTTTGTGGGTGAGGGTAATAAGTTTATACTGAATTCTGGAGTGGATGAGTAGCCAGTGTAATGACTGGCACAAGGTAGAGGCATCGGTGTAACGATTGGTGAGGAATATGATAATGGCTGCAGCATTCAAGACAGATTGGAGAGGGGCGAGTTTGGTAAGAGGGAGACCGATTAGAAGAGAGTTACAATAGTCGAGATGAGAATGAATAAGAGAAACAGTTAGAGTTTTCGCAGAGTCAAAAGTAAGAAAAGGTTGAATTCTAGAAATGTTTTTGAGGTGCAGATGACAAGAGAGAGCCAGTGATCGAATGTAGGGGGCAAAGGAAAGCTCGTTAAGACTATTGTAAGTCTACACTATACTTCTGTATTTCTTACATTTTATATGAATGTATAAAAAAAACGCATGATACAAAATTAGATAACATATTGTGGATTGCACATAGAAATTTTGCTTCTAAGAAATACAGTGGCATAAAAAAGTTTGGGCACCCCTGGCCAAAATTACTATTATTGTGAACAGTTAAGCAAGTTGAAGATGACATGATCTCTAAAAGGCCTAATGTTAAAGATGACACATTTCCTTTATCTTTTAGGTGAAAAAATAATATATATACATTCTCATTTTTTACATTTTAAAAATTACAAAAAGGAAAATGGCCCATTTTCAAAAGTTTGGGCATCCTTTAAGTGTTCAGATGACTATGACCAAGGTTTATGACCTTAATAATCTTATTAGTGTTATGGCTTGCTCACTAGTATGATTAGGAAATGCCAGGTGATGCAAATTTCCCAGCTCTATAAAAACCGAGCCTCTGACTACTACATGCATGAATCGGCATATGCGCGATCAACATGCGTTAATCTGGAAATCTCACTGCAGTAAAATTCTGCTTAGCGGGCCTCGACAACCACAAGACCCCATCAACCGCATCTGCTGCTTTTTCCTCCTCCATCACCATGACAAGTGTTCTCACAAAGGTCTCCAGCCACAGAACCTCCACTTCTGCTGTAGTTGGGATGAATAAGGGCCCATCATCTGTTATGGAAGTGGACATGCTTGCTATTTTTGACTGATCTCAAACACTGAGCACACCACATCTTTATCAATTCAACATAATACTTCTGTCTGCACCTTACTCACAGTCCAGCAGCTTGTCATGTTCACCAACTACCGTCTCTCAGCACAGCAGCCAGCTCTTGGTTCTGCAGTTGTGGTCATGTAAAAGAATGCTTCCTCCTACACATGCAAAAGCTAAGAGCTTGAACTCCACCATCTACAATCTGTTGGCCACAGAAATGCTGCCTTTTCACCTGTTGGATACAGACAGTTTCTGAAAGCACATGACCATCGCAGTTCATACATGTGGTCATGTAAAAGAATGTTTGATCCTACACATGCAAAAGCTAAGAGCTTGACCTCCACCATCTATAATCTGTTTACCACAGAAATGCTGCCTTTTCACCTGGTGGATACAGACAGTTTCTGAAAGCTCATGACCATTGCAGTTCAATAGTACCAGTTGCCCATTCGCCTTTACTTCTTTAAGAAAATTGCGCCTGTGCTACACCAGCATGTCACAGACAACATCACCCATTCCTTGAAAAAATCTATGTCTGCCAGGGTGCATTTCACCTCTAATATCTGGATGAGCAGACATGTCCAGGGGCGTTACATCTCAGTAACTGATGACTGGGTTACTCTACTGGCTGTATGGGCAGGCAGGCAAGGGGCTAGTCCACAAGTCTTGCAATCCCAAAGGCTTGTTGGACAAACCTCTGTACCTAACATTTCCTCCACTGGTTCTGTCTCCTGCACATCCTCTAGGGCCTCCACCTGCGCACTCATTTTTTCCACCACTATCCCTGTCTGGATACGCTGTTGCAGAATGCATGGTCACTGCTCACTTCTGCTGTTCACACCCCTCGAGTCATCAACTTCATCGATACAGAGGTCTTTCAGCCTACAGGTTAACTGATTGATATGGGATGTGCCAACATGGCGGAATTACACTCTGCACATGTTGCAGCGACTATGGCAGCAGCACTGAACCCTAGCACAGTATGTCATTTTGTATAGCCTGGGCCAATGCAGTACAAACATGGTGCAAATCACAATTGCAGAGTGGGCACAGATGAAAAACATCTGCACCCTTTTGCACAGTTTTGAAATAGTTACTAAGATGGTGAGACCTGATGATGCCATCATCAGCATCACTATTCCAGTCATCTACATGCTGGAAAAACTTTGCATAGTGTGTGGAAGGAGGTGGTGGTCTCAGAGGAAAAGGAGGAAGCAGAGGAGGATGTGGAAGTGATGACAATATCTCTAAGTTTCATGATTGCTGTCACAGGTGAGTGCCATGAGAGGGTGGATTACAGCGATTGAGGGGAGCTTATGGTACCAGACAAACTGTTAGTGAAGATGCAGGAGCTGAGGATCAAATGGAGGTGGATGAGGAGGAAGAGGTGATGGGTGTGCAACAATCTTAAGCATGTTTTTCCCCAAGATAGCAATGAGGCAACCCTGAGAATGTCGAGTCACCCATGCAAAAACATTATCAGCAGTATAAGTGTAATAAGCAATTTGTCAGTCATTTCACTTTTTTTAGACAATCTGGTGCACCAGCAGAACAGAGTACAAGTCTGACACATAATGAGCAACTGGAGAGGATCATAGATTTTACTCTCTAATAATACTGCTCTTATCCAGGGGTGAACCTAGCCTATGTACTGCCTGAGGTGAAGTGCAGAACGGCACCACCGATAGAAAACATTTTCAAAATCAGTAGGAATAAATCTGGTTCATACAGATTTATATCGATCTTGTAAAAATGAGGACAATAGTGGACATTTTAATTTAGAGAAATAGAAAAAAAAGATGTCCAAATACAAGGATGTTGTCATGATCTGAATTTGATCTGACAGTTTTAAATTGCACAGGGTGAACTTTTTTTTACTTTGGCAAGTTCCAAGGTGACTTGACTGTCCCCGGTGGTGGTTAGTGGTATCGCACCTTAGGTTTTCAGTTTAAAGTTCTCTGTAATTATGGTTCAGGTGTGGGGCTCTATAAATGAGTCTCAGGGTGTGTAATCACTGCTGGTGATATTCATTCATTCATTCCCTATATTCTGAGTTGGTGAGAGCCTGGTGGAGGGATGGAGCTGAGGAGGAGTCCTGCTCAGCTTAGCCAGGGGGGACGTGTGTCAGCTATGGTGTCTATACGAAGGGCTGGCATGGCGTGGTGGGGTCGCAGTGATGGTGTCAGCAGGAAGTGTCTGCATGGACTGGTGGAGTGGCGACTATGGAGAGTGGTACTCACCATGTGGGACTTAGCTGCTAAGCTGGACTAAAGCAAGCTTGACTTCGTGTCAGAAGCTGAACTCATCCTTGGGACTCTGTTACTAAGCAGCAGCAACTGGTGGTGGACTCTGCTCCAAGGCTGCACTATGGTGAAGGATCCTGTTATGGTGATGGATCCAGGTGGAGGAGAAGACGCACGCAGGTGGAGGGCTCTGTTGCAGGAGCATAAGCACAGAGCATAAAGCTAAGTGGTGTCCCCTGTATTGTCTCTTTCCCTCATGTGTGTTGTTAGTGCAGTGGTGGGATTAGTTTCCGCACCGGCCTACTCCCTAGTGAGGGTTTAGGGTCAGGGCGAGCAAGGGCTTTGAGGTACGCGTGTGGCGCCCGGTGTGGAACCGGCATAGGGAACGTTAGGAGTGCAGGGACACTGGCTCAGGGGAGCTCAGGAGGTCTCCACTCCCCTTTTCCCTATCGCAGGGCCCACCATTATTAATGTGTCCCAGGTCTCCCTTATTATTTAAATTCGCCTTACTGGAGGCGGGGTTTCCAGAATGTATGTATAACGTGTAATTCCTAAATTCGCCAGGTGGAGGCGGTGTATCCATCTGCACGTTTTATTATTTAAATTCGCCCCACTGGAGGCGCTGTATCCAGGGTCACGTGTGTTATGGGCCCGCCTTGCGGTATCATCTGCGTCCAGACACACGTGACCATGACAGATGTCAGTGCCATCACCGCACATACAAGAACCTCACAGAAGAATCCAGAACAAGGATCATTAATGGCAATGGCAGACTTTGCACAAGCATACAGACACACAATGATGGCTGCAGAGCAGTGGCCCTGTAGGCAGACACAGTCCTGCTTCACTTTAGCACAGGAGGCAGACACTGATTGCCAACCTATTATCTCTGGCACACACCTACAAAACTCTGGGCAGCTCCAATGTGGCTGCTGCCTGGCACTGAACAATCAGACATGTCTACCATGCAGCATCGTTCACACACCACATACAATGACCTGCAGTCTGACCATCAACAAGCCGCCACTGCACTAAGCTGGTAAAATGGTGCATCCTCCCCAACAGATAACGCCTCCTTCTCCTGAAACGCTTAGCAAATCACAATACACTGCACACTGGCCTGTCTGGAGCTATTAGCAGGGGCCTTCCTATTGGGTTGAGTAAGGGACATGAGAGCGGGAAGGGGGACGAGTGCAACCGACGCTCAGGAGAAACATGGCTGAATGGCTGTATGTACCGAGGGGCAGCAATGGACTTGGTGTATAAGTTATGGGCAATCAGTCCGGCAGCAGAGGCATATGTGAAAGGAACAATGCATCCTGCACCAAGGCGTACCAAGAGATCATGTGGCCCCAGAAGTTCTTATTGCTCCCCCCCAAAAAAAAATAATTGTCTGGGTCACATAGGTACAGATCTCATAACTTTGCGACCAATACAAGGTAATTTTCCTCCTATTGAAGTCCCCAGATTCCTGTTTCATTGCCCCCATGAAAGTATAATACCAACAAAGATGCCCCACAAACACTATGACCCACACAGTTTTTCCTCCACACGCACAGTATGATGACCTTTCTGTACCCCTCAACTATCCTGCCACAGTATGCGCCCCAACTGTGAGCCCCATATAGCACTCCACACTCCATACCTACGTACAGTATAATGGCCCCAACACAACCCTACATAAAGTATAAAGGCTTCCTCATAGCCCTTCAAGTATTATCATGTCCCCCCCACAGAGCCCTCCAAATGTAATTACTTCCATATAGTATAATTGGCTTCATATAGTCATCCATATATTATAATGCACCCCCATAGTCCTCCAAATAATATAATGCACCCCCATAGTACTCCATATATTCTAATGCACCATCCATAGTTTTCCATGTAAAATAATGCACCCCCGTAATCCTCCATATAGTATAATGCACCCCCCATAGTCCTCCATATAGTATATTGCCAGCGTGCAACATTGTATCAAAGGCAAGGATACAACCTTTGACATATATGAACGTCAAAGGTGGTGAAGAGGTTAAATTACATTATATACTTGCATACTGGACAACACATGCTCATTACATACACATCACACAGTCACACAGACACACACATCATACTGTACATGTCCTTAGTACACACATGCTATATAACAGATGAACAGCAGGTGCACATCATATACACAGAACATGCATACAGGACAAGTGTATATACACACACTCCAGTGTACTCAAAAGATATCTAAACACACAAACAGACACAGCGCCCCACACAGACACAACCCCCCACAAACACAGAGACACAAACCACAGAGACACAACCCACACACACAGACACATAATCCATAGATACAACCCACAAAGTCAACACAGAGACACAACCCACACACAACCCACACACACAACCCACACAGACACACAACAGACAACCCACACACCACACAAAGAGACACAACCCACACACCACACAGAGAGAGACACAACCCACACACAAACACAGAGACACAATCCACACACATACACACACAGACACACAACCCACACACAGACACACCGCAGACACAACCCACACAACACACACCAGACACACAAACACACCACAGACACATTCCACACACCACACAGACACAACCCGCACACACAGAGACACAGACACAACCCACAAACACAACCCACACACAGAGACACAACCCACACACAGAGACACGACCCACACACAGAGACACAACCCAAACAGACAGACACAACCCACATGCACAGAGACACAACCCGCACACACAGAGACACAACCCGCACACACAGGCACAACCCACACACAAAGACACAACCCACACACACAACCCACACACTACCCACAGACACACACACAAGCCACAAACACACACACAACCCACACACAGGCATACAAACCACACAGACACACAAACCACACACAGACACAATTGATACAGAGAGACAGAACCCACACACAGAGACACAACCCACAGAGAGACACACAACCTCCCACACACAGACACCCATACACACATAATGGCACAGACACACAACCCACACACAGACACACATCCCACACACAGACACACATCCCACACACAGCGCCCCACACAGACACAACCCCCCACAAACACAGAGACACAAACCACAGAGACACAACCCACACACACAGACACATAATCCATAGATACAACCCACAAAGTCAACACAGAGACACAACCCACACACAACCCACACACACAACCCACACAGACACACAACAGACAACCCACACACCACACAAAGAGACACAACCCACACACCACACAGAGAGAGACACAACCCACACACAAACACAGAGACACAATCCACACACATACACACACAGACACACAACCCACACACAGACACACCGCAGACACAACCCACACAACACACACCAGACACACAAACACACCACAGACACATTCCACACACCACACAGAGACACAACCCGCACACACAAAGACACAGACACAACCCACAAACACAACCCACACACAGAGACACAACCCACACACAGAGACACGACCCACACACAGAGACACAACCCAAACAGACAGACACAACCCACATGCACAGAGACACAACCCGCACACACAGAGACACAACCCGCACACACAGGCACAACCCACACACAAAGACACAACCCACACACACAACCCACACACTACCCACAGACACACACACAAGCCACAAACACACACACAACCCACACACAGGCATACAAACCACACAGACACACAAACCACACACAGACACAACTGACACAGAGAGACAGAACCCACACACAGAGACACAACCTACAGAGAGACACACAACCTCCCACACACAGACACCCATACACACATAATGGCACAGACACACAACCCACACACAGACACACATCCCACACACAGACACACATCCCACACACAGACACACACCCCAAACACAGACACACACCCCACCCACACACATAGACACACACCCCACACACGCAGACACAACACACACAACCCACACACAGACGCATGGAGACACACTCCTCTGGGCTACAGGGGTGGGGGCTGATGTACATGTACAGCTTCCCCTGCTCATAGCAGCTGAGCTCCACACCCACTCTCTCTGCCCAGATTGCCAAGCAGGAGATCTGTCACCTTGTGGATTGGAGCTACTTCTCCTCAGTATCTTTCAGCACTGGTGGCTCCTCTGATCTAATTTCCTTGCTCTCACTTCTTCCCTTCAAAGACGCGCCATGCAGGAGAACAGGAACACTGGCCAATCAGCTGTTCTGTCAGTGATGTGAGAGAGTTCATTGGCCAGTGTTGTTCTCCAGCAGGATACCTCCTCTCTCTGAGTTGCTGAACTGTGCGTGAACGATCTCCACAGTGTGTCAGCTAAAGCTAGTTTCACACTAGCGTTTATGAGCGCAGCGACGGCCTGCGCACGGCCGCCGCTAAGCCCCGCCCCCTGCCGAGCCCCGCCGGTAGCTCCGCCCACCGGCGCATGACGCTGCATGCGCCCTGCATCCCCTATCTTTATCACAGGGGGCGCAGGCCGTGCGCAGTATGCGTTTGGCGGCGCATGCGCCTTTTTGACGGTGCGCCGATGCAACCAAACTGCAGCAGGTTGCGTTTGGCGCAGGTCGGCGCACCGTCAAAAGGACGCATGCGCCGCCAAACGCATACTGCGCAGGGCCTGCGCCCCCTGTGATAAAGATAGGGGACGCAGGGCGCATGCAGCGTCATGCGCTGGTGGGCGGAGCTACCGGTGGGGCGCGGCAGGGGGTGGGGCTTAGAGGCGGCCGTGCGCAGGCCGTCGCTGCGCTCATAAACGCTAGTGTGAAACTAGCCTAATTCTGACAACTGACACCTGGCTCTTCAGTGACAAACAAAAAGTTAAATAAAATGCAATCAAAGGCTACTGTAAATAAAAAATGAGCTGCCTTACAGAGCCATCAGCAGAAAAATAAAAAAAATAAAAAAGCTCTCAAAATAAAGCAATGTAAAAATAATTAATTTTTCTATAAAATAATTTTTTTTCGTCTAAAAGAGCCAAAACATTAAAAAATATAAATGTGAAATTGCTGCTATCATACTAATCTGAAGTCTGAAGCTGGAACGGCATAAAAAAACAATTCCTGAATTTTTAGTTTTTGTTAATACTCCCTCTCAAAAATCAGAACAGAAAGCGATCAAGAAATGTAATGAGCCCAAAAATGGTACCAATAAAAACGTTGAATCGTCCAGCAAAAATCAAGCTGTCACATGACTTTGTCAGCAGAAATAAGGAAAAATTATAGCTCTCAAACTATGGTGATGCAAAAACTAGCTTTTGCTATAAAAAGTGTTTTTTAGCGTGTGACGGCAGCCAAAAATAAAAACCTGATATAAATCTGGTATCGCTGTACAATAATCGTACCGACTTGAAGAATAAAGTCGCCTAATCACTTATATTGCACAAGTAACGGCGTAAAAAATATATAGAACCAATTTTTCATTTGCTCTTAATTTTTTTCACTCTGCCTCCCAAAGATCACAGTAAGGCTCAGTTCACATTTATCCAGCACTCTCCACTGAACACTTACACCAGGATTTTTGTTTAAATCTCTGAAATACATGATTCAGACGGAACCCATGGTGGAAGATCCGCTATAATAAGGTAGATGGAAGCACTGGGGAAGCTGACTGAGCTGTGATCCAGTGGAGTCCGTCTTTTTAATAGGATTGCATAAAAGTACCGTAGACAACAGCATTGTGAACCTCTGAAAAAAGTACACTGCTGAACAGAGGCCAGACAGTGACAGAACCCAGAGTAACCTCCGCTGAGAGGTTTCATCTGAATTACATCATTCAGAGATTTAAAGTGCTCAGGATCGAGAGCCAGATAAACGTGATCCAAAATGTTATGTAAAACGTTCCCAATAAAAGCTTTAACTCAATAAACACAAAAAACAAATCCTGGGGGGCGTGGCTTAGCTGTGATGGAGTGAAGAAGCTGGTGCCTAGTGTTCCTGGGACAGGGAGAACATACTTCACTTTAACTCACCCACGGGATCCACGTGTGCTTCCAGAAGATGGGGAACTGGTTCCAGCAACACTCCAGTCTTTTCCCACCACAAAGAAACAGCCCTGACCCGCATGTTACAGAGCAGTATGCCAAAGGGGAAGCCAGCAACAGCCTCAGCAATGGCGTCCAGCACTGTGAGACCACGAGGTATGTCAGAGGAGAAGTCTGTGGGGAGTCAGAGAAGGAGTGCTCGGATCTCACCTGGGGAGGGTGACTCAACCCCCCACCGAGGCCCAGATTCAGTGCGCACTAAGAATGCAGCAGACAAGGAAGATAAAGCTGGTGGAGATTGGCAGGGAGAGACACAGGCAGAAGGCAAAGCCACAGTACACTGCAGCCCCATCCATGCAGTCTCCCAGTCTGACTTCCACAGCCTGCAGGAGCTGATCAAAGCCCTTCCTACTAAAGCAGACATAGACTCCCTGATAGCTAGGATAGAAGCTTCACATGAAAGGGCAGTTTCAGCCCTTAGAAATGATATGGACACACTATCCGCTCGCATGGCCTCAGTTGAGGAGGCTACGGCTTCACTATCTGAGAAGCTGTCTTCTCTGGAGCAGGAGCTCTCATCATCACAGGCTCATATGCAGGACATGATGCTGTTGCTGGATGACCAGGAGAATCGTGGTCGACGTAATAACATGCGCCTCAAAGGTATACCTGATACCTTATCTCAAACAGTCACAGCCATCTTTAACCAAATTACGCAAAGAGCGCCAGAGACTCCTTTTGTGTTTGACAGAATCCATAGAGTCACACGTCAGGGGCAACCTTCCAATGCAAACCCCAGAGATGTTCTGTGCAGAATGCACTTCTCAGAGAAGGAGAGTATCATAAATAAAGCTTGGACATCTGGGCTGGTCTCCCTGGAGGGAGTGGAGATCCATTTGTTTCCGGATATTTCAGCTCGCACCTTGTTTATGAGATGTCTGCTTCGGCCACTACTGCAAAAGGTCAAGAAGTCTGAAGCCACTTACCTGTGGGATCACCCATTCCATCTAATCGTACGGAGAGAGGGCTCTGTCCTCATCCTTAAACACCCGGATGAGCTCAAGGATTTGTTCACTGCACTGTGCCTCAAAAGTAGTTTTGTTGTGATCAACAACCTTCAATCTCCAGCCTATTCCAGGGAGAGGTAGAAATAACTGAATTTTAAAGCACCATTTTGGCATGTATTTTTTTACAGTTGGAGTGGTGTCACTAATCTCAGTTCCCTGCCCTAGCATTATACTTACCAGCCGCCATCTTCATCTGTTATCGGCTCTACACTGGTCGTCTTCTGCAGTTTGTGACCAGCCAGATTGCTCCAGAGTTTGCTGGTTGAGCCTGAAGTCACAGCACAATGTAAAACTATGAAAGCAAGAATAAGTCTCTCATAGACTTACCTTCAGTGCTTGTGATCATTACCTCTGACTGACGTTATAAGACGGCGGATCAGAACTGAACTGAAATTAAAAAAAACAATGCTGGAGTGGTGTATTACAAAACAGGAAGAATCCTGAAGAAGACTCATGGACAACTGCAAAATACATACAGTTGTGGCCAAAAGTATTGACACCCCTGCAATTCTGTCAGATAATACTCAGTTTCTTCCTGAAAATGATTGCAAACACAAATTCTTTGGTATTATTAGCTTCATTTAATTTGTCTTAAATGAAAAAACACAAAAGAGAATGAAGCAAAAAGCAAAACATTGATCCTTTCACACAAAACTCCAAAAATGGGCCAGACAAAAGTATTGACACCCTCAGCCTAATACTTGGTTGCACAACCTTTAGCCATAATAACTGCGACCAACCGCTTCCGGTAACCATCAATGAGTTTCTTACAATGCTCTGCTGGAATTTTAGACCATTCTTCTTTGGCAAACTGCTCCAGGTCCCTGATATTTGAAGGGTGCCTTCTCCAAACTGCCATTTTTAGATCTCTCCACAGGTGTTCTATGGGATTCAGGTGTGGACTCATTGCTGGCCACCTTAGAAGTCTCCAGTGCTTTCTCTCAAACCATTTTCTAGTGCTTTTTGTAGTGTGTTTTGGGTCATTGTCCTGATGGAAGACCCATGACCTCTGAGGGAGGCCCAGCTTTCTCACACTGGGCCCTACATTATGCTGCAAAATTTGCTGGTAGTCTTCAGACTTCATAATGCCATGCACACGGTCAAGCAGTCCAGTGCCAGAGGCAGCAAAGCAACCCCAAAACATCAGGGAACCTCCGCCATGTTTGACTGTAGGGACCGTGTTCTTTTCTTTGAATGCCTTTTTTTCTCCTGTAAACTCTATGTTGATGCCTTTGCCCAAAAAGCTCTACTTTTGTCTCATCTGACCAGAGAACATTCTTCCAAAACGTTTTAGGCTTTTTCAGGTAAATTTTGGCAAACTCCAGCCTGGCTTTTTTATGTCTCGGGTAAGAAGTGGGGTCTTCCTGGGTTTCCTACCATACAGTCCCTTTTCATTCAGACACTGATGGATAGTACAGGTTGACACTGTTGTACCCTCGGACTGCAGGGCAGCTTGAACTTGTTTGGATGTTAGTCGAGGTTCTTTATCCAACATCCGCACAATCTTGCGTTGAACTCTCTTGTCAATTTTTCTTTTCCGTCCACATCTAGAGAGGTTAGCCACAGTGCCATGGGCTTTAAACTTCTTGATGACACTGCGCACGGTAGACATAGGAGCATTCAGGTCTTTGGAGATGAACTTGTAGCCTTGAGATTGCTCATGCTTCCTCACAATTTGGTTTCTCAAGTCCTCAACAGATCTTTGGTCTTCTTTCTTTTCTCCATGCTCAATGTGGTACACACAAGGACACAGGACAGAGGTTGAGTCAACTTTAATCCATGTCAACTGACTGCAAGTGTGATTTAGTTATTGCCAACACCTGTTAGGTGCCACAGATAAGTTACAGGTGCTGTTAATTACACAAATTAGAGAAGCATCACATGATTTTTCGAACAGTGCCAATACTTTTGTCCACCCTCTTTTTTATGTTTGGTGTGGAATTATATCCAATATGGCTTTAGGACAATTCTTTTTGTGTTTTTTCATTTAAGACAAATTAAATGAAGATAATAATACCAAAGAATTTGTGTTTGCCATCATTTTCAGGAAGAAACTGAGTATTATCTGACAGAATTGCAGGGGTGTCAATATTTTTGGCCACAACTGTAGCTCTCAAGAGATTTGGGGGATGTCTCCACAATACATTCTAGAATTGTTGTAATACAATGTTCTAGACACCCTCTGCCTAATATTTTATTTTACTCAAACATCTGAGACCACAGTGATTGTTGGACTAAACTAGTAAATTGATGGAATGTGCATGTCTCCTAATTATTTTTGTGCATTTTTGACGATGCAAAAGTTCATATTATTAATCTTGAGACATTTGTTAGCCTACCAAAACAGGTTTTTATTAGTGATGCAATAAAAATTAAATTAAAAAAGCATAGCACAAATAAAAAACTTACATATACTTTAGAGTAAATATGACTTAATATAAATAAGTGCCCTTTAAAAGTGTCCTCAGCATATGACTTTCACCATGAATATTTAAGTTGAACAAATGTACCCGAGAAAATGTTCCTATTCCTGAGACATCACAGTATTTTAGAACAGTGGTATTAAGAGACATGGCCCAAGGAAGACAATTTCTTTTAGGTCATTCAAGGAAGAAAGGGCATGTTAATTTAAGAATGCTTGAAGATAACATTTGATGATCACAAAAAGTCAAGAATGATGATTATTTCAATGGATTATTTAAGAGATTCAACTTGCAAATATCTTTTCAATGTATAATATATGAAAAGACCCTCAATATACTCTCAATAAACCGACAGATACAAATGTCTCCTTTATTAAACCTTCAATATTGTAGAAGCTAAACAAATGAAATAGCTTTAAAGAATGTTTAAGCAGAAAAAATATATAATAAAATATCAGTTATTAATGTTGAAATATAATGCATGAAGGCATGAAAACAATTGTTGAAACTTATATATAACTGAGAATATTAAATGAAGCAATAATATTTGTTCTATCAATCTTCGCTCCACACCAACATCCATCCAGTTCTCATTGCATCTTCTTATCACCACTGCGAGTGCTGAATCTCTGGGCCCTTTCGCTCTAGGCAGGGACTTACGTTTCTGATGGGGCCCTGAATAGCTTTGCAAAAACACATCCAAGGTCATGACATCATGACATCACGATGTGTGTTTTCACCTTGTGTGCACATGCGTAGAATCATCTCAGGCCTCGACAGAGTCGGAAATCTTGACCTAGTCTGATGAGGGTGAGTGAAAGAGAAATTAAGGGGTCAATAAGTGGAGCAGTAAGGTAAGCATAAGTATTTTTAGTGACTGAGTAACTGCAGATTTCAAGCTTTCTTTGGCATTAATATCATTAAAAAAATAGTTCTCTGTCAGCTTCATGGCATGGGTGTCCATAGCCGATCAGCCTTAACCTTACATCACTAAGCACAAAGCTAAACATCGGATGGAGTGGTGTAAAGCTGCCACCACTGGACTCTAGCAAGGAAAATGTGTTCTCTTCAGTGATGGATCCAATGTTGGACTGGGGTGTCAAGGGCCCACCAGTAACCAACTTCCGGGCACCACTTTTCAGCTTCATGCAAATGTGACAATATCCTCAATCACAGAGTTATATAACAACTAGTTGAAGAGCCCGGCGTTGCCTGGGCATAGTAACCAACTGTGGTTAGTTATAACAAATTATAATGATTATATTGCACATAAAAACATTTCACATCATATATTCAACACTACAGATTTGCAACACAAATTAACTAAACGATTACCCAAGTATTGATAGTATTTTATTTTCAACTCATTCAAGAGCCTTTTGATAAACAACATTTTTGGTTTTTCTTTTCGGTGCAAAGATGAACAGATTTTTGGCAGTTCCAACTCTTGAACAGACCACATAAAGTTGACCATGAGAAAATCATGGAGATTGCAAATCGATCCCTACTACTTTCAAGGACTGTCCCTGAGCATTGTTAATGGACATTGCAAGTATCAGTTGAACTGGAAACTGGAGGCGTTTCAAATCAAAAACAAAAATAGATGGAATGAGTGGAATTCTTGGAATGAAAATGTCCTATCATTTGGCACATCCTGTTTATGAGCTGTGTTTCTAACCCTATCCTGTGTGATAATGTCTGCTGAGCTGTGTACCTAATCCTCTCCTGTGTGATACTTTCTGCTGAGCTATGTATCTAATCCTATCGTGTGTTACTCACTGCTCAGCCATGTATCTAATCCTATACTGTGTGATACTGACTGCTGAGCAGTGTATCTAATCCTATCCTGTGTGATACCATCTGCTGAGCTGTGTATCTAACCCTATCCTGTGTGATACTGACTGCTGAGCCATGTAACTAATCCTATCATGTGTGCTACTGACTGCTCAGCCGTGTATCTAATCCTATCCTGTGTGATACTAACTGCTGAGCCGTGTATCTAATCATATCCTGTGTGATACTGACTGCTGAGCCGTGTATCTAATCCTATTCTGTTTGAACTGGAAACTGGAGGCGTTTCAAATCAAAAAACAAATCAGATGGAATGAGTGGAATTCTTGGAATGAAAATGTCCTCTCCTTTGGCACATCCTGTTTCTGAGCTGAGTATCTAACCCTATCCTGTGTGATAATGTCTGCTGAGCTGTGTATCTAATCCTACCGTGTGTTACTGACTGCTCAGCCATGTATCTAATCCTATCCTGTGTGATACTGACTGCTGAGCTGTGTATCTAATCCTATCCTGTGTGATACCGTCTGCTGAGCCGTGTACCTAATCTTATCATGTGTGTTACTGACTGCTCAGCCGTGTATCTAATCCTATCCTGTGTTATACTGACTGCTGAGCCGTTTATCTAATCCTATCCTGTGTGATACTGACTGCTGAGCTGTGTATCTAATCCTATTCTGTGTGATACTGTCTGTTGAGCCATCTATCTAATACTATTCTGAGTGATACTGTGTGCTGAGCTGGGTCTGTAATCCTATCCTGTGTGATACTGTCTGCTGAGCCGTGTATCTATTCCTATCCTGTGTGATACTGACTGCTGAGCCATGTGTCTAATCCTCTCCTGTGTGATACTGACTGCTGAGCTGTGTATCTAATCCTATCCTGTGTGATACTGACTGCTGAGCTGTGTATCTAATCCTATCCTGTGTTATACTGGGCTCCCCCTGCAGTCTGTGTCAGAGGGTGGTCTGTGTTGACACGGTAAAAAATTGTGTTATTTCCAGCTTTGCAGAAGGACGATAACACCATAGAAATTATAAGAATAATAGGCAAAATTGTTTGGTGAATTGGAATGCGCGGGGTTAAAATTTTGCTTCACAACATAGCCTATGATGCTCTTGGGGTCCAGACCTGTGACTGTGCAAAATTTTGTGGCTGTAGCTGCGATGGTGCAGATGCCAATCCCGGACATACACACATACATACATACAAACATACACACACACACACACACACACACATTGAGCTTTATATATTAGATGAACTGGGTTGATTATTAAATGAATAAGATGCTGTCTTTGTCTCTGCATAGCGATTCAAGTATATTGTGCCAAGTACTGCTCATATAAGAGGCTGGCAGCCCACTCTTGTTCAGGGGCCCACCGGAGGATTCTCCTATTCTCCTGTGGTCGAGTACAATCCTGGATGGATCACACTTCTCTATCTGGCATCAGATGCACAGGTATGGGTCTGTCCAGTTCCAGGAGAACATTGCCCGCCTGACTGCATAGTGTCAACTGTAAAGTTTGGCAGATGAGGGAATATGCTATGGGCTTGTTTTTAGGGATTGGCCTATGGCTCAGCTTTGATGAATATAAATCATAATGCATCAGCATATCCAGACATTTTGAAAAATGACATGCTTCCAACTTTGTGGGGAAAGTTTAGGGAAGACCCTTTCCTGTTCCTGTATGACTATGCCTTAGAGCACCAAATAAAGTCTACAAAGGCATGGTTTGAGGAATTTTATGTGAAAGATGACCGGCCGCACTGATCTCGGACCTCAACCCCTATCAAACACTTTCGGAATGAATGAACTTCAATGACAATTGCAAGCAAAGCTCTCTTGTCAATCATCTGTGCATGCTCTTTTGGATGAATGAGTAAAAATTCCCACAAACTCCCAAATCTCGAAAAAAAACCTTTTTAGAGAAGTAAACTGCTTCTACTAAAAAAGGAGGACCAAATCCATATTAATTCCTATAGTATAGTTTCAAACTCCCTTGGCACACAAAGTATACTATAACCACAGCAAAAGCCATACAAACCTAATTCTAGATCGATAGCATCAATGAAGAATTAGTTTGGATATATATCCATCATGCTGTATCTTTTATTTTACTTTTAAGAATGGAAGCAATGATGCCAGTTAGAACAGTGCTCATGTTGTGACTTTTTGCTTACCCTTACAACCTTAAAGTTTGCTTATTTTCATCAGTCATAGGGCTCATACTCACTCATATTTCACTCATTTTCACTTTCAGTCATACGGCTCATACTCACTTTCAGACTCCCTACACTCATCACTGTCCCAAGTCTCCTCTTTTTCCTGTCCTAATCTGGCTGTTCATCACTACAATGACACTCTTAGAAGCACCCTTGACCAAGTAGCTCCCCTCACCCTCAAACCTCCAAGCACAGAGTAAAACAGCCCTGGCTCACATCACAAACTCAGCTTCTCCAGCAATGCTCTAGGAGGGCTGAACGCCAATGGAGAAAAACCCGCACACCAGAAGACTTCATCCTCTTCAAATTTATGTTAAGAACCTATAACGCTGCCCTTCACCTCGCTAAACAGACTTACTTCACCACCCTGATCTCCTCACTAGCCAACAACCCCAAGAAACTTTTTGACACTTTTCACTCCCTCCTCAGGCCAAAAGCACAAGCCCCTATGACAGACATTTGTGCTGATGACTTGACCTCTCACTTTACAGAAAAAATAGATAATATCCGTCACGAAATCTGCTCCCAACCACCAAGTGCTGTGACTCCCATCTCTTCCTGCATCTCCCCTGGCTCACTTTCCACATTTGATCCCATCACAGAAGAAGAAGTCTCCAGACTTCTCTCTTCTTCTCGTCCGACTACATGCACTACCGACCCCATTCCCTCACATCTCCTCCAGTCTCTCTCTCCAGTCGTCACAACCCACCTAACTACAATCTTTAATCTCTCCCTCTCCTTGGGCATTTTCCCATCCTCCTTCAAACATGCCATTGTTACTCCATTACTAAAGAAACCCACTCTCGACCCATCCTGCACAAACAACTACAGACCAGTCTCCAATCTCCCCTTCATCTCTAAACTTTTGGAATGCCTAGTTTACTCCCACCTTACCTGTTACCTCTCCACTCACTCCCTTCTAGACCCTTCCCAGTCCGGCTTCCGCCCCCTACATTCGACTGAAACTGCACTCATCAAAGTGACCATTGACTTTCTGACAGCAAAACGTAACGGTGACCACTCTCTGCTCATTCTTTTTGACCTATCTGCAGCTTTCGATACTGTTGACCACCATCTCCTACTCTCTAGGCTCCAGTCACTAGGCATTAAGGACACTGCTCTCTCCTGGTTCTCTTCCTATCTCTCTGACCGCTCCTTCAGTGTTTTGTTCTCTGGCTCCACGTCATCTCCTCTTCCTCTTGCTGTCGGGGTACCTCAGGGCTCAGTCCTTGGCCCCCTTCTTTCATCTCCCTACATGGCCCCAGTACCATCTTTATGCTGATGACACACAACTACATACATCTTCCCCAACCTTACCCCTGCTGTACTACAGAGCGCCAGTGACTGTCTGTCAGCAGTCTCCAATAACATGTCCACTCTCTATCTGAAACTCAATCTCTCCAAAACTGAACTTCTTCTGCTCCCGCCGTCTACTAACCACCCTAAATCTGGCATTTCCCACTATGTGGGTGGTACCACAATAACACCCCAGCAGCAGGCGCGCTGTCTAGGTGTTATGTTTGACACCAATCTCTCCTTCACATCCCATATACAATCTCTTGCCCGCTCTTGCCGCTTACACCTATAGAACATCTCTAGAAACAGCCCTTTTCTCACCATGGAAACAATAGCCCTCACTGTAGCATTGATCCACTCCCGCCTGGATTACTGCAACGCTCTATTAATTGGCCTCCCCGTCACTTGACTATCCCCTCTCCAGTCCATACTTAATGCAGCGGCCAGGGTCGTCCATCTGGCTAATTGGTACTCGGACGTGTCCGCTCTTCATCAGTCATTGCACTAGCTGCCCATTCATTATAGGATCCAATTCAAAGTACTTGTTCTCACCCACAAAGCTCTCCACAGTGCGGCACCCCCCTACATCTCTTCCCTCATTTCTGTCTATTGGCCTAGCTGATCGCTGCGCTCTGCAAACGACTTTCGACTAACCTCTGCACTAATCCGTACCTCCCACTCCCGACTTCAAGACTTCTCCCGTGCTGCTCCTATCCCCTGGAATGCTCTACCCCAAGAAATTAGGACTAACCACAATTTGCATAGTTTTAGGCACTCTCTCAAAACACATTTGTTCAGAGCGGCCTATCTCGTTCACTAATCAAAGTCATTCTATGTGTAAATGTGTAGCCCATTCACTATCTCCATCCATCCTTCACTCCCTCAAAATGGCTGGACTTTCATTGTAAATACACAATTGTAAATACACACCTGTACTCTGTATCTCCCTCACCTCATTGTAGATTGTAAGCTCTCACGAGCAGGGTCGTCTTATTTCGTCTTATTTTGCTTTAAATATTGTATTGTTAACGTTGTTACTTATGACTCGTGTTTTGAAACTGTTAAACTGTAAAGCGCTGCGGAATATGTTGGCGCTATATAAATAAAGATTATTATTATTATTATTACTTGCAAGAGACTGTCACGATTCTCGTGCAAGTCTCTCGCATGGAAACCTGGCGCTGCCACCGGCACTGGGACCAGAGCATGTGACTGCATAGAAATACGTGTAGCTGCACGCTCTGGTCCCAGTGCCGGCAGCAGTGCCAGGTTTTCATGCGAGAGACTCCCATTAGAATCGTGCGAGTCTCTCGCAAGTGAGTAAGAGCCCATACACTGTACCAACCAAGTCTGTATCGGGCACTATATTCTCAAAAGTAGCCTGGTATCATTACAGTCAGATAATGGTGAGTATATTCCAATTTAGCAAGCACCATTTTTACAAATGGCATGTTGGTCACACATGCGGCGTCTACGCTATTTATTTATTGTTGTATACGCTCATACAAAGGAAATGAGCAACTGCCTATATAAATAACATAGTCATGCTAAAGTATCGTCATTTTGCTCCTTGATCTTTAAGTGAAGCTTTGCTACATAGAGTATGCACAGGATAATGAAATTTCACAATCATACTTTTGTTTGAAGAAGTTCTGAGCTACATTGGGAAATGAAACAATAGACACCGTCATGCACCAGATACAATAGAAATTTATAATGATTTTAAAAGTACGTTAATCCTGGGGAAGGCACAAACATTTTTCACACTGTGGGATTTTTCCACTACATAAATCAAAGACAATATACAACTCTCTCTAGACTAAAGAAAAAAGTATGATTAAAATTTGACCAAAAAAATAGACTGAGCGGATAAAATATTCAACTTATCCACCGCAAGCAGCCTTAATAGAACAGGTGCAATGTCAGACAATTCTAAGTCTCTTAAAGGTGTTATGTGACTTTAAGATTGAGAGCCCATCATTAGGATAAGCCATTAATATTTGATGAATCCTGTGTATATGCTTTAGCTGTGCCCGTGCTGGATAATATTGTCCAGTTGCATTCACTCAAGAACTAGACATCAGCGAATATCTTCGGCTCTCTCCTTATTCGACAAGCTACAGCACTTACCGAACAAGCTGGCACAGGAATCCGGATACCTGGAGCGCTCCTGCTGATCTGCTGTTCAGTGCCGGAGCTGCATGTGTCACGGCTTTGTGACAGTCACAACACATGCATGGAGAGCATGTGTGTTGTGATTGTCACACAGCCGCGACATATGCAACTGTGGTGCTGAACAGCTGATCATCAGGAGCGATCCAGATATCCGAGTTCCCGCGACAGCTTATTCGGTAAGTGCTTTAGCTTGCCGAATAAGGAAGGAGCTGAAGATATTAGCTCATCTCTATCAAGAACCTTTAAATAAGCCATCAATAATGAACTCCCAGAAAACCCCTCTGAATGAGTGCACACCTTAATGAAGTTTCTATCACTATTAATGCACATTAGGTGTACTGCAGTCATAAATATGTGCAACCTGCACAGTTTCTTTTATTTCATTCTGCAAGTTGTTGAGTGCTCTTCATGGAGCTAGTGTGTACTCCATCTCCCAGTTCTCCTCTTACATTCACTGTTTTTAATCAGGCTATTTTTAGTAGATATTTATGTGCATTAATGTTTTATGCAGAAAAGAAAGGTGATGACAAAAGGCACAGTTTAAAGGAGTTGTCCCGTAATTAAAAAGTTACATTTAAAGAGGTTGTCCAGGTTTGTATGTGATTGCAGACTTCTGATTCCTCAGTGTGTTTACTCCTTGCTGTCATGATTCTTAGGTGCAAGCGGTGAGAGCAAGTGGTTATACGATTGCAAGTATACAATTTGCATACTTCCTGCTATATTACTACTAGAAGAGAGTGACCTTGCTCACTACAAGTGAATTGAGCAAGGCTTAGGCCTGTTTCACACTTCCGTTTTCTGGCATCAGTCAAAATCTGACGTTAGCAGAAAAAACGGATCCGACAGATTAGCCTGGTGGATCCGTCTTTTTCCACATTGACTTGCATTAGTGACGGACTGTGACGGATGGCCATCAGTTTGGTCCGTGTAGGTGTCCGTCGGTTGGAAACAACATCCATAGGAAAGTTTTTTGTCTCCGTTGAAAAGTCTGACAGTGACGGATCCGTCGCTGTCCGTTGTCTGATAGAATGGACTCCAATGGGCGACAGACCCATCACAGTCCGTCATATGACGGAATCCGTCGCTGGATTCCGTTTTTCAAACTGAGCATGCCCAGAACAATTTCTCTTCATTTAATTTAACCTCAAAAGCCGTTCTGGCACTGAAAAAATCTCTCTCTCTCTCTCTCTCTCTCTCTCTCATCCTGTCCCTTTAAAATTATACCAAATGCTGCTTCGACGGATCCGTCAAAAAAACGGATCCGGTGCATTAGTTTTTTAATCTGCACAGGATCAGTTTTTTCAACACTTTGACGGATTCCAACTGATTCTAAAAAACTAAAGTGTGAAACAGGCCTAAGCATGTCTAGTCGGCAGGCCACTCTAACTGTCAGAATAGAAAAATGACTGCAGAAATTTGAATCTTAACAATGTGTCTGCCGTCACATTGAAGATTTTTATCTTAAACCTGGACAACCCATTTAATAGGCCTAAGGGTGTGTTGTAAAGTCTGTCAGAGGTCATAGGCTCAAAAAGGCTACCTCAGAAACACTTGGTACCAGTAAATTCTAGAAGAACTCTGTCCTTCACCATTTATCCCCTGTACAGTGCTCCGGTCTTGCAACCAACAGGGTCCACTGGTTTACTTCGACGCAAGGGCTTGTTGGCTGGAGGAGCAAAATAGAGTCAAAAGGGAGTCATCACACCATGTCAAAACCAAGATATCAAATTAGGGACAAAGTTAGAAGGCAAGCAAGTGGTCAAAATGTAAGCAAAGAGCAGAAAATATGATATACAAAATTTCCCACGGGAGCAATGGATCAGAGTGACAACATATTGGCTGAACTGAATAGCTGGCAGCCAAAGACTTTGTGCTGAGGTTTATACAGAAAGAAGACTGCCCATGGTTCCCAGCAAAGAGTTAATTGTATTACTAGCCAACTACCGCAAAACACATTAGGATAGGAAAGGGACAACTAGCAGTATCCATTGTACTAGTGCAACACCGCCTAGTGACCAGGGCAGGGGTTGCAGCAATAAGTTCAGACAGGGTGATGGATGAAATAAAAGTACCCCTATAATTGACTCCCAGACTGGTGCTGTTAGCTACTGTGTCCCTGGCAACATCTGGCAGGAGTGGTGGCATCACGTCAAAGCTCCAGCAAATCAGTCATCACTGATCAGGTGCAGCATTCACATTATGGTTGAACACAAAATTCAAAAATTATCCTGTTTAGTCAAAATGTGAAGACTACAGCCGACCAGTGATTCGCTAAAACACATAACATAATTTCTCCCTCCTCCAGTGCTGGAATTCAGCACCCAATGCCAGGAGCATCACTGATCCAAAAGGTGTGTAAAGTTGCTATTTCTAACATTACTCTGGGCACATTAGGTTCAACATTTAAAGTTTTGGGAATCCCTATAATATTATTCACCTACAGCTGTAAAAATTATTAACATGTTTCAAAGTTTGAACAATCTCTAGTATAGCAGTTGCTGCTGATCAGATTCTCTGTTGATGGGAGTAGGAAGTAAAGGAGGATTGAGGCTTTCAGCTTCTCCTCCACCCTCCTCTCAACATAGAATCTTATCCAGTAGCTACTGCCTTCTCCTTTCTCAGTAATGCAACAATCTATCTTCACTAAATACAGAATTTACCCAGGAAATTATCATTTAAAAGTTAATGTTCAGTCCAGGAAGAGGGATAAGGAGAGAGGAGGGGATTTCTCTATATTACAAAGTTGCTTATTTTCATCACTACCATTAACCCCTTTCTGACATGAGACGTACTATCCCATCCATGGGACCTGGGCCCCTATGCCCATGGACGGGATAGTACGTCATAGCGATTAGCAGCGCTCACAGGGTGAGTGCCGCTGATCACGGCCGGGTGTCAGCTGATTATCACATGTGACACCCGGCAATGTGTGTCAGGGGCGGTCACAGACCACCCCCGACACGTTAACCTGTGGCACACTGTGATCAAACACGGTTTAGGGAAGCATCGGCAGGGAGGGGGCTCCCTCCGTGCTTCCCTGAGACCCCCGCAGCAGCGCGATGTGCAGCACTGCTGCGGGGGCCTCCTTCTCTGCAGGTCCCCGGATCCATTATGGCAGTGGGGACCTTCGGGGGCCTGCAGGGAGTCGGCTTCCTCATGCCTGCAATCGCATGAGGAATAGAGTTGAGCGATACCAGCCGATACTTGAAAATATCGGATCGGAATGGATCGGCCGATCTTAAAAAAAAGTATCGGTATCGCCGATTCCGATACCGGGAACCAATGCAAGTCAATGGGGCCAAAATATCGGAATTAAAAAAAACCCTTTCTTTCCTTGTAGGTTAATTCTACATGAAGAAAAACAACTAAGAATAATGTAGAATGTATTGTGGGAGGTGGAGGAGACATTAAAGCCATAGAGGTTTAGCCCAATCAAATGGAATAGCAGGAATTAAACTTTTTTTTTAAAGATGTTAGGAGTTACAAAGATATTGACTATGTTAGCCTCATTTATATTTTGCCAGACATGTATGTCTTCTTCTTCTTTCTTCTTTCTTCTTCTTTCTTATTCTTCTTCCTTTTTTTACCTTCTTCTTCTTCTTCTTATTCCTT
Organism: Dendrobates tinctorius; assembly: GCF_039654945.1. NCBI lineage: Eukaryota > Metazoa > Chordata > Amphibia > Anura > Dendrobatidae > Dendrobates > Dendrobates tinctorius. The sequence goes on along the minus strand of NW_027361784.1, from coordinate 15,426,118 downwards.
TTTTTACATTCTTCTTCTTCTTCTTCCTTTTTTTACATTCTTCTACTTCCTTTTTTTACATTCTTCTTCTTCTTCCTTTTTTTACATTCTTCTTCTTATTCCTTTTTTTACATTCTTCTTCTTCTTCCTTTTTTAAATTCTTCTACTTCCTTTTTTTACATTCTTCTTCTTCTTCTTCCTTTTCTTACATTCTTCATATTCTTCTTATTCAACAATTATTATTCTACATATTCAACTTCTTCATCTTCTTCCTATTCTTCTTCATCATATTCTTGTTTGTGTCAGGCATTCCTGTAGTTGTTATCTAGAAAAGTTAGAAGTTTACACCTTCCGTTCTGCCTGTCACAAAAGATTTACAACAGGATTTGTCCGCGTTCAGTTTGGCCTGCAGCAGCAGGCCTTTTCCAGGGGCACCACGAGGAGGAACGGACTCACCCCCATACACTGCTTAGTCTTCTTCTGCTTATAAATAAGATAATATCATTTGCTCAGAGTATTAGTCTTATGCTTAATGTTCTTCTGCTTTGTTTTTTTTATGCTTCTTTGTCTTCTCTCTCTTGTTGTTCTGCGTCTTGGTGGTTGTCTTCCTGTTCTTTGTCCTCTTGAACCAGCTGACGGTACTGGCACCCGGAGGGGCAGCAGAAGGAACAAGAGCCAATGGCACTACCGAGGACCAGCTGACGGTGCTGGAACCCGGTTACTAAGCAGGAGGTACCTGTGCTACAAAGCACTACCAAGGACCAGCAGACGTTGCCGGAACTCGGATACCGAGATGGAGGCACCTAGGCCAAAGGCTCTGACGAGAACCAGCTGACGGTGCTGGAACCTGGAGGGGTAGCATAAGCTGCAAGAGCAAATGGAAATAGCGAGGACCAGCTGACAGTGCTGGCACCCGGAGGGGCAGCAGAAGGAATAAGAGCCAATGGCACAACCGAGGACCAGCTGACGGTGCTGGAACCCGGTTACTAAGCAGGAGGTACCTGTGCTACAAAGCACTACCAAGGACCAGCAGACGTTGCCGGAACTCGGATACCGAGATGGAGGCACCTAGGCCAAAGGCTCTGACGAGAACCAGCTGACGGTGCTGGAACCCGGAGGGGTAGCATAAGCTGCAAGAGCAAATGGAAATAGCGAGGACCAGCTGACAGTGCTGGTACCCGGAGGGGCAGCAGAAGGAATAAGAGCCAATGGCACAACCGAGGACCAGCTGACGGTGCTGGAACACGGTTACTAAGCAGGAGGTACCTGTGCTACAAAGCACTACCAAGGACCAGCAGACGTTGCCGGAACTCGGATACCGAGATGGAGGCACCTAGGCCAAAGGCTCTGATGAGAACCAGCTGACGGTGCTGGAACCCGGAGGGGTATCAGAAGTTACCCCTGAAAAGCAAAGTTGGCATGCCGCAAGCTGGCCGCAGTTACCGAATCACACAGTCCTACAGGGGGTGCTTGTCCTACTGGCACTATGGAACAAGCCTTTCTTACCAGAACCCGCAGTCCACATAGGAAGCACCTAAACTGCTGGCACCCTAGCCTCGGCTAACCCAACCGCAACACGACATGGCAACTTGGGGTGGCAAACTGACATTGACACTTCCCGGAAACAGCAGGCAGGGCTGGAACCAAGCTGGGCAGGAGGGAGTACCCGTGCCAAAGTCAGTTATGAGCAGCAACTGGCGATGTTGGAGCCCAGGACAAGCACTTAGCAGGCTGAGGCCTGATGTGCTGTCAATTGGGAGGCAGCAGGACAGATTGCCATCAAAACAGCAGGGGAACAGCTGACGTTACTGAACCCCACAAACACAGGAGCTAGTGTTTTACTCTGTGAAGACGGCACTTCCGAGCAACAACTGGCTGTGTTGAAGCCCAGGGACAAGCACGGAGCAGGCTGAGGCTGCATTGAAGAAATGTTAAGATCGGTTGTAGACTACTAATTTGAACCAAGCTCCACTTAGGCCTGTGGCTTCACTGATTTTCGTATTTCCCCTGTCCTCCAACCCCGCCAGTTACAGCTCCGAAGTGGCGTCTGCACAATCCACACTTGTTCCTGTGTTACAGGTGTTCAGTCCGGTCAGTTAATCCCCTGATGTGTGTCCGGCAATGTCGCCTGCTCTGTCCACATTCCCATAATGGGAATGTGGACAGAGCAGGCGACATTGCCGGACACACATCAGGGGATTAACTGACCGGACTGAACACCTGTAACACAGGAACAAGTGTGGATTGTGCAGACGCCACTTCGGAGCTGTAACTGGCAGGGTTGGAGGACAGGGGAAATACGAGAGACAGTGGAGCCACAGGCCTAATTGGAGCACGGTTAAAAATCAGTAGTGGTACGACTGTGTAGGCAGCAGGAGACTTTGCCATCTACACAGAAGGGGATCAGCTGACGTTACTGAACCCCACTGAGACACGGGAGCAAGTGTCTCTTTCCGTGTGGACGGCACTTCCGAACTACAACTGGCTGTGTTGAAGCCCAGGAAATAGGAGGGTGTAGGCAGAGGCCTACTGTATTTTGAATGAGGTGACAGCAGGAGAGACTGCCATCCACACAGCAGGGGATCAGCTGACGTTACTGAACCCCACTGAGACACGGGAGCAAGTATCTCTTTCCGTGTGGACGGCACTTCCGAACTACAACTGGCTGTGTTGAAGCCCAGGAAATAGGAGGGTGTAGGCAGAGGCCTACTGTATTTTGAATTAGGTGACAGCAGGAGAGACTGCCATCCACACAGCAGGAGATCAGCTGACATTACTGAACCCCACTGAGACACGGGAGCAAGTATCTCTTTCCGTGTGGACGGCACTTCCGAACTACAACTGGCTGTGTTGAAGCCCAGGAAATAGGAGGGTGTAGGCAGAGGCCTACTGTATTTTGAATGAGGTTACAGCAGGAGAGACTGCCATCCACACAGCAGGGGATCAGCTGACGTTACTGAACCCCACTCAGACACGGGAGCAAGTATCTCTTTCCGTGTGGACGGCACTTCCGAACTACAACTGGCTGTGTTGAAGCCCAGGAAATAGGAGGGTGTAGGCAGAGGCCTACTGTATTTTGAATGAGGTTACAGCAGGAGAGACTGCCATCCACACAGCAGGGGATCAGCTGACGTTACTGAACCCCACTGAGACACGGGAGCAAGTATCTCTTTCCGTGTGGACGGCACTTCCGAACTACAACTGGCTGTGTTGAAGCCCAGGAAATAGGAGGGTGTAGGCAGAGGCCTACTGTATTTTGAATGAGGTGACAGCAGGAGAGACTGCCATCCACACAGCAGGGGATCAGCTGACGTTACTGAACCCCACTGAGACACGGGAGCAAGTATCTCTTTCCGTGTGGACGGCACTTCCGAACTACAACTGGCTGTGTTGAAGCCCAGGAAATAGGAGGGTGTAGGCAGAGGCCTACTGTATTTTGAATGAGGTGACAGCAGGAGAGACTGCCATCCACACAGCAGGGGATCAGCTGACGTTACTGAACCCCACTGAGACACGAGAGCAAGTATCTCTTTCCGTGTGGACGGCACTTCCGAACTACAACTGGCTGTGTTGAAGCCCAGGAAATAGGAGGGTGTAGGCAGAGGCCTACTGTATTTTGAATGAGGTGACAGCAGGAGAGACTGCCATCCACACAGCAGGGGATCAGCTGACATTACTGAACCCCACTGAGACACGGGAGCAAGTATCTCTTTCCGTGTGGACGGCACTTCCGAACTACAACTGGCTGTGTTGAAGCCCAGGAAATAGGAGGGTGTAGGCAGAGGCCTACTGTATTTTGAATTAGGTGACAGCAGGAGAGACTGCCATCCACACAGCAGGGGATCAGCTGACATTACTGAACCCCACTGAGACACGGGAGCAAGTATCTCTTTCCGTGTGGACGGCACTTCCGAACTACAACTGGCTGTGTTGAAGCCCAGGAAATAGGAGGGTGTAGGCAGAGGCCTACTGTATTTTGAATTAGGTGACAGCAGGAGAGACTGCCATCCACACAGCAGGGGATCAGCTGACATTACTGAACCCCACTGAGACACGGGAGCAAGTATCTCTTTCCGTGTGGACGGCACTTCCGAACTACAACTGGCTGTGTTGAAGCCCAGGAAATAGGAGGGTGTAGGCAGAGGCCTACTGTATTTTGAATGAGGTTACAGCAGGAGAGACTGCCATCCACACAGCAGGGGATCAGCTGACGTTACTGAACCCCACTGAGACACGGGAGCAAGTATCTCTTTCCGTGTGGACGGCACTTCCGAACTACAACTGGCTGTGTTGAAGCCCAGGAAATAGGAGGGTGTAGGCAGAGGCCTACTGTATTTTGAATGAGGTTACAGCAGGAGAGACTGCCATCCACACAGCAGGGGATCAGCTGACGTTACTGAACCCCACTGAGACACGGGAGCAAGTATCTCTTTCCGTGTGGACGGCACTTCCGAACTACAACTGGCTGTGTTGAAGCCCAGGAAATAGGAGGGTGTAGGCAGAGGCCTACTGTATTTTGAATGAGGTGACAGCAGGAGAGACTGCCATCCACACAGCAGGGGATCAGCTGACGTTACTGAACCCCACTGAGACACGGGAGCAAGTATCTCTTTCCGTGTGGACGGCACTTCCGAACTACAACTGGCTGTGTTGAAGCCCAGGAAATAGGAGTGTGTAGGCAGAGGCCTACTGTATTTTGAATGAGGTGACAGCAGGAGAGACTGCCATCCACACAGCAGGGGATCAGCTGACGTTACTGAACCCCACTGAGACACGGGAGCAAGTATCTCTTTCCGTGTGGACGGCACTTCCGAACTACAACTGGCTGTGTTGAAGCCCAGGAAATAGGAGGGTGTAGGCAGAGGCCTACTGTATTTTGAATGAGGTGACAGCAGGAGAGACTGCCATCCACACAGCAGGGGATCAGCTGACATTACTGAACCCCACTGAGACACGGGAGCAAGTATCTCTTTCCGTGTGGACGGCACTTCCGAACTACAACTGGCTGTGTTGAAGCCCAGGAAATAGGAGGGTGTAGGCAGAGGCCTACTGTATTTTGAATTAGGTGACAGCAGGAGAGACTGCCATCCACACAGCAGGGGATCAGCTGACATTACTGAACCCCACTGAGACACGGGAGCAAGTATCTCTTTCCGTGTGGACGGCACTTCCGAACTACAACTGGCTGTGTTGAAGCCCAGGAAATAGGAGGGTGTAGGCAGAGGCCTACTGTATTTTGAATGAGGTGACAGCAGGAGAGACTGCCATCCACACAGCAGGGGATCAGCTGACGTTACTGAACCCCACTGAGACACGGGAGCAAGTATCTCTTTCCGTGTGGACGGCACTTCCGAACTACAACTGGCTGTGTTGAAGCCCAGGAAATAGGAGGGTGTAGGCAGAGGCCTACTGTAATTTGAATGAGGTGACAGCAGGAGAGACTGCCATCCACACAGCAGGGGATCAGCTGACATTACTGAACCCCACTGAGACACGGGAGCAAGTATCTCTTTCCGTGTGGACGGCACTTCCGAACTACAACTGGCTGTGTTGAAGCCCAGGAAATAGGAGGGTGTAGGCAGAGGCCTACTGTAATTTGAATGAGGTGACAGCAGGAGAGACTGCCATCCACACAGCAGGGGATCAGCTGACGTTACTGAACCCCACTGAGACACGGGAGCAAGTATCTCTTTCCGTGTGGACGGCACTTCCGAGCTACAACTGGCTGAGTTGAAGCCCAGGAAATAGGAGGGTGTAGGCAGAGGCCTACTGTCTTTGGAATGCGGAGACAGCAGGAGAGACTGCCATCTCCACAGCAGGGGATCAGCTGGCAATGATGAACCCCACTAACACTTGAACGAATGTGTTTGGCTCTGTGGAGACGACACTTCTGAACACCAACTGACGCTGTTGGAGCCCAGGATTAGGCGTGGAGCATGCTGGGGCCTACTGGATTTTGGCAGGTGAAGGCAGCAGGAGACTTGCCATCTCCACAGCAGGGGAACAGCTGGCAGTGCTGAACCCCACTAACACTCTAACGAATGTGTTTGGCTCTGTGGAGACGACACTTCTGAACACCAACTGACGCTGTTGGAGCCCAGGATTAGGCGAGGAGCAGGCTGGGGCCTACTGGATTTTGGCAGGTGAAGGCAGCAGGAGACTTGCCATCTCCACAGCAGGGGAACAGCTGGCAGTGCTGAACCCCACTAACACTCTAACGAATGTGTTTGGCTCTGTGGAGACGACACTTCTGAACACCAACTGACGCTGTTGGAGCCCAGGATTAGGCAAGGAGCAGGCTGGGGCCTACTGGATTTTGGCAGGTGAAGGCAGCAGGAGACTTGCCATCTCCACAGCAGGGGAACAGCTGGCAGTGCTGAACCCCACTAACACTCTAACGAATGTGTTTGGCTCTGTGGAGACGACACTTCTGAACACCAACTGACGCTGTTGGAGCCCAGGATTAGGCGAGGAGCAGGCTGGGGCCTACTGGATTTTGGCAGGTGAAGGCAGCAGGAGACTTGCCATCTCCACAGCAGGGGAACAGCTGGCAGTGCTGAACCCCACTAACACTGTAACGAATGTATTTGGCTCTGTGGAGACGACACTTCTGAACACCAACTGACGCTGTTGGAGCCCAGGATTAGGCGTGGAGCAGGCTGGGGCCTACTGGATTTTGGCAGGTGAAGGCAGCAGGAGACTTGTCATCTCCACAGCAGGGGAACAGCTGGCAGTGCTGAACCCCACTAACACTCTAACGAATGTGTTTGGCTCTGTGGAGATGACACTTCTGAACACCAACTGACGCTGTTGGAGCCCAGGATTAGGCGAGGAGCAGGCTGGGGCCTACTGGATTTTGGCAGGTGAAGGCAGCAGGAGACTTGCCATCTCCACAGCAGGGGAACAGCTGGCAGTGCTGAACCCCACTAACACTCTAACGAATGTGTTTGGCTCTGTGGAGACGACACTTCTGAACACCAACTGACGCTGTTGGAGCCCAGGATTAGGCGAGGAGCAGGCTGTGGCCTACTGGATTTTGGCAGGTGAAGGCAGCAGGAGACTTGCCATCTCCACAGCAGGGGAACAGCTGGCAGTGCTGAACCCCACTAACACTCTAACGAATGTGTTTGGCTCTGTGGAGACGACACTTCTGAACACCAACTGACGCTGTTGGAGCCCAGGATTAGGCGAGGAGCAGGCTGGGGCCTACTGGATTTTGGCAGGTGAAGGCAGCAGGAGACTTGCCATCTCCACAGCAGGGGAACAGCTGGCAGTGCTGAAACCCACTAACACTTGAACGAATGTGTTTGGCTCTGTGGAGACGACACTTTTGAACACCAACTGATGCTGTTGGAGCCCAGGATTAGGCGAGGAGCAGGCTGGGGCCTACTGGATTTTGGCAGGTGAAGGCAGCAGGAGACTTGCCATCTCCACAGCAGGGGAACAGCTGGCAGTGCTGAACCCCACTAACACTCTAACGAATGTGTTTGGCTCTGTGGAGACGACACTTCTGAACACCAACTGACGCTGTTGGAGCCCAGAATTACGCATGCCGCATGCAGAGGCCAATGGGCAGCGGTTTTTATGGAGGTTGTGGACTACTACTGATTCTAACCATGCTCCACTTAGGCCTCTGGCTCCACTGTCTCTACTATTTACCCTGGCCTCCAACCCCGCCAGCTACATCTCTGAAGTGGCGTCAGCACAATCTACACTTGTTCCTGTGTTACTGGTGCTCAGTCCCGTCAGTTGATCCCCTGATGTTTGTCCGGCAAGTTCGCCAGCTCTGTCCTCATTCCCACTACTGGTTATGGGAATGTGGACAGAGCAGGAGACCTTGCCGGACACACATCAGGGGATAAACTGATGGGACTGAGCCACAGGAACACAGGAACAAGTGTAGATTGTGCTGATGCCACTTCAGAGATGTAGATGGCGGGGTTGGAGGTCAGGGGAAATAGTAGAGACAGTGGAGCCAGAGACCTAAGTTGGGCACGGTTAAAAATCAGTAGTGGTTTGAATGTTGATGGAGCTGGTGACTTTGCCGTCCACACAGCAGGGGATCAGCTGGCATTACTGAACCCCACTAACACAGGAGCTAGTGTGTTTCTCTGTGCAGACGACACATCTGAGCGACAACTGGCTGTGTTGAAGCAAAGGGATTATAGTTCAGGTGGTAGAAAAATGAACACACCAGCAGACCTGGATACAGTTGCCAACCACTAATTTAGTCTGTAAGAGGAATGGCAAAGTCTTTGGAGATCCAGGCCTTGTTCATTTTCAGAAAAGTCAGCCGGTCAACATTATCGGAAGATAGTCGCGTGTGACGGTCTGTTAGTACACCACCTGCGGCACTAAAGACACGTTCCGATAATACACTGGCAGCAGGGCAAGCCAGCACCTCCAATGCATACTGGCTAAGCTCTGGCCATGTATCCAGCTTAGAGACCCAAAACTTGAAGGGGGAAGAGCCATCTGGGAGTACAGCGACAGGGCAAGACATGTAGTCTGACACTATCTGACGGAAGCGTTGCCTCCTGCTGACTCGAGGCGTCGCTGATGGTGTAGACAATTGTGGTGGACACACAAAACTTTGCCACATTTGGGCCATAGTGGTCTTGCCTTGTGCTGCGGCGCTGCCTCTGCTCCCTCTTTGTGCAGAGTTTCCTCCACTGCCTCGACGCACAGAGCTGCTTTGTAAAGCACTAGCAACAATGCTGTCGGGTGGAATGGAGAAAAAATTATGGACTGCACCAGTGACTCTTCGTACTCCCGCATTTTACGCTCCCGGTTCAACGTTGGTATGAGCCTTTGTACGCTGTCCCGGTAGCGAGGATCTAGGAGGGTGTACACCCAATAATCAGCCGAGACGAGAATGTGGGCGATGCGGCGGTCGTTTCTCAGGCACTGCAGCATGAAATCAACCATGTGCTGCAGACTCCCAACTGCCAAAGAACCGCTGTCCCCTGTTTGAGGCGTGACCTCGGCCTGCTCTGCATCACCCCACCCTCGCTGTACATACTGAGTAGAGGTTTGTGTACCTCCCTCCTCTGGAGAGATGTCTTCCTCCTCCATCGACTCCTCCTCATCCTCCTCACAAAGTGTCCCCTGCCTAGGCCTTTGTGAGGAAACACGTAGCGCAGACTGTCCAGAAGCAGATGGCATTTGGGACTCCTCATCCTCCACCTCTTCTGAAACCTCATCCCTTAGTGCTTGCAGTGTTTGTTGAAGCAGGCAGATAAGGGGGACAGTCATGCTGACTAGTGCATCTTCTGCACTCGCCATCCGCGTGGATTCATCGAAGGCACGCAAAACGAGGCAGAAGTCCTTCATAGAGGCCCACTCAATGGTGCTGAAGTGTGAACGGCGCACAGTGCGACTTGTTTGCGCCTGATGCAGCTGGTACTCCATGACTGCTGCCTGCTGCTCACACAACCGCTCCAACATATGTAACGTTGAATTCCACCGGGTGGGTAGGTCACATATGATGCGATGTTCCGGAAGGCCAAATCGTCGCTGCAGAGCAGCGAGGCGCGATCTTGCCGTGCTGGAACGTCGCAAGTGAGCACACTCTATGCGGACCTTGTGCAACAGTGCAGCAAGATCCGGATAGTCCCTCAGAAAGCTCTGCACGACCAAGTTAAGAACATGTGCCAGACATGGGATGTGTGTGAGGTTGCCTAGGCCAAGAGCTGCCACCAGATTTCGGCCATTGTCACACACTACCAAGCCCGGCTGGAGATTCGCTGGCCCAAACCACACATCGCTCTCCAGCTTGATAGCATTCCAGAGCTCCTGCGCTGTGTGGCTTCGATTCCCCAAAGAAATTAATTTGAGTACAGCCTGTTGACGTTTGGCCACGGCTGTGCTCATATCGGTCGTAACAGGCTCCTGCTCTGCTGTTTCTGAGGAACTTGAGTAGGAGGAGGAGTCTATGTGTACAGACTGGAGTCCTGCAATCCGTGGCGTTGGAAGAACACGTACAGCGCCACTCTCCAGATCCGTACCCGGCTCCACAACATTGACCCAGTGGGCAGTGAGGGAAAGGTATCGTCCCTGTCCATGGTTACTGGTCCACGCATCGGTGGTCAGGTGGACCTTGCTACTAACGGCGTTTAGTAGCGCATGTTTTATTTTGCCCTCAACATGTTTCTGCAGGGCAGGGACGGCTCGCCTGCTGAAATAAAAGCGGCTGGGCACGTTGTATTGGGGGACTGCCAATGCCATTAAGTCCCGGAAGGTGTCAGTGTCCACCAGCCTGAATGACAGCATTTCAACTGCCAGAAGTTTGGCAATGCCAGCATTCAGAGACTGTGCTCGGGGATGGTTTGCCGAGTAAGGGCGCCTTTTATCCCATGCCTGTGCTACCGATGGCTGTGATGGATGGGAACGTGCTGCTATGGGTGTAATCTGACAGGGTCTCCGGACAACAGTGGCAGAGGTTATTCCTTGGCGATCCTGTGAGGAAGCCGAACCAGCAGTGTGTGAGCTGGAGGAAGAGGGCCCAACACGAACTGAAGAGGTGGTAGGTGGTGCTGTACGTTGGCCTACGTCTTCAGGGTGTCTCTGCAACTCCAACTCGTGCTTGGTGCGCACATGTTTCCACATATTTGTGGTATTGAGGTTGCTGACATTTCTCCCTCTTTTGACTCTCTGATGACACAGCTTGCATTTGACAAAGCAAATGTCATCTGCAACTGTGTCAAAAAAGGACCACGCACTGCAACTCTTGTGAGCGCCCGGTTTGCCTTTGGAAGGAGGAATGCTCCTAACGGGTGCCGAAGTGGAGGGTACAGGCAACCAAGTCTTCCCCCTCCCTCTGCCTCCTGTTTTGGCCGGTAGGGGAATCTCTTCCTCCGAGCTGCTCCCACCACCTTCCTGTTGCTCACGCCATGATGGGTCAAGGACCTCATCATCTTCCCTCCCCTCTTCAAACAGCTGCTTCTCCGGGGTTGTCTCGCCAGCACCGTACGCACCAGAAAGTGGCAACTGAGTCTCGTCATCATCTGATGCGTACTGAGGTGTGCTGACCATAGGCACTGGCCCACTCGCCTCTTCAGATTCAGAGGGACAAAGAAGTTGCGCATCACTGCATACTCCCTCTTCTTCACATTCAGGAATGCTGCTTGGCTGGCCCCCCTCTTTCCAAGCCAACAGATTCCGAGAACAGAAGTAGAGACTGTGATGGCTCCTGTCCATGTCTCTCTGACTGCCTGGGCACTTTGGCAGGTGGTGAAGAGACAGATGGTTGCTCTTCGGTGCTCTGACCCTGAGAGGATGCGGAAGTAATTGAAGTCGATGCGTTAGCTGCCATCCATCCGACAACGGCTTCAATTTGTTCCTCCCGCAGCAGTGGGGTACGTTGAGGTCCTACAAAGCTGCGCATAAAGGACTGTTGCCTGCTAAAACTGGGGGATGCTGATCCACTGGTGCCCGCAGCAGGCCCAGAATCCCCACGTCCTCTACCTGTAGAATCCCCACGTCCTCTCCCTGCAGAATCCCCACGTCCTCTCCCTGCTGAAACTCCACGCCCACGCCCACGCGCCTTACTCCCTGCCTTCTTCATCTTGCAAGACTGCTTAAGATAGGCAAAAAAGTACAAAGGGGGGCCTTAGTGTGCTTATTCCTGAACAGCTGGTTACAGGTACAAGAAACACTAATTTTATGAAGTGTGTGTGTGTGGACTAGACTTTAATAGGAGCTGATGTGGCCTACACAAGTTCCAAATGTAGTGTTTGGTGAACTTTTTTTGTGGTTTCTTTGTTGGAAACAAACTCAAAGTATGTGAACAAAGAATTGAAACTGATAGTATCACCAACTTTTTGGAGCTATTACAATGCAGGCAGGTAACCTACAATGCAAAAGATGAGGCTCCAAAAAAATTGGGTAATACTAATCTGGCTGCGCCGGCAGGGCACAAGCCAGAAAAAAAGGCTCCTCTATCTACTCCTATATAGTGTTTGCAACCAACCAATGTTGATGGATACGGATGGATGCACACTAATAGGAGAAGAAAAAATGAGCTGCACTCAAAGACAAATATGTGTGAGGCAGTGACGCACGTTGAGCGTCCTACAACCAGACGTAGCTGCAGGACACTCTACTCAGCGTGAGCTGCACTCACACACAGTCAGAGGCCTCTCAGACAGCCGTCAACAGTGCAGCTAAGTGGGCACTGGCACTGACAGGCTGCAGAAAGGCTCCGCTGTGTACTCCTATATAGTGTTTGCAACCACCGTAGATGGAGACGGATGGATGCACACTAATAGAAGAAAAAATGAGCTGCACTCAAATAAAAATATGTGTGAGGCACTGACGCACGCTGAGCGTCCTACAGCCAGACGTAGCTGCAGGACACACTACTCAGCGTGAGCTGCACTCACACACAGTCAGAGACCTCTCAGACAGCCGTGAACAGTGCAGCAAAGTGGACACTAGCACTGAAAGGCTGCAGAAAGGCTCCGCTGTCTACTACTATTGTTTGCAACCAACGTATATGGATACGGATGGAAGCACACTAGATTGAAATTATGTAAAAAATGCAGCTCAAAAAATAAAAGATGTATGAGGCAGCAGTGATCACACTGGGTGGCCTACAGCCTGACGTGGCTGCAGGACCCACTCCACAGCGTGAGCTGCACTCACACAGCCCTTGCAGACAGCTGTGAACACTGCTGCTAGGGCAAAGAAGGCTACAGTGGTGGTTTATGTAGCCTGGGTAAAGCACTAGATGTTTGGTGGAATCGCTATTTCTAACTGTCCCTCACAGTCTTCTACAGCAGCCTGTCCCTAACTGAATTCACAGCAGAGTGACCAGAAATGGCGGCTGCGGTGGCTTTTATAGTGCATCATGACATCATTTCGGCAGCCAATCACAGCCATGCCAATAGTTAACATGCCTACATGCCTAACAGGATGTGCCCACACTTCGGAGGATTCCCATTGGCTTAATCAAAGCAAGCAGGCTCATAGCATGATGGGAACTTCCGATTCCGATTCCGATTCCGGAATCCGATATGACAAAAGTATCGGAACTAAGTATCGGAATTCCGATACCGCTAATATCGGCCGATACCCGATACTTGCGGTATCGGAATGCTCAACACTAATGAGGAAGCTTCCAGCACTGCCTGTGACAGATTGCTGATCTGCGATCTGTCAGATGACAGTGATGTCCCTCCTGGGACAGTATAATAAAGTAAAAAAAAAGTGTAAAAATAATTTATAAAAAAATGCTAAATAAATTTAAAAACAAAATATTCCCTAATAAATTCATTTTTTGGAAATAAAAAAAAACCTTTAGTGAACCCCTTAAAAAATAAAAACAAAAAACAAAGCAAAATATAATGCTTTATTATCATACCACTGAACAAAAAGTGCAATAACGCGTGATCAAAAAGACGGATATAAATAACTAACTTGGGGCTCAAAATTCTCAACACACATCTAGATAAGTTCCTTAGGGGGTCTAGTTTCCAAAATGATATCACTTGTGGGGGGTTTCCACTGTTTTGGTACATCAGGGGCTTTCCAAACGCGACATGGTGTCCGATCTCAATTCCAGCGCAAAAAGTCAGATGGCGCTGCTTCCCTTCCGAGCTCTGCCATGCACCCAAATAGTCATTTACACCCACATATGGGGTATCAGCATACTCAGGACAAATTGCACAATAACTTTTAGGGTCCTGTTACCCTTGGGAAAATAAAAATTGAGGGTGAAAGATGATTTTTGTGGAAAAAATATGATTTTTTAATTGTACGGCTGTACGTTATAAACTTCTGTGAAGCCCTTGTGGGTTCAAAGTTCTCAACACATATCTAGATAAGTTCCTTGGGGGGTCTAGTTTCCAAAATGGGGTCACTTGTGGGGGGTTTCCTCTGTTTAGGTACATCAGGGGCTCTCCAAATGTGACATGGCGTCCGATCTGAATTCCAGCCAATTTTGCATTGAAAAAGTCAAACCACGCTCCTTCCCTTCTGAGCTCTGCCATGTGCCGAAAAAGTGGTTCCCCCCACATATCAGGTATCATCATACTCAGGACAAATTGCACAATAACTTTTGCAGTACAATTTCTCCTGTTACCCTTGGTAAAATAAAAAAAATTGGACCTGAACTAATTTTTTTATGAAAAAAAGTTAAATGTTCATTTTTTTTAAACATTCAAAAAATTTCTGTGATGCACCTGAAGGGTTAATAAACTTCTTGAATCTGGTTTTGAGCACCTTGAGGGGTGCAGTTTTTAGAATGGTGTCACTTTTGGGTATTTTCTGTCATATAGACCCCTCAAAGTGACTTCAAATGTGATGTGATCCTTAAAAATAAAATGGTGTTGCAAAAATAAGAAATCGCTGGTCAACTTTTAACCCTTATAACTTCCTAGTAAAAAAAAATTTTGGTTCCAAAATTGGGCTGATGTAAAGTAAACATATGTGAAATGTTACTTATTAAGTTTTTTGTGTGCCGTATCTCTGTGATTTAAGGGCATAAAAATTAAAATTTGGAAAATTGTGAAATTTTCAAAATTTTCACCAAATTTCTGTTTTTTTCACAAAGAATTGTAAAAATTGGTCCGGTCATGAACGTGCAAACCACCCTTGAGGGTTAAGGGGTTAAATTATTAAATAAAAATTAGCGATGAGCGAGTATACTCGTTGCTCGGGTTTTCCCGAGCATGCTTCTTTGATCTCCGAGTATTTTGGCGTGCTTGGAGATTTAGTGTTTGCCGGCGCAGCTGCATGATTGGCGGCTACTAGACAGGCTGAATACATGTGTGGAATTCCTAACAAATAGGCAATCAACACCAGTATTCATCCTGTCTGGCAGCTGCAAATCATGCAGCTGCGTTGCCAAACACTAAATCTCCAAGCACGCCAAATTACTTGGAGCTCACCCGAGCATGCTCGGGAAAACCCAAGTAATGAGTATGCTCACTCATCACTAATAAAAATGTGAAACGATGCTTGGCCTTTAAATTCAATCAAGTTCTCCATTTTTTTATAAAACATACAGCAACATGGCAATATGCTAACAAAATCGTTAATAGGTTACAATCCACATCACCATTCCAACTAGGTGTTTGCACATTTAGGCTATCTTCCTATAGATAGATTATCACAAAATATTATTGTTTTTTTTCCTAAAACTAGCTATCACTTGCTATTCATCCTGGTAAGAGATAAGCTACAATAGGAAGTAATAATAAATGGATAATTGACTATAGAGGACAGAGCTGATTCTGAAGTGATTATTTGAGTTTCACAGCTATTTCTTCTATCCTCCTTCTCCTGCTGTTCCAAAATACACAGAAATCCCTCTTACTTTGCTTCATATATCAATACATCCATGTCAACCACCCACCACAAGTGGAATCCTACAGCTCAATGGCAGGAAGTCACACACAGCTGCCAATCAGTGAGACAGTGGAGAGTCTAATTTCAGTCTCCAGTAGGGGCAGAGGCAACATCATCATTAAATTAGAGATGATATTTTAAAAAAATAACAATTATATATGTTTGAGAAAGGGTTATATGTTGTTCTCAATTTATCTCATAAATTTTTCTAGAAGATATACTGTATGTAACGCCTGTGTGGGCACAGTTTACCTAATTGGAGGATTCTACTGGAACTGATTCTGAACCATAATACTAACAGTTTTTCTTAAGGTACTGTCACGCTTAGCGATGTACCAGCGATCCCGACCAGCGATATGACGCGGTCAGGATTGCTGGTACATCGCTAAGTGGTCACACAGGCAGATCTCACCAGCGACATCGCAGGGGTCGGGGGTCGCTACTTACCTGTCACACCAGGCGATCCTGCGTCCTCCCGCCCGGCTCCACGCGTCGCTCGTCGTCACAGCAGGAAGCGCCGCAGGCAGCTGACGACGAGAAACGGTCCTGGACGGTCTCGCGCGATCAGCGATAACCAGCGGGGGAGCCGGTCGTAGGTAAGTATCAGACACAGCGATATCGCTAACAATATCGCTATAACATCACAAGTTATAGCGATATTGCTAGCGATATCGCTTAGTGTGACAGGCCCTTTAGGGCTAATATTGTGCTTCGCTGATTGTATCAGATACATTCTGCATTTAGCCTAGGTACATTTGCAGGGGCAGGGAGCATGGAAGAATAATGGCTCAAGGCAGGCCTGAGTGTTTCACAGTCCACTGCTAAATATATAGGTGCTGCATGTGATGAGATTTTTTTGGGGTGCAAAAATTGACTATATTGTCATCAATACAGTATTAAGTGCTTTGTGCTTCAATTCTGTGTTATATAACACTCCGAAAAAGAATACAAAAATTTTTCTGAAGAGACCTGAGTAGTCTTGAAAGCTTGCAATTTGTTACCATCTTTTCATTTAGCCATTAAAAGGTATCAACCACTGAGGACTCTCAATTCTAAATATTCTTCTATTTACTGATGGACGCTTTAATATGTTAAATATTCCTGTATATTTCATAAATGTGAATAATAAAAAAAAAAATTAAACCACCGCTGTGAATTGGAGGTTTCAGAGGAAGTTTCTAAGGAATATTATGGCAGTTTATCAAGCGCTGCATATCAATAACATGATGATGCTCCCTGCAGACACTGTGCTGCATGATAAATGTGTCGGCAAGCAAAGTCCATTTTACTTTAATGTAACACTGTCAGTGTTTCTAGATAAAATAAATCTTTCCATAATGAAAATCGCTGCAACCTTAACCAAGCTCCCATGCTCCAGAACAATATTATCACATAGCAGTTGACTCAAGTCAGCGCAATTAATTACTGATTTATTCCTCATTGCCGTGGTAAATTATATAGTCGTCATGTTTATATTGTGAGAATAACAGGCTGCGGGGCTGAGAATACACCACGAATCATCAGCATATCATGCACATCTTTGTTGTACCACTTTACCCATTTAAGATGGGCATAGACAGAACAACTGTTTTATTTGATACACCCTCATGCCAACATTTGTAATGTTATTCATAATGGAAAGTTATTGGAAAAATTTTAAGGGGATTACTGGTTTAGAAAACTCATTTTCATATATTACTAAAACCATGCACAACCTATAGTCAGTGTTGTACTGCTTCAAACGGCAGGTGCAAGCGGTCGTATTATTGGCCCGACTGCGATTCAACAAAACATCAGACTGTACCTGGGCCATTGTTAGTCTATGGAGCCTTATACATGACCAATTTTTTTCCTTGTACAAAGTCTGTCTGAGGAAACGATCCCTGCATGTCCCAGTTTCGGCTCGCACTCGGCCATGCAAGTCAACTTGCCCATTGAAACCATTGGACTGCACTTCAATGACATCTCAATGCACTCTGATTTTCACGCCCTGACACAATGGAGAAGATGGAGAATTGTTTTTCTCCATCTTTTCCTCATCCAAGAGAATTGTATCACACTATGGTCATCAGACTCTGATCAAAGTTTGTTCAGAGTGCCATTTGTATAATTGGACTGATTCTGCACCTGCCTGAAAAGAAAGCAGTTACGCTTTCATGATCTGGAGACAAAATATGCAAAGGTAAGTAACTGATGCTAATCCTTTTGCAAAAGGGCCTTGATCCCTAATAATAGATAGTAAAGGCTTGTTTACTTACTGATCATTTTCAGGAAGTATGGTCACCATGAAAAATGAGAGAATAAATTTAAGTGGAATTGAGCATGTACCTACCTACCAACAAATGGAAAAACTTGCAGCAAAGTCAGCATGAATAAGGGAATATCTTAAAAACAGCCTGTCACATATAAAAATGATATTAACTTGCATAAATGGGGTTAATCTGCAGGTTAATATTCCAGCGCCTGCATTTTGAGCCCAGCTGTCGGGAGGAAAAGAACCTGGGTTTCAGTCAGGATGGTGGCATGGACATGGGTTCAATCATAACATAGTAACATAGTTATTAAGGTTGAAGGGAGACTTTAAGTCCATCTAGTTCAACCCATATCCTGTCCTAACTTGCCCTAACATGTTGATCCAGAGGAAGGCAAAAAAAAACCCATGTGGCAAACAGTAAGCTTCACATTGGGGAAAAAAAATTCCTTCCCGACTCCACATACGGCAATCAGACTAGCTCCCTGGATCAACGCAATATTAAGGAAACTAGTGTATATACCCTGTAATATTATACTTTTCAAGAAAGGCATCCAGTCCCTTCTTAAATATTAGTAGGAAATCACTCATTACAACATCATATGGCAGAGAGTTCCATAGTCTCACTGCTCTTACAGTAAAGAATCCGCATCTGTGAGTATGCTTAAACCTTCTTTCCTCCAGACGTAGAGGATTCCCCCTTGTCCCCGTCACAGGTCTAAGAGTAAAAAGATCATTAGAAAGGTCTTTGTACTGTCCCCGCATATATTTATACATTGTAATAAGATCACCCCTAAGCCTTCGATTTTCCAAACTAAATAACCCCAAGTGTAATAACCTGTCTTGGTATTGCATACCCCCCAGTTCCCTAATAACCTTGGTCACTCTTCTCTGCATCCGCTCCAGTTCAGCTATGTCTTTCTTATACACCGGAGACCAGAACTGTACACAGTATTCTAAGTGTGGTCGCACTAGTGACTTATATAGAGGTAAAATTATGTTCTCCTCATGAGCATCTATGCCTCTATAATGCATCCCATTATTTTATTTGCCTTTGCAGCAGCTGCCTGACACTGGCCACTAAATGTGAGTTTGTCGTCCACCCATACACCCAGGTCTTTTTCAGTGACAATTTTGCCCAGTGTTTTACAATTAAGCATATAATTATACATCTTGTTCATTCTACCCAAGTGCATGACCTTACGTTTATCCCCATTAAAGCTCATTTGCCATTTATCAGCCAAGCTTCTAGTTTACATAAATCCTCCTGTAATATAAAATTGTCCTCCTCTGTACTGATTACCCTGCAGAGTTTAGTGTCATCTGCAAGTATTGAAATTCTACTCTCTATGCCCCCTACAAGGTCATTAATAAATATGTTAAAAAGATGTGGGCCCAAAACTGACCCCTGTGGTACCCCACTGCGAGTGACCAAGTGCGAGTGTGCTCCATTAATAACCACCCTTTGTTTCCTATCCCTGAGCCAACTCTTAACCCACTTACACATATTTTCCCCTATCCCCATTGTTCTCATTTTATGTATCAACCTTTTGTGTGGCACCGTATCAAAAGCTTTTGAAAAGTCCATGTACACCACTTCCACTGCATTCCCTTGGTCCAGTCCGGAACTTACCTCTTCATAAAAGCTTATCAGATTAGTCTGACAGGAACGGTCCCTTGTAAACCCATGTTGATATTGGGTCATGAGGTTATTCTTCTTCAGATACTCCAGTATAGTATCTCTAAGAAAATCCTCCAGGATTTTACCCACAGTGGAGGTTAAACTTACTGGCCTATAATTTCCAAGTTCAGTTTTTGTCCCCTTTTTTTTAATATTGTCACATTTGCCATACGCCAGTCCTGTGGTACAGACCCTGTTAATATGGAATCTTTAAAGATTAAAAATAATGGACTATCTATGACTGTGCTTAATTCCTGCAGTACTCGGGGGTGTATCCAATCCGGGCCCGGGGATTTGTCAATTTTAGTGATTTTTAGACGCCGCCGTACTGTAGACACCGTACTGTAGACACCGCTCTGTGTATTGTGAGCGGTGGCTGTAACAGCTCCTTGGCACTGACTAACAACAAGCTCATCATTAGAGCTCATCTTTAGAGATGGCTGGCAGTCAGTGCCATGAGTGCGGTTACAACTGACACTTTCTATACACAGAGCAGTAACTGAACCCTGTGACTGAAACCCGAATGCGGTCAGGAGGAGAAAAGTTGATTTTCTCCCAACAGTGAGGCTCAGAGTACAGGCGGCTTGCATATTCAGAACATATTAACATGCAGATTAAGCCCATGCAGGTTGTTAGATTTTGTTTTCATATGACAGGTTTCCTTTTAATATTGGAATAACCCTTTAAGAATATCTGAGTTAATAGAAATAGTGTCCCATCTAGAAAGCTTATGTACATGAAAAGAAGAATTGCCATTAAACTTAAAATTGATTTGACAAAATTTATGTCAAATTTTTAGAAATATGCTGGACCCAGCAAATTCAAACAATGTAGGATTAAATTCCAGAAAATTGTCAAATATACCCTCTGCTATTTTACATGATCCAGAAGATTGTATCAGCTAGAGAAGACTCAAATGACTTGAGGTGCGAATTGGTGGGCTTTCCAAAAATGCCTTTCAGCTATCACTCATCTAGGAAAGCTATCAGATAGTAAAACACATTGGATAGGCTAGCACATCCTATTAAAGCCTGTATAAAAGGTGAGGCAGGGAATGCAGCGCAGCAACCATTTGGGTGTAAATCTGTTTAGTGAGAAGATTAGTGTGAAGATGACACACCTTACTGTTTAGTAATAGAAATAGGGAGAAAAAGCCAAAAAACTTTGAGAAAACTGTACAAATGTTGTGTGTGACAAAACAGCAGTGATGAACGGTTACCATCCTTAGCCATACATATTGAGGTCATTTTGACATTTATTAGGTTGTGTTTGCATTAAAGAGCTTGAAATGAATTAAATACAATCCCAGGAGACCTCAGAGTATTAGACATGTCTTTTCAGGGCAATTGAATTACTTGCAATTTATGGCAAATGTAGTCACCATCACCAGAAATCAATTTAATATGAAAAATTTGCCAAAACTGATAAATGTGAATTTCAAGAGATTCAATCATTTATAGTGGCTCCTAAGAAAATCCTATTTTGAGATGAAGCATATTGAAACATTGCATAGCAGACCGTCTTACTTTAAAGGGAACAGAGCAATGTTTTATTTTTCCTGTGGTGTTCCTGCAGGAAAACTGAATGCTTGCTGCCAATTTCCTTCACAGATTGCAATTGACGTCATGGGGTCCTAGCAAAGGGACACTCTGTCTAGTAAATTTGATCGAAATCTGCTGTAAAATTCAATTTGCATCAAATAAATTTGGTGTGAATCAAACCTATTGTGAAGGCGGTTAAAAACATTCTTATACTTTCCCCGCCATTGTCTTCTTCATGTTTCTTTGGCAACCACCAGTTCCCTCATTTGCTCCTTTGTCTCCTAACTTTTTTCAGAGCTGCCATAAGACACTGAACATGTGGCTTAATGTTCAGGTGTATCTAGGTTTTCTGGCACCCACGACAAGAATTCTTTTTGGCACCCCCCCACGCAGAAGCACATATGCGACTTTCACACTGCACACTTAGGGTACCGTTACACCTAGCGACTCACCAGCGATCCCGACCAGCGATATGACGCAGTCAGGATCGCTGGTGAATCGCTGGGTGGTCGCTAGTGAGCTGCCACTCAGGCAGATCTCACCGGCGACATCGCAGGGGACGGGGATCGCTACTTACCTGTCAGACGAGGCGATCCTGCGTCCTCCCGCCCGGCTCCACGCGTCGCTCGTCGTCACAGCAGGAAGCGCCACAGGAAGTGACCGACGAGGAATGGTCCAGGAGCTTCTCGCGCGACCAGCGATAACCAGCGGGGGAGCCAGTCGGGGGTAAGTATCACATGCAGCAATATCGCTAGCAATATCGCTGTAATGTCACAAAATTTATCACTGACAGCTGGCATGTTGCAGCTTCTGTGAGCCGGCTGTCAGCTTGATACCCAGCTAAGAAAACTGCCAACTCCAGGAGGGACAAAATGCAGCTGCCATGGGAGACATTTCAGACCATCACATTAGGAGGGCCAACTTTGCACACCTGCCAGCTGCACTCAGGACACATGCCCTGGGTGGCCACTACACTTAAGGGCCTGTCACACTAAGCGATATCGCTAGCAACATCGCTATAACGTCACTGGTTTTTGTGACGTTATAGCGATATCGCTATGTCTGATACTTACCTCCGACTGCTGGTTATCGCTGATCGAGAGAGAACGTCCTGGACTGTTTCTCATCATCAGCTTCCTGCTGGGGCTTCCTGCTGTGACGACAAGCCACGAGTGGACGCGGGCAGGAGGACGTCTTCATCGCCTCGTCTGACACGTAAGTAGCAACCCCCGACCCCTGCGATGTCGCAGGTGAGATCTGCCTGTGCGGCAGCTCACTAGCGACCATTTAACGATGTACCAGCGATCCTGACCGCGTCATATCGCTGGTCGGGATCGCTGGTACATCGCTAAGTGTGACAGTACCTTTAGATACACCTCTGGTTTAATGTGGGGCATGACAGATGTCATTGAAGTCAATCATGTGGGTTATATCACTTTTTTGTCATGTGTTGTGTGATGCATGAATTAACATTGATGACACGCATCATGCCACATGATGGCACGGAAGATAGTGATGCATGGTAGAGCCGGAGGCCTGGGAAAAATAAGATAGAAGACAGAGGAGTTGATAAGAGGACTGGCCTTGACAGTACAGAGAGGTTGAAGAGAGGTGAGAGTAACATTTTTGTAACCCCTTCACAACACCCAGAATCTAGCAAAATTGTGGCATAATTTGCCTAAATTAAAATGTGAATTTTGCAACAAATATATTCACTCATATCTAAACATGGTGCATTTGAAGAGATTGTGGGTAGAGATGGGCGGATCCCTGGATGTTCGAGTCTGGCAAGGTCAGCCAAACAGTTAAAAAAAAGTTTGGGTTCGTGTACCGGAACCCGAACCAGTGTTTGCCACGCCGTCATGTAGGTAAATCATGCTAGACAGTCTGTCAATGCAGTCAGACAATCCAACACAATAGAAGGGAATCAATCTCAGTCAATTACTCAGAGCCCATAAACCAGATTATGCCCATAACAAAGAGACAATAGGAGGCCAAAAATAAAGATATAATCTTTAATCTGATGCAGTCGTCAACACCCTTATCTTCGCCAAGGGTCCATATATTATTCTTGCACAGGGGTCCTTTTCTGTCTGTGTCTGGCAGTAGGACGCGTAATATAACCATTTACCTAATATTTTACATAAATAACCCAATTTTTCCAGAAAACTGTGCTCTGCCTATTTTCCAAATATAACTTTCAATTTCAGTACAATTTCAACAAAATGACAGAGCATATTTTATATGTCGCAAGCTGTTAATGACTGTTGCGGATATGGGATACATGTGTTTATTTTGCATTTACTGTTGTTGCAGTTTGTTTGTGATAGAAGCGGGTGGCAGACACATTAACCAAGCATTAAACATGCATAATTTTACAGCAACTATTATGCCAATTACAGTACAAGCACAAGAGCCACAAAACACTGTGCATATTTGTTTAATCTGATGTTTACTTGGTTAGAAGATAAAATGTAGATATAATTGTAAATAAAGTACATGTAAAAATGGAAAATGGAAGTGTGTGGATTTATCCCTGTTGCTATCCATTTAACATGTTGTAATTACCATATGGTAATAGAAGCATAAGGTTCTGTACCCCGTGCCTTATAATTGTCAAATTGCCGGGTGTTTGCTTTATTATTTGTGCTTTCTTCAATTAGGAAACTGAATAATTGAAAAACAAAATGTTCAAAACAAGAATATAATGTTTGCCCTGAAATGACCTTAGTTTCTGAAAAAGAGAATCTCCATAACTCATCTTCCTTTTTTGTCAGGGTGCAATTAAATTATTTGCTTCACATGTATTCAGAGTAGTTCTAATCATAATGGATATTAGAGTCTGAAGGGGGTTTCTTGGTTTTTAGAAAATTGCTTCAAGAGTAGAGAATAGTAAAACAAGTTACTTCATGTTAGCTACCCATTGAATTCACATATTCGCAGTGGAAAAATTTGAAGTTTGAGGACCCTAATGCAAAAGGTTCAACGACTCCTCCAATCATTGCAAATCTTCACTAGTAATGGTCTTTTGGGCCCCCTATGCTCAAGGACCCGGGGGCAATTGCAACTTCTGCACCCATTACAGTTATATGCCTGGATTCTAGCATTCTCCTAGCAGGCACAGTACTTCATAAGGAATGTGCCTCTGAATGTGGAGCCCTTAGGACTAAAGCTAATAAAATACGGTCAGTCCCCAATTCACCCCCCCCCCCCGCACCACTCCCCTCGGTGATGTACTAATAGGGATGCCCTGCTGTCCAATGGTCCTTAAAGGAGAAGGTATCTATGGCTACACCTATAGGGGTTAAATCCTGGTGCCCAGGTTAGAACTTCCTTTTCCCTCCGGCTGTCACTTGGAAGATTTTGTCCCACCCTCCCTCCATTACATATTTTGATGTGGTGTAAATTGCCATTCTAACTGTGACGGAGATATGTTTATATGTGTATTATGTATTATTTAAAAAAATACATATATATAGAACTAATCATTGTTAACAATAATAAGTCACAGTGGAAGAAGTAGAGGAGGGCAAAGGTTTTTGACAGCTCGTTGGCCAAATCGCCTGTCGATCGCAGACAGGATCTCAGCCATGAGCCTCCCGCTACGAAATGTAATTGCCCTTCTCGACTTAGGTAATTAATAAACTGTGACCGACCTTTTCAACCCATCTAAGTCTGGCTGTGTATTCTTTACGGGATTGATGGAAAGGGGGGTGGGGATGAAGGCACTGCTTGTGACACACAGGTCTCCACAGTCTGACTTCTGCAGGCAATTTTAATGGCAATAATGGTGATTTTGGCATTTAGAAAACTTGACAACTGAATCTAGTGATTTTTTTAAAATTGCTTGAAAAAGTTCTAGTGTGTCAGCAGTAGTGTTGAGCGATACCTTCCGATATCGGGAAATATCGGATTGGATTGGATCGGACCGATACCCCAAAAATATCGGATATCGTCGATTCCAATACCGGAAACCAATGCAAGTCAATGGGACACAAATATCGGAATGAAAATAAACCCTTACTTTCCTTGTAGGTTAATCCTACATGAAGGAAAACAACTAAGAATAATGTAGAATGTATTTTAGGAGGTGGAGGAGACATTAAAGGCATAGAGGTTTAGCCCAATCAAATGGAATAGCAGGAATAATTTTTTTTGTTAAAGACGTTCGGAGTTACAAAGATATTGACTATGTTAAGCTTTTTCATATTTTGTCAGATATTTATGTTTCACTACTTCCATGCTCTTCACCTTCTTTTTTACTTATCCCACACTTTCTCCTTCATCATCCTCTTCTTGGTCTTCTTCAGGGTGGTCTTCAGGGTCGTCGTCTTTAGGGTCGTCGTCAGGGAGATCCAGAGTGATTACCAAAAACCATTTCAAAAAGCTTGAACTTGGAAATGTAGCAGAAGGTACAAGAAGGCTGAGGAACTGCTGAGAACCAGCTGACGGTACTGGAACCTGGAAGGGTAGCCAAAGGTGCAAGAGCCAATGGAACTACCGAGGACCACCTGATGGTACTGAACCCGGTTACTAAGCAGGAGGCACCAGTGCCAGAAAGGACTAGCAGACATTGGTGGAACTCGGATACCGAGAAGGACGCACCTAAGCCAAAGGCTCTGCCTAGAACCAGCTGACATTATGGGAACCCAGGGGGACATATTCAAGATTTACTTCCAAAGAACCAGCTAATGCTACTGGAACTCAGATAGGCAGCAGAAGGTACACATGAAAAAAAAAATTATTGCAAGGCCGCGAGCCGGCCGGAGTTACCGAAACCCACAGTCCTACAGGGGGAGCTTGTCCTATTGGCACTACGGAACCAGCCTTCATTGCCAGATCCCGCAGCCCACATAGGAAGCACCTAAACTGCAGGCACCATAGAGTCGGCTAACCCGACTGCAACACGACAGTACAACGTATTGGAGGCAAAGTGACGTTGACACTACCCGGAAACAGCTGGTGTGCTGGAACCAGGCTGGGCAGGAGGGAGTACCCGTTCCAAAGACACTTCTGAGCAGTAACTGGCGGTGATGGAGCCCAGGGATACAGTAGAAACAGAGTGTAGCCAGAGGCCTAATTGGAGCAAGTTTAATATCTGTAGTAGTGTGAATGTGGACAGAGCAGGAGAAATTGCCGGACACACAGCAGGGGATCAGCTGACGTTACTGAACCCCAATAACACTGGAGCATGTGCAGACGGCACTTATGAGCAGCAACTGGCGGTGTTGGAACCCAGGGATTACAGTTCAGGTGGTAGAAACTTGAACACAACAGGCGACCTGGATACTGTTGCCAACCAATTATTTAATCTGGAAGAGGACTGGCAAATTCCTGCGAGATCCAGGCCTTGTTAATTTTCAGAAAATTAAGCCGGTCAACGTTTTCGGAGGATAGTCGCATGCGACGGTCTGTTAGTACACAACCTGAGGCACTAAAGACGCATTCCGATAATACACTAGCAGCAGGGCAAGCCAGCACCTCCAATGCATACTGTCTAAGCTCTGGCCATGTATCCAGCTTAGAGACCCAAAACTTGAAGGGGAAGAGCCGTGTGGGAGAACACTGAGAGGGCAAGACATGTAGTCTGTCACCATCTGACGGAAACGTTGCCTCCTGCTGACTGGAGCCGTCTGTGATGGTGTAGACATTTGTGGCAGGGACACAAAACTTTGTCACATTTGGGCCATACTGGTCTTGCCTTGTGCTGAGGAGCTGCTTCTGCTCCCTCTTTGTGCAGAGCTTCCTCCACTGCCTCGACGCACTAAGCTGCTTTGTAAAGCACTAGCAGCACTGCTCTCGGGTGGAATGCAGAACATGATGGAATGCACCAGTGTGTCTTGGTACTCCCGCATTTTACGCTCCCGGTTCAACGGTGTTATGAGGCTTTGTAAGTTGTCCAGGTAGCAAGGATCTAGGAGGATGTACACCCAATAATCAGCCGTGTTGAGAATGTGGGTGATGCGGCGGTCGTTTCTCAGACACTGCAGCATGAAATCAACCATGTGCTGCAGACTGCCAACTGGCCAAGAAATGATGTCCCCTGCTTGAGGCGTCATCTCTGCCTGCTCTGCATGACCCCACCCTCGCTCTACATACTGACTACTAGATCATTGTGTACGTCCCTTCTCTGGACAGATGTCTTCCTCCTCCATAAACTCCTCCTCATCCTCCTCACAAAGTGTCCCCTGCCTAGGCCTTTGTGAGGAACCACATTGCACAGACTGTCTAGAAGCAGATGGCATTTGTGACTCCTCATCCTCCACCTCTTGCACAACCTCCTCCCTTAGTGCTTGCAGTGTTTTTTGAAGCAGGCAGATAAGGGGGACAGTCATGCTGACTTGTGCATCATCTGCACTCGCCATTCGTGTGGAATCATTGAAGGCACGCAAAACGTGGCAGATGTCCTTCATAGAGGCCCACTCAATGGTGGTGAAGTGTGAACGGCGCACAGTGCGACTTGTTTGAACCTGATGCAGCTGGTACTACATTACTGCTGCCTGCTGCTCACACAACCTCTCCAACATATGTAACGTTGAATTCCACCTGGTGGGTAGGTCACATATGATGCGATGTTCTGGAAGGCGGAATCAGCGCTGCAGAGCTGCAATGCGCGATCTTGCCATGCTGGAACGCCGCAAGTGAGCGCACTCTATGCGGACCTTGTGCAGCAGTGCATCAAGATCCGGATAGTGCCTCAAAAAACTCTGCACGACCAAGTTGAGCACATGTGCCAGACATGGGATGTGAGTGAGGTTGCCTAGGCCCAGAGCTGCCACCAGATTTCAGCCATTGTCACACACTACCATGCCTGGCTGGAGATTCGCTGGCACAAACCACACGTCGCTCTCCTGCTTGATGGCATTCCAGAGCTCCTGAGCTGTGTGGCTTCGATTCCCCAAAGAAATTAATTCAATATGGCCTGTTGACGTTTGGCCACGGCTGTGCTCATATTGGTTGTAACAGGTAAGCGTTCACGGGTCCATGTGGCGGTAGACTGTGATGGCTCCTGCAGCGCTGATTCAGAGGAGTATGAGGAGGAGTATGAGGAGTATGAGGAGGAGTCGATGTCTACAGACTGGATTCCTGCAATTCTTGGAGTTGGCAGAACACGTCCAGCACCACTCTCAAGATCTGTACCCGGCTCCACAACTTTTACCCAATGGGCAGTGAGGGAAAGATATCGTCCCTGTCCATGGTTACTGGTCCACGCATCGGTGGTCAGGTGGACCTTGCTACTGACGGCGTTTAGTAGCACATGTTTAATTTTTCCCTCCACATGCTTTTGCAGGGTAGTGACGGCTTGCCTGCTGAAATAAAAGCGGCTGGGCACGTTGTATTGTGGACTGCCAATGCCATGAAGTTACAGAAGGTGTCAGTCTCCACCAGCCTGATTGACAGCATTTCAAGGGACAGTAGTTTTGCAATGCCAGCATTTAGAGCCTGTGCTCAGAGGTGGTTTGCCGAGTACGGGCACCTTTTCTCCTATGCCTGTGCTACCGATGGCTGTAGACTGGCCTGGGAGTGTGAGGATGACAGGGAACGTGGTGCTGTGGGTGGAATGACACTGTGTCTCTGTACAACAGTGCCAGAGGTTCTTCCATGGCGATCCTGTGAGGTAGCTGAACCAGCTGTGTGTGAGCTGGAGGAAGAGGCTATAACACGAGCTGAAGAGGTGGTAGGTGGAGCTGTAGGTTGGCCTAGGTCTTCAGTGTGTCTTTGTAACTCCACCACGTGCTTGGTCTGCACATGTTTCCACATATTTGTGGTATTGAGGTTGCTGACACTTTTCTCTCTTTTCACTTTCTGATTACACTGCTTGCATTTGACAAAGCAAATGTCATCTGCAACTGTGTCAAAAAAGGACCAGGCACTACAAGGCTTGGGAGCTCCCGTTTTGGGTTTTGGAAGAGGCATACTCCTAATGGGTGCCGCAGTGGAGGCTACAGGCAACCTAGTCTTCCCCCTAACTCTCCCTCCTTTTTTGGCTGTTTGGGGAATCTCTTCCTCAGAGCTGCTCCCACCACCTTCCTGTACCTCACACCATGATGGGTCAAGGACCTCATCATCTACACTACCCTCTTTACACAACTGCTTCTCTTGGGTAGTCTCGACAGCACAGTACACACCAGAAAGTGGCACCTGAGTCTCATCATCAGATGAGTACTGAGGTGTGCTGACCATAGGCACTCGCCCACCCGCCTCTTCAGATTCAGAGAGACAAAGCTGTTGCGCATCACTGCATACAACCGCTTCTTCAAATTCTCGAATGCTGCTTGGCTGGCCCCCTCTATCCAAGCCAACAGATTCAGAGAACAGAAGTAGAGATGGCTCCTGTCCAGGGCTCTCTGACTGCCTGGGCAATTTGGCAGGTGGTGAAGAGACAGATGGGTGCTCTTCAGTGCTCTGGACCTGAGTGGATCAGGAAGTAATTGAAGTCGATGCGTTAGCTGCCATCCATCCGAAAACGGCTTCAATTTGTTCGTCCCGCAGCAGTGGGGTACGGCGAGCTCCTACAAAGCTGAGCATAAATGACTGTTCCCTGGGAAAACTGGGGGATGCTGAGTCACTGGTGCCCGCAACAGGCACAGAATCCCCACGTCCTCTCCCTGCAGAAACTCCACGCCCATGACCACGTGCCTTACTCCATGCCTTCTTCATCTTGGTAGACTGATAAAGATAGGCAGAAAAGTACTAAGGGCTTAGTGTGCTTATTCCTGAACAGCTGCTAACAGGTATAAGAATCACTAATTTTATAAAGTGTGGACTAGACTTTAATATGAGCTAATGTGGCCTACACAACTGTAAAGTGGAGTGTTTGGTGAACTTTATTAACTTTTTTTTTCACAAAAAGACACTGGATGTGCCCAAAGATGTAAAACCGATAGTATCACAAACTTTTTGTAGCTATTACAATGCAGGAAGGTAACCTACAATGCAATAGATGAGGCTCCAAAAAATAGGCTAATACTAATCTGGCTGGGGCTGCAGGGCACAAGCGAGCAGAAAGGCTCCTCTTTCAATTTTTTATAGTGTTTGCAAATATTGTAGCTGGATACGTATGGAACTACACCAATAGGAGAAATCAGGAAAAATGAGCAGCACTAATGCAAAAAAGGGCAATGTATGAGGCAGTGACGCACGCTGAGTGGACTACAACCGGAGGTGGCTGGCTGCAGAACACACTACAGCATGAGCTGCACTCACACACTGAGACCTCGCAGACAGCCGTGAACAGCGCTGCAAGGCAAAAGAAAGCTGCAGTGGTTGATAAAGTAGCCTGGGTAAAGCACAATATAGCAAATCGCTAGGTCACACTGTCCCTCAGAACAGCAGCGTCCTATCCGTAACTGAATTCACAGCAGAGTGAACCCAAAATGGCGTCGTCGGCTTTTATAGTGCATCATGACATCATTTCAGCAGCCAATCACAGCCATGCCAGTAGTTACATGCCTAACATGCTCTAACAGGATGTGCCCACACTTCTTATTATCCTCATTGGCTGAATAAAATCAAACTGGCTCATTGCATTATGGGAAATTCCGATTCCGGTGTTCGATATACTAAAAGTATCGGAACTCAATATTGGAATTCCGATACCATGAATATCGGCGGATACCCGATATTGCAATATCGGAATGCTCAACACTAGTCAGCAGTTATTGAAAAAACAACGCAAGACAAAATGACAGCTGATTGGTGAATCAAATGATGCAAATTTAGTTTGAGTCAAAATGTAAAAAATTGCAGTTAGTGGAGTATTTAAACCCTTTGCAATTCGATTCATACAAATATACAAAAAAAATTCCTGCTGATTTTTACACATTGCAGAAGCTTGCATCAATCACATAAGCCTAATGTTACATGAGACTTTGAGGAGCTTCACCATAAGATCTTGCAGTTATCACATCACAAGGTGTAGCACAGCCAATGAGAAGGTACTTGTATAGTGTTAGAGTGTTAGAGTGTTAGCGACTCCTGGAGTGGACCCTCTGGGTCGCGGAACCAACCCTCCCAGGGCGAGCTAGCCTAGTGAGGACCACCCCCTATACAGGGAGTGTCAGGAGCAAGCCCCAGGGGATACGATACCACGACTGCTGGCACCAGACGGCCGGCTCACAGGAGATACGAGACTGTGTGACTGGAGGGTGCAGGATACTAGGGAACACAGGAGAGTACACGGGAGTGCGCTGAGTACAGGGTAGTGCTTGACGGGTACACGTGGGCACATATGGCGTGTAGCAAGTAACAGAACACAGGAATAGAGTGAATGCCAGGAGGCACGGCGGAGCAAGAAACAAGGGACAGGATACGAGAGGATGTGCCAGGAGGCACAACTGAGCATGAAGCAACAAGGGTTCAGAGCAAGTGCTAGGAGTACCACAGAATAGCAGACAGAGCAGAGGACCTGAGAACAGCGCACAGCCAGGCTGGGACACAGCTGACCCAGCCAGGAAGCACAACAATAATCAGGCACCTCCCCTAGGGGGAGGTCGTCTGATATAGCACATGACTACTACTGGTTCCAGGTCAGGACCTAGCCAGAAAGCACATGACCACTAGTGGTTCCGGGTCAGGTCCTCCAATACCATAGAGAGGACCGAGCCCTATACAGCACTGACAGGAGCGTGCAAGCGCAAACGTGGCATGGAGGAGGAGACCCGGGGACGAGAGTTGCGCGTGCGCACCCGACGGGGACCCCTGAGGGACCGCCGTACCGGAGGGAGTGATGTCGGGGCCGAAGCCCCGCCTCCTGGTGAGCGCAGCATAACAGTACCCCCTCCTTTAAGCCCCCTCTCTCTAGAACTGGAAAATAGCACCTTGACACTAGGAGCGGGATCCAGACACTTCCTAACTGCATGAGGACCAATGAGATCCAGAGTCTCAATACGAGAAAATTCGGTCTCCTGCCATACCCTGGAGAACTCCACGGACAGAGAGTCAGAGGCAGGTATCCCCGAGACAGGTCGAACCGGCAGAGGCACACAGACATGCTTGGAGGCCGAAGTGGTGGTGCAGTCATTGGAAGTCAATTCATCCTTAGGAGGCGAGCTGTCGGAGGATGGTTGCTTGGGAAGTCTCTTCTTGGCACATGATGGGCAAGCAACCACGAAGTCTTTAATGTCCTGAGCAATAGACGGCCACCAGTAATCGTGGGATAAATGGGAGAGTGTCCTCTTGGCACCAACATGACCGGCAGCCGGAGAAGAATGTCCCCAGGATAACACACCTTTACGGTTACCTTTAGACACAAAGGTCTCCCCTGGACGCTGGGGCGTCAACTTGACGGAAGCCACGGTAATTACCTTGGGACGGTCACTTGACGGAGGTGGAGACTGACTCTCAGCCCCCCTGTTGATAATGTCACAAGTCACAGACCGGTTGCTTGAAGGATGTGGAGACTGACTCTCAGCCTCCTTCTCGACAATGTCACAAGTCACAGACGGGATGCTTGACGGATGTGGAGACTGACTCTCAGCCTCCTTCTCGACAATGTCACAAGTCACAGACGGGATGCTTGACGGATGTGGAGACTGACTCTCAGCCTCCTTCTCGACAATGTCACAAGTCACAGACGGGATGGTGGACGGCGGACCTATAACCGTCGAAGATGAGCAAGCAGGGTTCTTCGGATGAATGAACAGCAGGCAACTCTTTTGACAGGACGGTCCCCAATGGAGTATATCACCAGATTGCCAGTCCAGTGTCGGCCCATGAATACGTAACCAAGGAAGGCCAAGAAGAAGGGTATGAGGCGAAGTCGGCAATACGTAGAAGGAGATCCGCTTCCGATGACATGTGCCAATCTGCAACTCAACTTCCTCAGTGACCTGGTTAACGGTGTCCTGCAAGGGCTTATCGTCGACCGGAACTACTGACCTAGGAGACTCCAGGGATCTGACAGGGATGCGAAACTTCTTAACTGCCTCGAGACTAATAAAGTTACCCACTGCGCCAGAGTCCACAATAGCTTTCACAGTAAAAGTCTCGAAACCAAAATTCAGGGAGACAGGCACGGTCAGGGATAGAGAGGAATCACATACACTTGGGGAGACCTCACTTAACAGTCCCAGGCGGAGAGACTTCCCCGGTCTCTTGGGACATGAGCGTAGAAAGTGGGAGGCATCCCCACAATAGAAACAGAGCCTTTGTGCCTGCCTTTTCACACGACGCCGTTGAGCTATCTGGAGGCGATCCACCTGCATAGGCTCATGTACCGGATCTGCCGCAGATAACTCGGGTAACGGATGAGAAAAACTGCCAGTGGACAAAGAGAGGCGAGAGGACCCTCTCTCTCTGGCTGACTCGCGGGTGCGCTCCTGGAAGCGCAAATCAATGCGTGTCGCGAGAGAGATAAGATCCTCCAAATTGGTAGGGGTATCTCGGCCTGCCAGTTCATCTTTGATCCGACCGGACAGACCACGCCAAAAGGCCCCTACGAGGGCATCATTATTCCAACCTAGCTCAGAGGACAAAGTGCGAAAACATATCGCGTATTGTCCAACCGATAGTGAACCTTGAAGAAGATTAAAGAGGGACTCGGTGGTGGAAGCAAGGCGACCCGGCTCGTCGAACACCTTACGGAAAGTGTCCAAAAAGATGGAAAGCTGAGCGACGAGCGGGTCATCACGCTCCCAAAGGGGATTCACCCACGCAAGCGCCTTACCCTCTAAGTGAGAAACAATAAATGCTATTTTAGCACGATCAGTGGGGTAATGCTGCGGCAAAAACTCAAAATGCAAACGACACTGGTTCAAGAATCCGCGACACAACACAGGGTTACCACTATACCGGGGTGGCTTGCATAGGCGCGGAAGCGAGTGTGGAAGCATGGCCTGGGCAGATTGTATGGAAAGGAGCCGATTATCTACCGACGCTATATAGTTGAGAATCTGAGCCTGGGAGTCGCGTTGCTGCGCAAGTTCCTGCTGGAGACTAGCCAACTGGGCAGCATTCCCAGGCTCAGAGGACTGAGAGGCAGATAAACCAGACTCCATGGACTTGAGAAATGCCATAATCCTAATCTGGTTTTCCCGGAGGAACGTCAGCTCCTTTTGGACGGAAGCCGCAGTACCAGCGGGGTCCATGGCCTGATTATACTGTTAGAGTGTTAGAGTGTTAGCGACTCCTGGAGTGGACCCTCTGGGTCGCGGCACCAACCCTCCCAGGGCGAGCTAGCCTAGTGAGGACCACCCCCTATACAGGGAGTGTCAGGAGCAAGCCCCAGGGGATACGATACCACGACTGCTGGCACCAGACGACCGGCTCACAGGAGATATGAGACTGTGTGACTGGAGGGTGCAGGATACTAGGGAACACAGGAGAGTACACGGGAGTGCGCTGAGTACAGGGTAGTGCTAGACGGATACACGTGGGCACATATGACGTGTAGCAAGTAACAGAACACAGGAATAGAGTGAATGCCAGGAGGCACGGCGGAGCAAGAAACAAGGGACAGGATACGAGAGGATGTGCCAGGAGGCACAACTGAGCATGAAGCAACAAGGGTTCAGAGCAAGTGCTAGGAGCACCACAGAATAGCAGACAGAGCAGAAGACCTGAGAACAGCGCACAGCCAGGCTGGGACACAGCTGACCCAGCCAGGAAGCACAACAATAATCAGGCACCTCCCCTAGGGGGAGGTCATCTGATATAGCACATGACTACTACTGGTTCCGGGTTAGGACCTAGCCAGAAAGCACATGACCACTAGTGGTTCCGGGTCAGGTCCTCCAATACCATAGAGAGGACCGAGCCCTATACAGCACTGACAGGAGCGCGCAAGCGCAAACGTGGCATGGAGGAGGAGACCCGGGGACGAGAGTGGCGCATGCGCACCCGACGGGGGACCCCTGAGGGACCGCCGTACCGGAGGGAGTGACGTCGGGGCCGAAGCCCCGCCTCCTGGTGAGCGCGGCATAACATATAGTTTGTATAATAGCCTGTACAGGGAAAGTAGCAGCCATTTTATAGGGATTTGGAATAGTTAAACGATGTCAGAGAGCACATTTCAGTCAGCAATAAAGATAGGAATAGAAGCCCAAAATCATTGTAGAAATATTTCCGTCAGTGATGTGTTGTTTAACTGTAGCAATGAAGAAGATGAGCGTAGTAGTGTATAAATAATAAAGAGCTTCAATCGATAGGGGGAGAGAGATAAGAGAGCTGCCAGCAGTAAGGATGAGCGGACCTGTGAAAGTTCATATTCTGGTATCTGATCAAACTTTAGTCCAAAGTTTGGTTCTGGTACCAGAAATGTACCCAAACTTAGACCAGAACCCAATGAAAACAAGGACCCAAACTTTGAAGCTGTAAAAAATATATCTGTCTTTCTTTGAAAAAGAACACTTCATTGTGTTTGAAACGCGTAGCTGCTACACATGTCTGTGTGAACATTGTTTTGCCTTAACTTGTTTTTATTCATGATTCAATACATTTTTGGACTTTTGGAAGCTGTAGCAATTCCTTCAATTTTTGAATAATTTGAGTTGAACAGATTGTCAAAAATTAATTATAGTATTGTACAAAATGTATGGTAACAGAAAAAAAGGCAATTAAAATGGATTGAGCACTTTAAAAGAAAAGAAAAATATTGTGGTTGACTCTAGTAGTGGCAGAAGCACCAGCATCACTGTTGCCAGCTGTCCAAGCAGTAGTCCCACAAAATCGAGGCCATTATTGACTTCTTTTGCCTCTGGCAGGAGTATTGGTTTTGAGGAAACAGAGGGTGTTTTGGAATATATGACAAATCCCTCAGTGAGGGTGAGTTTACCAGTAATAGCGACACTATCAATTTGAGTCAATGCACTGCACAAAAAGGTCTGTTTGATCCCGTAGGAGTAAGAGGGATAATTTTTGGACCTTTTTTTACTAAAAGAATAAAGAAACTTTGAGTTTGTCAATCTGCTGTGTTATTAAATGGGCTGCTGGTTGCAACTGACTACCATCTGTTTATATGATGAGGTCACTGAAAGGAGTTGGATACAGTTCAGAGAAACCTCACAGTATTACACTCCTCTTTTCAGGGCAGTTGTAGTGCTAAATACAGCTAATCAAAATTTTATTTATTTTTTTTTCATTTAAAAGATTCAATCATTTCTATGTGAAGCCACTCTAGCATATGTGTCCTTAAATAGAGAAGATTTGAGATGAGCAAATATCTCCAAATTAATTTTTGGCAGATTCACTTGAATTGGTCAGCAGATATAATTCAGTCTGAGTACAATTTGGCCCCTTCAAAAGTTTCCTGATTGTCATGAAAATACATTTATTATGCTCTAAGATTTCTTTAGACTAAAAAGCATAAAAAGGATGAGAGGGAAGGGTTTAAAAAATGAAATAAAATACTCATTGTTACAAGTTTTCCACTTGACTCCATAAGGCACCTCACATTATCTGGCCCTCTTGCATGCCTTTTTTTTAACCAATGAGGTCTACAAGGTCACATATGGTCAACTCATGTCATTATCGTTAAAGGTGGTAATGGTGGCACAAGGAGTAAAGGCAGGGCCTTAGACAAATGAGCACATATTTTTATTTCAACTATTTAATGTCCCTCAAATAAATTTAACAAAATAGCAACTGATTTATTATGATCATGCTGAAATTGTGTGGATTGAATCCTAAAATTATTAGATTTGCAAGAATCCAATATTTTTGGCAAAACTCCAAGAATTTTAATTGAATCAATTTACACAACTATCGCCATTTAAGTCTTTGAGCAGTAAAGACACAGCTTAGATACTTATATGACTACCTTCCCATTCATTCTCCATCAATATGTGGCCTCCCTGCAACAAACCTTTTTTACCAGATAGGTCCCAGAGTTCATTATCAAAGATTTATGGCATATCCTGGGAAGACCAGGTGCTCAAAATGTCTATATAGAAATATTCCTTTGATCAAAAGCTTTTTTCTTTCCGCTTTTTGCCTTGTGTAACACACAGGGCCCAAAAATGGTTGTTGTGTTAGATCTTAACACTATTGTGCTGTAATGTTTGTCCCATTCAGTAATTTTGGGTACAAATACTTTTTACTGATGATCTAATATACCTAAGAAAACCTAAAAGTTCGTAAGGTTAAACCAAATTTATATTGCTCTTGACCTTGTAGATTTTCTATTTTATCAATTTGGAAGAGAAAATCCCAGGTTGCAACAATGTGCTGTACCCATCACAGGCAGGCCATAGGACTATAAATGGCAATAAATTAAAAAAAGCAAACAGCTTCTCAAGTCTCAGCTCCCAGGTACTCCTTTGGTAGAAGAGGTTAACTGGAGTTAATAGGGTTAACTGTAGTCACCTTTAGAATGTCAGGTTTTCAGCTTTGTTCAGTATAAAGGTACTTGAAGTTGGAAATAATTTTCCTCCTGGAATCTTACTGTCTAAAAAACATAACTATTATCATACGCATATTCCTTTACGTTAGTAAATCAAAACTTAGAACAGCAATTGAAGTTAATGTGACAGACATTGCCATTTATTTTTTCTTGGTTTGTAAGTGCAGTCTTTATGATTGGAACCGGCAAAATGCCTGTAATAAACTAATGGTTAATTATCCTTGTTTTGATTTGGTTATTTTGGTCCTTAGGGCACAGAATTTCAGGAAAAGAATATCTCACCACTCGTTAAGCATGGGGGTGAATCAATCATGCTTTGGGGTTGTGTTGCAGCCAATGGCACAGGGAACATTTCACGGGTAGAGAGGAGAAAGGATTCAATGAAATTTCATCAAACATAGCACTATCTGTAAAAAAGCTGAAGTTGAAAAGAGGATGGTTTCTACAAATTGATAATGATCTTAAACACATGTCAAAATCCACAATAAACTGCACCAAAAGGCACAAGCTGAAGGTTTTATAATGGCCCTCACAGTCCCCAGATCTGAACATCATTGAACATTTGCGGCTAGACCTAAAAATAGCAGCGCATGCAAGGCAGCCAAGGAAACACACAGAACTGGAAGATTTTTCCAAAAAGAATGGATGAAAATCCCTCAAGCAAGAATTTAAAGACTCTTTGATGGCTACAAAAAGCATTTACAAGCTGTGATCCGTGCAAAAGGGCATGCTAGTAGATACAAGTCAAGCAGGGTTCCCAACATTTGCATCAGCCCATTTTCCCTTCTGTAATTTTTAAAATGTAAAAATAACAATATTTTTTTTTGTCTTTTTAGAGATCATTTCATCTTCAACTTGCTTAACTGTTCACAATGACAGTTATTTTGGCCTGGGGTGCCCAAAGTTTTACATGTCAGTGTAGGTCCTTTTATCATTGAATTACGGAGGCATAATTTATATGTATGAGGATCAATTTAGGTTTTCCAGTGTGACAGTTTGGGGCTAGATACAATTTACTAATTGACCTTAATTCATTTATTTGGGGATCCCGCCTGGGTCTCATAGCCAGATTACTTCCATTATAATCCAAAGCACCACCATTAGCGCAGGGTGGAGTGACAGGAAGCCAAGGATGTCTTCCCATTGCTCCGATGTCTGTCATCTACAATTTTATCAGCATTTTAAGGAAAGAAGCACAGTAATAGTGGAATGGGATGACAAAGGCACAACCAGTAACATATTGGAGGTGAGTATAGTAATGAATTTGTGGAGTAAGGAATGTTCAGGAAAAGCATCGCAATTGATCAATTGTGGGGACCAAAGTCTGTAATGAATTTATATATAATTTATATAGTTAAGAGACTACTTAATTTTTATCTTTTTCCAAGGGGTCTTGGTGGCTATTTAATATTTGTTTTTTGGGTAGCTAATTAATTTGTATTTAATAGGGTGAAGCAGAGGTCTGGCTCATTAACTCATATTTTCAATAGATCAATTTACAATGAATATTCAAGAGAGTTTGACACTGCAAGCTTATAATATAAGCTAAGCACATAGCCTTGTAAGGGGAATATATCCCCTATGAATATGGAGACATCGATTAAAACACTAAAAGTATTTTATTTGGGCCATATCCCCTACAAGGCTATTTGCTCAGTTTATATTGTCAGTATGGGCTCACAGACACTACATTTATTGGACTGGTGGATGATTGTATTCAGGACAGCAGCATGGCTATTGCTTTTTTTTCAGAGTCATAT
Organism: Dendrobates tinctorius; assembly: GCF_039654945.1. Taxonomy (NCBI): domain Eukaryota; kingdom Metazoa; phylum Chordata; class Amphibia; order Anura; family Dendrobatidae; genus Dendrobates; species Dendrobates tinctorius. Next base: position 15,387,216 of record NW_027361784.1, on the reverse strand, counting down.
ATGTAATTTTCTAATTTTCAAGGTCAATGTGATCTGTTGAAAAAGTGAGAAACAACATACTTCTGTGTGTCAAAACCTGCACAGAAAATTAATGGCTAGAAAAGGTGACATACACATGTGTTCAAAATTGTTGATACTCCTCATTTAATGACAGAAAAACCCACAACGGTTACAGAAATAACTTGAATCTGACAAAAATAATAATATATCAAAATTCTATGAAAATGAACAAATGAAAGTCAGACATTGCTTTTCAGCCATGCTTCCACAGAATTTTATAAAGAAATAAAAATCATGAAATAGGCATGGACAGAAATGGTGGTACCCTTGAAAACAATGTGACAAAAGGGACATGTTACATCAAGGTGTGTCTATCTTGTGATAGACTGGATGCCCCGCACGCCCATTGCTGCGCTGCAGTGGCCTCTGGTAAATCCCATCCCAAGCTGGTGCACAAGGTTTGACGGTGCTCTGCGGTGCGGGGGCTGCGCTAGCATCTTGTGAAAGACCAGATGTCCCGAACATCCATTGCTGTGATGCGGTGGCCTCTGGGAAAATGTCCGTGGTGGCCGCACATGCTCAGATTGAGCTGTCGTCTTGAAATCTCGGGAGATGAGATCTCGGGATGTGATCTCATTGCTGAGATCTCAATTTGAGCATGCGGTGGCCATTTTCCTGGAGGCCACCGCTTTGCAGCAATAAATGTGCAGGGATTCTGGGCTTTCACAAGATGCCGGTGCAGCCCCCACACCACAGAGCACTGCCGAAACTGCCGCACCAGCCTGGGAAGGGAGTGTGATAATCGCCCTGCAGCATGGGACCGGGAGCGCTGCAGGATTGCCCCACTGCTGCTGCCACCACACTAGTTGTAAGTATATTTCGACTATGAGACGCACACCATTTCCCTCCCAAAATTTTTTGGAAAAAAGTGCGTCCTATAGTCCGAAAAATATGATATTTTTTAATGCCATTTTTGCTCAAAAATATGGTTTAAGCCAGATTTTCAAATAATGATTTTTTAAAAAGCAGCACAGAATTCACTCTAGTAGATATCTAAAGTAAAACATATGAAATCAGCTCTACACAGAAGTGTTTGAAGCTGCAGCAAATTTATTAACCCCTTCACCCCAAAGTCTGTTTTCAAATTCCTGACCAGGCCAAATTTTGCAAATTCGGACCTTTGTGTGGTAATAACTCTGAAACGCTTCAAATTATCCCAATGATTCTGAGATTGTTGTTTTGTGCCACATTGTACTTCATGTTAGTGTTAAATTTTGGTTAATATGATTTGCATTTATTTATGAAAATATCGAAAATTGAATTTTTATGTATCATTTAACACATGTCTACTTTACATGAGCATCATTTTTGAAACATACTTTTTTTGTTAGGAAGTTAGGGAGGTTAAAACTTTATGAGCAGTTTTTAATTTTTCCTACAAAATTTACAAAATTAATTATTTTAGCTACCACATCACAATTGAAATGACTTTAAGGAGCTTATGTGATAGAAAATGCCCAAAAAATGGCACCATTTTAGAATGTTCCCCTCAACACGCTCAAAACCACATTTTAGAAGTTTATTAACCTTTTAGGTGCTTCACAGGATTTAAAGAAAAGTGGAAGGAAAATGTTTTAATTTTTCCCCAAAAAATGTTTAGCCCCAAATTTTTAATTTTCACAAGGGTAACAGCAGAAAATCTACCATACAATTTGTTGGGTAATTTCTTTTCAGTACACCGATACCCCATGTGTGGTTGAAATCTACTGTTTGAACTCACGGCAGAGCCAGGAAGGGAAGGAGCACCATTTGAAGTTTGGAGAGCGAATTGGCTGGAATAGATAGTGGATGCCATGTCGCATTTGCAGAGCCCCTGATGTGCCTAAACAGTGGAAATCCACCACAAGTGGCCAAATTTTAGAATCTCCACCTATCGTGGAATTTATTTAGAGGTGTGGTGAGCATGTTAAACCCACTGATGCTTCAAGAATTTTAAAACAATTGGCATGTGAAAACTAAAATTTTTGTTTTTCCAAAAAAATGTTGCTTTAGCCATACATTTTTCATTTTCTTAAGCGTAATAAAAGAAAATAGACCACCCAATTAGTTGTGCAGTTTTTCCTGTGTATGCTGATGCTCCACATTTTTTTTAAAAAAAACTGTTCGGGGACATGAGAGAGCTCCAAAAGAAATTAATACAGTTTTGGGAAGCAGACTTTGCTCATATGATTATGGACACAATGCAGCATTTATAGAGTCCCTGTAATGCCAGAAGAACATTAAACCCCCACAAAAGATTACATTTTGGGAACAAAAACCTTAAATGAATTAAGCAAGGGGTGTGGTGAGCATTTTGAACCCACAGGTGCTTCACAAAATTTTATTATATTGGGATGTGAAGATGAAAAAATAATTTTTTTTACACAAAAATATTGTTTTAGCCCCAAATGTTTAATTGTTACAAAGAGCAATGGGGAAATTTGACCCAAATATTTGTAAAGCCAAATCTTCTCAATGCAGCAAAACTTACATATTTTGTTTTTGTCTTAAAGCAGGCTCGAAAGAGAGAGACTACCATTTGGCTTTTAGGGAGCAGACATTCCTAGACTGGGTTGTGGGCACCATTTACAGAGTCCCTATTCTTACAACACCGTAGAATTCTGCATAAATGGACCCCATTTTTCAAAATATCTTGGGGTGTAGTGACTATTTTGACCTCACTGGCATTGTCCAGAAATTAGTGCACAATTGATATGGCAAATATGCCATTTTAGTGCCCAATATATAATGATCGGCTTGTGCTTCTGATGACATGTACTTCGTAAAGTGTTAAAAGGGTTTCCACAACCTAACAATTGATGATTCATCTCAATATAAGATAGGTGGGGATCCAACACGCTTACAACCAGTTGAAACTGCTCTGACCGTGGCCCTAACTACGGTTCCGTCCACAGTACACTTGTGGATAATGTTGGGTGCATACACATGGGGAGTATGCGCCCATCGATGTGCACTGTCAGGATGGGTCCGGACGTATCCATCCACTTTAGGGACCAACTGTGAAGAGACATATACTGCATGGTGTACATCTCTGCTTTGTTCCACTGTAAATAATGTTTTATTTGATGTTTATTCCAATTTTTGAGAAACAGAATCAACAAATAAAAAGAAATTCAGAAATTCAATTTAATTTATTTTCATGCCATTTTAAATTGTTCACCATGCAGATAAAGTGATAAGGCAACCTTATTTTTTGGGTCAGTACAATTATAGCAATGCCAGGGTTGTTATTTTTATAATTTTCTATTTGTGAATGCTAAAAAACTGATTTACAAAAAAAATGTGTTATTGTATTGCCATATTCCAAGGGCTATAATGTTTTAATTTTTTTGGCTGAAGGAGCTGTGTGGGAGATTATCTCTTTGTTTTTACCGGGAAGAGTTTACGTTTTTATTTGTACCATTTTGGACTACTTAACACTTTCCGATTGCTTTTTTGTTTTTGTGTGGCAAAAAATGGTTTTATTTATTTTCTCATCTTCATCATGGGGTAAAAATGATCAGGTAACTTTATTCTTCTCTTCATTACAATTGTTGTTATACCAGATTTAAATAGATTATTTTATTTATTACTTTTGCACACTAAAATTTTTTTTTACAAACAATAATTTGCTTTTTCAACATTATACTCTGATAGCTGGAACTATTTTACTTTATTTTCCCAGAGCTATAAAACCTTGTTTTTTGCAGGACAAGGTGACATTTTTACAGTATATTGTATCACTTTTTATTTTATGTTTTGTGTGTCAATATCATGTAAAAGCTCACCAGACAGATTAAATAATATGAAAGTTTCATCGATTGTGCGGGGATTCCAAATATGTGTACTTTTTTTTTCTTTAATTTTCCATGTGAAAAATTGTTTTTCCATTTTTTTATACTTTATTTTTTTCACATTTTAGCAAACTTTAATTCCCTTTTTTTATTTTTTTTTACTTAGACCCCAAATGGGACATAAACTTTACTTGGTATGATCACTGATCTAATACTTTGCAATGCCTTTTCTTTGCATGGTATTAGAGCTGTCAATCAGACAAAAGCAGGAGGCATGTCAGGTCCTGCTCAAGGCAAGACCTTACAGGCCACCGCACCCAGGTGACCCTGCTGCTATTTTTTTGCCTAGTGTAACCATGGAGATCATCTGCACAACTCGACTGCAATCGCGTTGTGCCGATTGGAGCCCCCTCCCTTTGTAAGCAGATTAATGCTGTTGCCACTTTTACGAACAGCATCAGAGGAGTTAAACACCCATGGTCTGTGCTAACACCAATTGCAGGAATTACTGCAGGGTGTCAGCTTTGATGTATAGCTGACACCCACTGATGATATAGCCAGCCCTGCTAGTGAGCCGGCGCAATTGTTGCAACGTATTTGACGTGCCCGAGGGGCCGTGGGATACTCGGTACTGAGCCCGTTAACTTCAATGGGAAATGTCACAGTGGCAGTGACCCAGTCCGTGGTCTCTGGCGGTCATGTAAAAGGGGTAGAATTAATTAGTGATAAAGTTTATGTAGTGATTCGTGACGCCAGTTGGAGTGTTCGACTGTAGTATAGCCGGCACTGCAGATGATCCCTGGGGGAGTAGATGGTGTTGGCAGTGCAGATGTTAAACACTCTCCAACCAGGGCTAACCCCCAGAGATTGTGATGGAAGTAGAAGGCACGGAGTAATCAGGCAGGAGACAAGGAAAGTCACTTTATCATTTACTGTAGTTCAGGTACAGTTCAAAGGAGATATTACAACTCTCACCAGGTTGCAGTCTGTTCTGCAGAATGGGAGTTATAGTTTCTCTCTGTGGTGACTCAGTGTAAGCTTCCTGCTATTCTAATCCCTTCTGGGACCAAGGCTTCCCAGAGTCTAAAACTTCCGTTATAGCTTCTACTCACTGTGTATTTCTCCTCTGGCAATTTGCAGCTTGGATCCTTTTGTGAAGCAGCTCAAGTTCCCACTTGCACTATCCTTCACTGATCCTAGGTTGTTGCAGTCTTTCCGGGGAGAAAACACGATGCTGTTGGTTGTATAATCCCACACAGTCTCTCAGCTTACCACCCTGCTCTGAAAGCATGGATGGTCTAGGGGCTGTCACCCTGATGCTTCTTAGCTCTCACTCCTGGATCGAGCACGTCTAATGACTCCCAAGAGCATTCTTCTTCTCCTTCTTCACTGAAACAACAACTCATGACTCCTCCCCCTCCCAGTTATGGTATGTCTGCAAAGCTATAAGCTTCAGACAAGTAAAGGCCCCGTCACACTAAGCGACTTACCAGCGATCCCGACACCGATATCAAGGTGTCAGGATCGCTGGTAAGTCACTATGTGATCGCTGGTGAGCTGTCACACAGACAGCTTCACCAACGACCAGCACAGCGATGCCAAGCGTGCGGCATCGCTGGCCATCGCTGTAAGAAATAATAAAAAAAATAAAAAATATAGTTATTCTCACCTTCCGACGTCCTGTTCAGCCATCCTGCCTCTCTCCACGCTCCGGTCCCAGTGATCCTTTGCACGAATGACCGCGAGACTTTTTTATCCCTCGTGACCGTGACATCTTGCGGTCATTCGTGCAAAGGATCACTGGGACCGGAGCGTGGAGAGAGGCAGGATGACTGAACAGGACGTCGGAAGGTGAGAATAACTATATTTTTTATTTTTTTTATTATTTTTTTACAGCTGATCGCTGGTCTGCCTGTCACACACAGCGATGCGTGCTGGCCAGCGGGAGACCAGCGACCAAAGAAATGTCCAGAGGTTTCTTCAAGCGATCAGCGATACCGGCAGGGGGGCCACTCGCTGATCGCTGTCACACACAGCGATCTCGCTGGTGAGATCTCTGTTACGTCACAAAAGTTGTGACTCAGTAGCGATCTCGCTACCGAGATCGCTTAGTGAGACGGGGCCTTAAGTGAGGCAAATTGTGTGTGTTGTGGTCTCTAGCAGAGAAAGCATAACTCCCATTGCTCACAAAACACATACAAAACAGTACATATTTAACCCTTTTGTGGCGATAAAGACGCAGGGTGCCACATATTCATAAAGTGGCTGACAAGCACGCACTTCCAGATGGTTTGTAAGAATGCATGTCATGAAGGGTTTAAACATTATGTGACATTTTGAAAAATTAGAGATAACAACTGAAACATAACCAAAAACAAGACTGACCCAAAAATTTTCTCATGAGTTAGCTAGAAACAAGTGAAGGTATTCAAGTCCAATCAAATTTACTTCAATATTCACAAAACATTTTTTTTGCACTTTGTTTCACAGTTGGCTAGCAAAAATTTTGACTGCCATATTCCTTGATACAAACAAGCCAGGGAGGTGTTAAAAGAAATAAAAAACAAATTATACTCACCACTTGCTGGCTCTAACCTTCTTTGTGAAACTCTTTGACTTGTCCATTCTTCTTTTTACACATCTTTAGCCTTTCTTTTTACATTTTTGGTCCAGACCAACGCCTCCGTCACTCATGATGTCATGAGCTGATGCATCACTTGATGAAGAATAATTTATTTCCATAATGTGGTACATAAAGGAACATGACACTAGTTATTCTCACCAAGATTCATTCAGAATCTTATGAAATTAGAGGACAATAAAGGTACAAATTGGGCTGAAGGCCTTAGAGCTGAAATATACACATTTTTTGCTTTACCTCACAAATTATGAATAGCAGTAACATCAATAACGTCCTAATCTGAAAAAGTCTGATTTAAATCTATAAATATTTAACTTTTTAAAAAATTCAAAATATGGTCATGTGTACAAGGCCTTAGAGCTGAAACAAGTTTCTTATATAAATTCTTCAAGTTTATTTGCTTTGCCTCTCAAATTATGAATAGCAGTGACATCAATAACTACCTAATCTGAAAATGTATTTTTAAATCCAAAATATTAAGGGCCCGATTGAACAAATCCAGAGTTGGTCGCTCCGTTCTTCAGGAGGACATGTGCTGGAGTCAGATGCTCCTAATTCCTTGAGAGGAGTATGCCGCTTCATGAATCTGGTATGTAGAACGAATAGCAGATGTCTCTGTATTTGTCTACACCAGTTCCTACTGGGGTAAGTTCTGTGGCATAGCATACACCGTTGCTTGACATAAGTTTGACGAGTAGCTCTAGGCCACCCTCCAATCTCACCCCAACTCTGTCCACTTTGTCAGAGCTGTGCAAAGATGGCATGAGAATGCCAAAATTAGCCAAGTTGCGCCAACGCTATGTTACATTTCAAAGCTTTTTACTCCAGTTAGTGATGAGAAAGCTTTTGATGAATCATGCCCCTAATTTTTTTTACTAAAAATCCAATTCAAACCTTACAGATATGATTTTGGATGAAGAGGATTCTGCTCAGAAATAACTGTAATTTATTATTCTAGAGTTAGTACATTCACAGACCACAAACTGAGTACTTTATTAAATGAAATCTATTAAGAATCCAGATGAAGATCAGTTAAGTTCATGATATTATTGGCAGTCATATAGTCAGAAGCCTTTAGAGTCTTCCTGCCAATTGTAGAGAATAGATATCCAAAACTTTATGATATAAGTTGGTGAAAATAAGAAAGATAAATTACATAATGTACTTTAAACCTCCTGTGAATGCGTAAATTTCCAAGGGAAGCATCAACATCTTAGATTTTCTGAAGACAAAAATATGATGCCTGTAACTGTTCATGGGTTGCTAGATCAGGAGATTTATCATTTAAAAATGCATTTATTCTATCTAGCCCCAAATTTACCCTTTTAGGACAGTGAGATAAATATCACAATATGCCCATGACACCAATATTGTGTTAGTAAATGTATTAATCAGCATAGAAGAAAATAGCAAAAAATAATCTTAGACGTTGAAACTTTTGATCAGAAAAGAATAAATAAGAATAAAGATGAAAATAATTGAAAAACATGAAAAAAGATTCTGTCCTGTAGCATGAATAATATATGGGTTTGTGTCCTTCCTCAGTGAGGAAGTGTTTTAACACAATGTAGGTGTATCCTCCCACAATGAAGGTGCATCTTGTACATGTGTCAAAACTCTTATCTCCAGGTAAAAAAATGTATGTCCTTTCCTTTAACAGTTGAATTAAAGTATGAGCAGACTGTAAAATAGGAGGAAATCATAAGATTGAAATAGATTAAAAAGTAATTCTACAGTGACATATGTAAATGTATTGGCAAAATAGGACCAATCTCTAAGACCATCTCTTGAGAGGGGATGCGTCACCCTCATATTGAGCATAAAGTGGAAAGGGAAAAAGAGCTAATACTCTAACACTTCTTTGGACTTTTATTGCCCTAAGACATCTGCTGTGAACAGGTAATCAAAGTAGGTCATCTGATGGAGAACAGACATGAAGTATGGGCACATAGGCTGGGAGATGACATTTGTTCTCGCCTAGTTAAATAAGTTTCCATTTTTCAAGGCAGCATTTGGAAAATGTCAGATGCTTTGACATTCTTTTTTTGTGACAGGTGTAGGTCCTATAGTTTTGAGAGACATATTTTTGGCATTGTGGCTCCAGAACAAAACGCAATGCATATATTGTCTAGTCAGTCTGTATTAATGATTGGTGGTGTCAGCTAGCTTTTACTTTGGTTGTTGTGTTGCTTTATAGTGACCATAACGGAGCATATATATATATATTTTTTTTTCATGTGTTTGAAACAGATGTGTATATACTATACATTCACTGTGAAAGTGTCCACTGACCTAGTAGCAAAAGCAGCCATGGCCTCATCCATCAAACGTTGGTCGATTATTCTGACAATTGAAGGCAGCAGAGTGCTGTTTGTGACATGCAAGGATACCAGTTGGAAATAGTTGTCATGTGCAATTACAATGTTGGCACTGCATAGTGCTAGTGTGTTGTCAATCTGTTTTGTACCTATCAGAAAGAATGGGATCAGTGTCATCATGTGCATTGAGCAAAACCGCAAAGATTTTTCCTTGTACCTGGCATGAAATATACAGTACAACTATCTGCTTTAATGGGTTAATCCTGCTCCAGTCCACTCTCTTTCACTTTGGGAGTGGAGTGGGGCCATTGATGTCATGTCAGCAAATATCTGCCGTCTCAGGTCCTGTATATTTGAATGAATGAATAGGAGAGGTGTGTGATGCCTGATGGTTACTTTTACATTAGCTAGCAAATATCTGTAGATGGTACTTCATTAGCACCACTCACATTCAAATGTGGAAGTGAGCGGAACTAGATTGCCACTTTACACAAGGGTTTTCATGTTTCAACAAATAACCCTTATTATTATTTAATACAAAGTTATGAAACTTTGTAATGAATATTTGCTATCAAGATCAGAAATTGAAGAGCAACTCATGGTCATTGGTGCAGCTTCAGATATTCTTGGTCATATGATGATGACACAGGTGCTCAGATTGATACAATAAAGTGCTCTGATAATTGTATTGCAACTGTAGCATATGAGACACAATCCAACTGTGTGTAAATCACATGACCAGAAAAAGTTTTTCAAAATCAGTATGTTACAAATTCCTCATTCAGTTATTACACATAGCATTCTTTTTTTATATAAACAAGATACAGTATATTGAACATTTTAAGCTAAATTACCCCTTTAAGACAAATAGTCAGCCTAAGAATGAATGTATTTGGTAATAGTATTTCCCCTTACTTGATTTGTGACATGAGGTTCTGGGAAAGAGAGGATAAGGGGAAAGAAAGGGAGAGTGCTAGCTAAGCGTAGTAAATGAGTGAATCTTACTTGGTGAGAAAAGTACAACTTGAATCTTGCTCACCCGGTATGGTTGTGCAAGAAGGCACAACACTGGGAACATTTTTGCAAAGAAGGGTGATCCTTCCACTGGTATGCTGCCCATCTGTAATAGCAGTTAAAAATTCCTAATGTGAATGAGGATGTTTCAGGGCTCTTCCATCAGACAATCCGTAATCCAATTTGGAATAAGAGAGTTATATAGCCAAAGAACCAAGTATCTCTGATGTTGAATAAGGTGATATTTTATTGGCTATGCACAGCAAATACAAAACTTTATAAAAGACAATAAAGACGTATTAAAAAAACACAACGTGTTTTGACTATGTAGGCCTTCATTAGGTGTACGATTTCTTGCATAAACAGCATATATCACCTGTCAAATGTATCATTTTTTATGCCCGATCGCTAGGACTCTTACTGGTCATGAAAACTGGGTTTCAAAGTCCCAGTTATAAAGGAAGCAGTTGTCAGCATGTGCAACCATTGCTCAGTTCACTGTCTGCTGAAAATGCTACCCTCAATTTATACAAGAAACGTTGTGACCCAGGATAGGTAGCGATCTCAGCATCCAGACCAACTGTGAACACTAATAATGTTATCACTAATAATGAGCGAAATCTGAATTCAGAAAGTTCACTCAATCTAGGAAAGGAGATTTAATTTACATTGCTATTATTATTATTCTTAATATTATTTTGCTCTAGAGATTTTCCAGATGCGAGAGTATAATAAAAATAGGAAAAATAATAAAATATGCACTTACCTAACCCTCATCTTTTGTTAAGCAACTATCTGGTCCGGTATCTTTGTCTCATCTTGTATAAAGCATGGACTAGGCACTAGAACCATATCAGAGGCACGGAATATGCCAGCTGCTACAGGTGCCTTTGAAGAAACCGTGGAGAGAAGATGACTGGGCAAGAGTTGGGCTGTGTGGTGAACCAGGTGACTGCTGGGTGAGTATAACTTTTTTTGCAGATAACCACTAAGACCAAATGAAGTATGAATGCTTTTTACTTCGTCAATGCATTTCAAGATATTCACAACTCTTCACCAGGATTGTGGTTTTGTCCTGATGAAGAGGTTTGAACATTTCAAAATGCTTTGAAATAAACTGCATTCATACATAATTTGGTCTCTGCTCACATATTGGATATTTGTCAGCTCGGATTTACAACCAGCACATCTCTCAACATTTGCATCCTATCTACTTGGTGGTTCTACAGCAGCTTTTCTGTGCTTTCCAAAAAAGTTGTGACTGTCACTACCCCACCAGATGAGCACAAACTGCTTTGATATCACCCTTTGTTTTACCGGATAAGACCTTATTGAACTTTTTTGCCTCTCCTGTTATGACAATATAAAATGTAAATAAGTACATACATAATTTCACTGTACAATGCGAAAAGTTTTTTTTTTTCCCAAATTTGAGAACTCTTTTGCAGTTTCCAATTAGGTTAGTTGCAGGAGTTCATAAGTGGTGGGTCATATCACAGTAAAGCTTGATGCAATCTGTGGATCTTGAATTGTATAACTGAGTCTTTTGGATGGCAGCTCAGCTATTTTGGAAGATCATGCAAGACCGGCCATCTCTAGGAATGATATTTTGCAAAATTCCAGCTGATATTTGTACAGATGACATTAACCGTGTTCTATTTCCAGCTAATTTTGTGCATTTTTGATTACTCCCGCTCAAGGCTTCTTCAGGTAAGGCCGGTTTCACATTAGCGCTTTTTCAGCGCATGCACGGCGGGGGGTAGCTCCGCCCCCGAGCCGGCTCTCTGCCCGACATGCCCGCCCCTTGCTTGTAGCGCCGCCTACTAGCGGACAGCGGCGCCTGCGATCGGCGCACCCTATCTTTAGCATAGGGTGCGCAGATCGTGCGCAGGCCATGCGCTAGTTGCGCTTTGACCTGCGCTGCGCACTTTTGACGGTGCGCCGTGCGCGCCAAAATCAAACTTTTCGGATTTTGGCGCGCACGGCGCACCGTCAAAAGTGCGCAGCGCAGGTCAAAGCGCAACTAGCGCACGGCCTGCGCACGATCTGCGCACCCTATGCTAAAGATAGGGTGCGCCGATCGCAGGCGCCGCTGTCCGCTAGTAGGCGGCGCTACAAGCAAGGGGCGGGCACGCCGGGCAGAGAGCCGGCTCGGGGGCGGAGCTACCCCCGGCCGTGCGTGCGCTGAAAAAGCGCTAATGTGAAACCGGCCTAACGTGTATTTCCATTTTTTCATTGCATTCATTAACATAAGATCTATACACTTGAGAACTAAGGAATAAATATGATATAAAGCTGTTGTTCATATTGAGATTAAATCAAATGTACTCATTTAGAATCAAACACAAGAAAATTTAATCAAAAAGACTAACTCCTGGGCCCTATATACTTCTACATTTTCCACCGAAAAATGAATTCTAAACAATCCAAAGCATTTAATATAACACACATAATTAGCATACAGTAGAATTTACAATGTTGCCTAATTTTCTTTATTCTTTATTAATAACAGAATATGTAATGATTAAAATACAATGTAGCACCATGTGGCCATATATGCAATTATAAGACCGTACAATAATGTAGTATAATAAGAAGATATAAATTTGATTTAATGAACAAACTCAATTAACACTGCACCAGGGAGGGATACAGCAATAACAAAAGCCTCAGCGTCGCGTGGATATAAAATTTACGATTATTCTTGAAGAACAGAAAGAACAGATTTGAAAAATACCAGCTCATTTTATCAGATCTGTAAAAACTGGTAAAATATTAACCCCTTAACCCCCGAAGCTTTTTTTCGGTTTTGCGTTTTCGTTTTTCGCTCCCCTTCTTCTCAGAGCCATAGCTTTTTTTATTTTTCAGTCAATATGGCCATGTAAGGGCTTGTTTTTTGCAGGACGAGTTGTAATTTTGAACGACACCATTGGTTTTACCATGTCATGTACTAGAAAACAGGAAAAAAAATCCAAGTACGGTGGAATTGCAAAAAAATGCAATCCCACACTTGTTTTTTGCTTACCTTTTTTGCTAGATTCACTAAATGCTAAAACTGACCTACCATTATGATTCTCCAGGCCATTACAAGTTCATGCACACCAAACATATCTAGGCTCCTTTTTATCTATGTGGTGAAAAAAATTCCAAACTTTGTTAAAAAAAAGTAAAATTGTGCCATTTTTGTAATGTCAGGTTGGGTAAGGGCTTATTTTTTGCGCACCGAGCTGATGTTTTTAATTATATCATTTTAGTGCAGATACGTTCTTTTGATCGCCCATTATTTCATTTTAATGCAATGTCACTGCGGCCAGAAAAACATAATTCTGGAGTTTTGACTTTTTTCTCACTACACCTTATAGAGATAAGGGTAATCCTTTTTTTATTGATAGATTGGGCAATTCTGAATGCGGTGATACCAAATATGTGTATGATTGTTTTTTTACTGCTTTATTTTGAATGGAGTGAAAGGGGGTGATTTGAACTTTTATATTTTTTTATATTTTTAATAACATTTTTTTTTTACTTTTGGCATGCTTCAATAGTCTCCATGCTTCAGATCTCCTCTATATAGCAGAATTACTCACTTGCTATGAGTGCCGACCACCGGGTGGCACTCACAGCAAGCCAGCACTGATAACCATAGAGGTCTCCAGGAGACCTCTGTCTGTCATGCCAACGAACGGGTGACCCGCGCTCACGTGACGCGGGTCACCGATGGGCGGATTTCCAGCGGTGCTTGTTAAATGCCACTGTCAGCTTTTGACAGCGGCCTTTAATGGGTTAATAGCCGTGGGCGGATCGTTATTCCACCAGCGGCTTTTGCGGGCACCTGTCTGTTGTTCAAAACAGCTGATATGTGTCGGGAAAAATGTGGACTCACTGCGGAGCCAACATCAAAGGGAGGGACTCTGACATCGGCGTAAATGTACACCCGATGTCGGAAATGGGTAAAAGCTGAAATGGAGCACAGTATTTTTGGCACAGAAATTCATTAGGAAAGACATATAACATTCCTAAATTCTGATTGATAAATCAATTAACCCAGAACCATGCAATAAAAAACAGAAGTCTATGTAGAAAATGTTTAGAAAAGTTGCATATAATGGCAAATGCACATTTCATGAAATATCTAGGTCTTTAATAATTTTTCCATAAAACTTTCTTTATATCTAAAAAGTGAGGTTTTAATTAAATTAAAATAATTTCCCCAAATCTCAGTTTCCATTTCAACAGGATTTTTGGAAGCTGTGATATGATATAAGGTTCTTTTTGGAAGGTTCATCTGACTGCATTTATTTTAAGTTGTTTTATGGTAAGTCAGACATCACTAAACAAGCTTAAAAATATCACAATATGATAGAAAATTCAGGCAAGGCTGAAATTTACACAGCAAAGACATCTCATGACAGAATATTGTGAAAGTCATGATTTTCAAAAGCTGGTAGTTTCATTCTATATACTTTGGGGTATGTTGAATCAGAAGCCCCCCCAAAATTCTAATTTGTATATTCTTCTTTATTGTTATAGAGGGAAATGGAGATGTCATGAGTTTGAGTATGGAGTGAACTCAGGAGCTTACCTGTCTTCATACAGCGTGGTTGTAGGGGTCAAAGTTATCTACAGCTGTAGCAGTTTAGTTTTTTAACTGCTGTCATCAAAAATAACCACAGGATCTAAGTTGTTATGTAGAAAAGGATACCCTCTATAATCCCAGCGTCCATTCTTTGGACATGGGCTGCCTATGTTTTTTTATAACAGCTTGGGACCTATTGACTTCTAATTGCCCTTATTCAGTGGCTTAGTTAGAAGTTCAGCACATGGAGGGGTGGAGGAGGGAGTGGTGGAAATATCAGCATGGGGCCCTAATCAGGTAGCCATGTTTACAACTATAGATGGATACGGTAATTGTGGGCATAGATGAACCTCAAAAGATGACCATGCTGGTAGCGAAAAACATCTCTATAAAAAGACCAACACTGTTATTACTACTATACCGTGAACATTTTGTACTAGATACTAGTCTTTCAGAACATGTACATTATAGATAGAAACTTGCAGATGATGCACTTTCTGATTGTATAAATCACAAAGATGCCATATAAATATGGGATAACACAAAATATAGGCAACGGGAATAAATAGAAAGTAAGATAGCAAACTTGCCAATACCAGTGTAATTAATTCCATTATTAAAAGATGCAGAATTTGGGATGTATAGAGGTATTGTACAAAATAACTGATGAGTTAATTACTTTTTTGTTAAACTGAACTGAACAAGTTGTTGGTTATCACAATGAAAGTTATGTTAGGTCAGAGGGTCTGCCTACTTTGTATCTACTGAGTGCAATGTGCCTGGTGATTCTGCTCCATAGCAGTTTCAGTACAGAGGCTGGACAGACATCTAACTGGGATGATTTAGCGAATCCTGCTTTGAGCAGGGGGTTGGACCAGATGGCCCAGGAGGTCCCTTCCAACTCTACGATTCTATGATTCTATGATTCTATGATTCAGTAGGCGCGTGTCCACACTGGCCACTACAAGGACAAAATCTAAGATAAAAACAAAATGAGAAAATACCCTGCAGTTAATTAATAGCAAAAGTGCATGAAAATAACATATGGCATTTGGTTAACATTATTTTGATTAAAAAAACACATAAAAGCCATCACTCAACATCAAGGTGACTCTATCAGGGAAGGTCCTAACTTCTAGTATTACAACCGTATGACATAAATGTGAATAAAGGCCGGGCAGGACCGAGACTCCGACTAATGCACAGCCAACCATGGGGAGCTATAAAAATGTAATGTTCGGTTTAAAGAAAAGGGAGATCAAGCCCTTATTTGCACTAAGTGCAAAAACCTGAATCGCAATATACCGAGTGCTTACTGCACCTTGTGTCAGAAAATGCTGACATTATTTATACTTATTAGGATGAATGAAAAGTAACAATGGGACTTGGGTCACCAATATTATACTACTAGCTGAAGAGCCTGGCACTGCCCGGGCATAGTGACTAACTGTGGTTAGTAATAGCAAATTATAATGATTATATATATATATATATATATATATTCAAACAATGTGAAAAACATATAGCCAGCTCACCATAAAGGAGTTCCTCTTGATGCAGTAATCAGTGTTCACCCTATACTTTGCACGGATGCAGGCAGGGAGTATGCCCCAACAAATAGAAATATGAGGAAATTGGGATCCAGCAAAAGGATGAAAGTTCACCAGAATTGTAAAAACTTCTTCTTTATTAATCCATTATATCATAAAAAGTATGAGGAACTCCAATCAATTGGTAGCATTCCAGCAAGGGACTACATGTTTCAGCACTATGTGCCTTCCTCACTGTCCTATATATAAAGCTGTGTAGAGCCCCACCCACTGTAATATCCCACATCATCCCATCAGCCAGAGCCACCGGACTACTACCCCTAATATCCCACATCATCCCATCAGCCTGGGGTCAGAACCAGACCGCTGAGTGGAACGGTCCTAACTTCCATATCGGGGATCCCTTTAAGAGAGGCCTGGCATCAGAACCAGAGCGCTGAGTGGATTTGCCCTGACTTCCATACCAGAGATCCCTTTAAGAGAGGCCTGGGGTCAGTATCAAAGCGCAGAGTGGACTTGCCCTCACTTCCATACTGGAGATCCCTTTAAGAGAGGCCTGGGGTCAAAACCAAAGTGCTGGATGGATTTGCTCTGACTTCCATACCAATGATCCCTTTAAGAGGGAAGATGTGCCTATAGGATGGAGGATGTGTGATGTGTATATGGGCACGGAAGGGGGGATTCACTTCTGTCATGTCCTCTCTGCTCCTTTTTGGGGGGCAAACAATGGCTGGGAGCTTATGTTCCCAGGGATGCTAGATTTCTCCCACCATGTCAGTGTCTGCTGAGGTGTTGTCAAGTGGGAAAACTTGCTCATAGCAACCAATCACAGCTCAGCTTCTTTTAACCAGCTCTGGTGAAATGAGAGATGCTTAGTGATTGGTTGGTGATACACACATACATACATTCAGTTATATATATATATATATATATAGATAGATAGATAGATAGATAGATAGATAGATATAGATAGGTATGACAAATGTACAGTAATTTATAGTTGCTTGGTACTTATTTGCCTGAAAATACACATATGATCTAGTGCATGAGATGTCCTTATTTACAGTACTATACAAAAGTTTTAGGCAGGTGTTGAAAAATGCTGCAAAGTAAGAATGCTCTAAAAAAAAATGTTGACAGTTTATTGGTGTCATTTAACAAAATACAAAGTCAGTGAACAAACAAGAAATCTAAATCATATCAGTATTTGATTTGACTACTAAAATTCCCTTTAAAACAGCATTAAATCATCAATTTTTCTAGGTGCTTCCACAGAGCTTTCAAAGAATCTCCACAGGAAATTATTCCAAACTACTTGGAAAATTAACCACAAATCTTCTGTGAATGTTACTGGTTTAAATCCTTCAGTCTTTTCATGTAATCCCAGCTAGGCTCAGTTATGTCAGGTCAGGGCTCTGTTTGATCATATCATCACCTTCAATTTTCCTTGTCCTTCTTTATTAACATTGACTAAATGTTTGGGTTTGTTGCCCTGCTGCAGAATAACTTTCACAGTATATAGGACCTTTGTTATACATAGAATCAGATGGGATTGTGACTTTCTGATAGGACAAAAGGTCACAGGGGCTGACTTGTTAGTCCAACTTGTACTGGTATAAAAGCAGCACAATGCATTACACAAAGTAAACAAGAAGGCTGACAGAGTGTTTCTTTTTATCTTTATTTGATAGTCTTTCTGAATAAAATGTCAGATATTTTTGAAGATCATTTTTTCATACTATGGTATCTAGATGAGTGAATATATCCAAGTGAAATTGAATTCTCCTCGAAAATTACAAATATTTGCATGCAGATTTTTTTATTTAATTGACTTCTGCTCGGATTCAGCAAAATGGCGAACTTTGGCTGCTATTTTTCTAAACCGTAAGAGGCTATCAAAAGGTTGAAAATGAAAAAATACTTATTGCTTACCACGTCTCTTAGCTTTCCAACTCCTGTGCTCCTCATCATCACTGGTCCTCATGCATCTCTTATCACCAAAGAGAGCACTGAAATCCCTCAGCGTCATCAGATCTGGAAGTCCTTGTCTAGATTGAAGAGGCCTCGGAATTTCTGCACTCACTCTGGTGATAAGAAAATGCACTGAGGACCGGACCGGAGACAATGATTAGTGGTGATATTAGGTAATGAGGTGAGTATAAGAATTTATTTAAAAATTTGGTGGTCCTGCTCATCAGCGTGCAAGGTGATGATGCACATTGTGATGTCATGATGTTGTGACCTTACGTGCATTTGCTCAGTCAGAACCCTCTTTGGCCTCATTAGAGCTGAAAATCCCATCCTAGCATGAGTAATCCTAGGGATTCAGTCCTAACAGTGGAGGTAAGAAGATATGACTATGACCGGATGAGTGACGATGAAGAGCAAAGGGGCTGTAAAAGTAAGTGCAAGCGCTCATACTCACTTGCGAGAGACACACACGATTCTCATGTGAGTCTCTCGCATGAAAACCTGGTGCTGCCTCCGGTACTGGGACCGTAGCGTGTGGCTACATGTATTTCTATGCAGCCACACGCTCGGGTCCCAGTGCCGGCGGCAGTGACGGGTGTTCATGCGAGAGACTCGCACAAAAATCGTGCGAGTCTCTCGCAAGTGAATATGAGCCCTTAAGGTGAGTATATATTTTTTTAAAAATGTTTATGCACTCCAGAAGAAGTGAGGCAAAATGCACATCTGGGTGCAGGGACAAGGATCAAAGGTTTTATTGTAGATGGGTCCTTAGTGGCTGTTTGGAATGCGATCCTTATACTAAGTGTCACGTGGACCTGTCCTGTGTGACGCGACCAGCAGGCCGATAACTGAAACAACAAGACAAGGGAAGGGAACAGTTACAACGGTGGGGCCTGCGATAGGGACAGGGGATGTGGAGACCTCCTGCACTCCCCTGAGTCAGTGTCCCTAACGCTCCTAATGTTCTTTATGCCGGTTCCACACCGGGTGCTGATCAGGAACCTGTTGCCCTAGCACACCCTACACCTATCCCTTCCTATGGAGCTGGGTGGCACAGGCACTGGCCCCACCGCTGTACTAATACACACTAAGGAAAAACACAAACGGGGAAACACAACTTAGCTTTACTCTGTTGCACTTGCTTCTGGCAACAGAGTCCACCACCAGAATGCAGCTCTCCTCCTGAATCTCTGCAACCAAGCTCTGTCAGAGCTACAAGGAAATCCCTATGACTCCTTCCACACCAGGGCTAAGACAGTGCTGCAAGGAATGCTCTCCAGCTCCTTCCTCCACCAATGATGGTTGAAATGAACACTATCACCAACACCAATTGCAACACCTGTGACTCTTTTATAGCAGAGCCAGCAATCACACCTGCATTATAATCATGTGCACTTAACTAAAGAAACTAGAGTGCAATGATGCTCACCACCACCGGGGGCAAACTTAGAACAAACGACACCACAGTGCAATAATCCTAATGGCCACCGGGGGCAAAAACCAAACTTAAGCATAGCTTAAGAAAAAAAAAGGTTACCTGTGCTTTTTATCAGTCCTGATCCAGCATGGATCATGACACTAAGACTTATGCAAGCTTTTAATTTTGTGGGTGAGGTTTTTTATTTATTTGCACTGGCATTGTATCATTCCCCTTTGGTCATCGCTATATAAGTTACTCTATTAAACTCACTGTTGCTAGCTCAGGTATTATCAGTGTTCCCTATGTAAGGTACTCCATGTTTAATTCAGTTTGTTATTTTGATGGTATCTTAATTATTTATAATAAACTTTCCAATTTTTCCACTAATTCATAGTTCTCTTCATATCTATTTGTGATTACAACAAAATCTCATAGATTTTTTTTGCACAAATTTGAATTTTGCCAGATCAGCTCATGTCTAATGGTATCATTTTAAGTGAACTATAATGTGATGTCTTACTTTAATTATACAGTAGTTACACATCGGTCCTTTCCCAACTCACTCAATCTCAATTATAGCCAAAGTTATTTTATTTCTATTTTTCTATTAGATTTAGCAATTTGCCAAAAGACATTGGGCACAACAAACTGTAGGGAACGCCCAGTCAAATGGCCATATAAGTTATTAGGCAACTCTACCAAATATTAGTGCTTATTTCAAACTAGAAAGTAAACCAATTAGTCATGAAAAAATCATTCTAATGCCATAATTAAAAAAATAAAATGATCTTCGAACATTTGCAGACCTGTTCATTTGTTCCAAATTAAGAAATGATGGCTATTTATTTATGTGGCTGTCACATCTTAAGTAAATGTTCTTTCGCTGAGTAAAATGTGTGCAGCTTTTAGAATTTTCAATTACATTTTAAAATAAACTTATATGATTAAATATTTCGGCTCCCATTCAATGAGTCAGAGAACTAAGGATTCTTTCATCAATCTCATAAGGTAAATCAATACAAAATGTACATTTCAAGAATTTCAGTGCACAAAGAAAAGAGAAAAAAAAATCAAAGTTATTTAGCTGAAGGCGTACATACAAAGTAGTTGTGTGCCGAAGATTTCATAATTAAAAGATGTCCTAACAATACCATACAACTTTTCTCTGCCTCGTACCGTTGTTACGGTGTCAGTGTGTTCTTGAAACATGTTTTGAATGCTCTTTAAATACTGTAATCTACGTTAGTTATCAAGATTTAATTAGATGTTAGGATGAAAAGAGAAGTTTATAAAATATAAAGAAATTGCAATTCCTTTATATTCGAGGGTGATCATTTTTTTTGGAAAAAATAATATTTTTAAAGATTAGATTTCTGGGAAAAAAACCCAAAAAAGAAATGCTTATGATAATAATGTTTTCATTTTACTGGAATATCATAGGTGTGCAGATAGTAGATGATTTAGATAACTACGTTTTCGATACAGAACAATTGAAAAGCCTCTGTAATCAAAATTCTTAGATGGACTAAAAAAATGTAAAAAATAAAAAAAAAATAATTAGAAATATATTTAAAATTAAAAGAAAAAAAAAATAAAATGATAAATATCTAAAACACCCTACTGCTAGTCTGTAGAAAAGAAAGAAAAGCGTAAAATATATAGCAATAGTAATGTTACACCATAAGTCCAAACCTATTTTCCCTTTCTATGTATGAGCCAACTCTTTACAGGGCAGGTGTCTGAATAACAATAATAGCTGTAGCAAAACCTGTGTCAAACTGGGGTGCCAAGGGCCAACCGGCAACCAACACCAGTGACCCACTTTTCAGCTAAATGCAAATGTGATAGTATGCTCAATCACATATTTATAAACAACGAATTGCATAGATTGTTAAATGAATAAGATGCTGCATTTGTCTGTACATAGTGAATTTAGTATATTGTATTGCTCAAATAAGAGGATGGTGGTCCACCTCTTACTCAGGGGCCCACCTCTTCTCCTGTTCTCCTGTGGGCCATTACAAGACCAGAACATGACTATAGACCGCTGTCAATCCCTGTGAAAGGCATTTAACCAGTCTGGTTCCTGGTGTGCATGCGCACTGTTGACTATTGCACCTCCCATCCAGGAGATGAGATTTTGGTGTACTGATGGGTTGCCTTGGCAGCTAAGGGCATCGTCAGTGTCAACTTGGCCCTCCTGTAAGACAATTTCTCAAGAATCTGCAATGCTCTAGCAGGGAATAAAAAGTATAATACAAATAATACTAAAAAAGTTTTTAAAAAATCTTAAAAAAAAGTTTATCTTAACCTCCTTTTCCTAATCAAGAAAAAAAGAAACAAGGAAATAAAAAAATGTATATTTACTTGGTAGAGACATATCGTTAACAGTCTGCATTATGAAAATATGAAATGTATTTACCAAAAAGTTAAACAGTGTAATGAAAAATTGTCAGAATTTTTTTATGTCATCACACCTTCACAGAAAATACAAAAAAGGATCAAAATGTTGTACATATAGCAATACTGTATTAATAAAGATGACAGCTCACTACACAACACAAATCCATCGATGGAAAAATGGTGATAGCTTTTTTTTAATTTACAAAACTCTGAATTTTATTTAAAGGGAATATGTTACCAGGTGTCTGCTATATAATCTGAGAGCACCATAATATTAGAGCACCTTCAGGGAGGTGTCACTTATAAGGCTGTGTTTTGCTTTTTCATTACAATCAGTGTTTTATGAGAAGGAGATTATCAATATAAGACTAGATGTCTCGTGCTCTGGGTCCAACCCTGTCCTACTCTGCCCCTACCACTGATTAGCAGTTTTCTGTCACTATACAATGTACACAGAAAGCTGACAATCAGTGGTGTGGATGAGGTTATACACTGTTCAACAGCTGAGCTCTGCCAAGCCTGCAGCAGAGAAAACTATGATTGTACGACAACTGCTGCACCCAGTAAACTAAGTGATACACATGTGGTCAAAATTGTTGGAACCCCTCGTTTAATGACAGAATAACCCACAATGGTTACATAATTAACTTGAATCTGACAAAACTAATAATAAATCAAAAAATCTATGAAAATGAACAAATGAAAGTCAGACATTGCCTTTTAACAATGCTTCCACAGAATTTAAAGAAAAATAAAACTACTGAAACAGGCCTGGACAGAAATGATGGTACCCCCGAAAATAAAGTGACAAAAGGGACATTTTAAATCAAGGTATGTCCACTAATTAGCATCACAGGTGTCTACAATCCTGGAATCAGTGAGTGGCCTGTATAGAGGCTACAGATACTCACTGTGCTGTTTGGTGACATGGTGTGTATCACACTCAACATGGACCAGAGGAAGCGAAGGAAAGAGTTGTCTCAGGAGATAAGAAAGAAAATTATAGACAAACATGTTAAAGGTAAAAGTTATGTGACCATCTCCAAGCAGCTTGAGGTTCCTGTGACTACAGCTGCACATATTATTCAGAAATTTAAGCCCCATGGATTGTAGCCAACCTCCTTGAACATGGCTGCAGGAGGAAAATTGATGATATATCAAAGAGACGGATAATACGAATGGTAACAAAGGAGCCCAGAAAAACTTCTAAACAGATTAAAGGTGACCTTCAAGCTAAAGGAACATCAGTGTCAGATCGCACCATCCATCATTGTATGAGTCAAAGTGGACTTCATGGGAGATGACCAAGGAAGACACCATTGTTGAAAAAAATTCATAAAAAAGCCAGATTGGAATTTGCCAAACTACAAATTGTCAAGCCACAAAACTTCTGGGAGAATGTCCTATGGACAGATGAGACAAAAATGGAACTTTTTGGCAAGGCACATCAGCTCTATGTTCACAAATGGAAAAATGATGCATATATCAAGAAAAGAACACTGTCCCTACTGTGAAACATGGAGGAGACTCAGTTATGCTCTGGGGCTGCTTTGCTGCATCTGGCACAAGGTGTCTAGAATCTGTACAGGGTACATTGAAATCTCAAGACTTTCAATGGATTCTAGAGAGAAATGTGCTGCCCAGTGTCAGAAAGCTTGTTCTCAGTCGCAAGTCATGGGTTATGCAACAGCATAATGACCCAAAATACACAGCTAAAAACACCCAAGAATGGCTAAGAGGAAAACTTTGGACTATTCTGAAGTGGCTTTCTATGAGCCCTGACCTAAGTCCTATTGGGCATCTTTGGAAAGAGGTGAAACATGCCATCTGGAAAAGGCTACCTTCGTATTCAAGACAAATGGAGCAGTTTGCTCTTGAGGAGTGGGCCGAAATACCTGTTGAGAGGTGCAGAAATCTCATTGACAGTTACAGGAATTGTTTGATTGCAGTGATTGCCTCAAAAGGTGGTGCAACAAAATATTAAGTTAAAGGTACCATCATTTCTGTCCAGGCCTATTTCATGAGTTTTATTTTTTAAAAATTCTGTGGAAGCATGGTTGAAAAGCAATGTCTAACTTTCATTTGTTCATTTTCATAGATTTTTGATTTATTATTACTTTTGTCAGATTCAAGTCATTTCTGTGACCATTGTGGGTTTTTCTGTTATTAAACCAGTGTTACCAACAATTTTGACTATGTGTGTGTATCACTGGAATCAAGAAATTTGTCCTTACATCATGCTGCTGTCAGATTATATGTCAAAAATCTTTTGACAGACTACCTTTATTTACTAAAATATAGAAAAATTAGATATATGCAACGTCATCATAATTAATCTGACTTAAAGGATCATGTTGTCAAATCATTTTTACTGTACATTAAATGCCATAAATAGGGATCACACAAAACAATGGCAGAATTGCTAGTTTTTCATCATCTAACTCAGCAATTTCTACAGTTTTTCCCTACATTATATGATAAAATGAATGGTGTCATTCAAAACTAAAACTAAAACGATCTTATTTCACAAAAGACAAGCAATTATAGCTATGTAGGCAAAAAAAATACAAAATTATGCCTATTGGAAGAATTGGACAAACAAAAAATTGCCTGGTCCAGTAGGGGTTAAAATAAAATTGCTATCTTACAACCACCTTGCCTCCTCTCCCCCCCAAAAAACAAAATGTGATCAAACAGTCATAATAACCCTAAAATTCTATAAAGAAAGAATGGTAGCACATACTGCAAAGATATAAATCATTACAGAGTTCCATTACCGGAAAAAATTAGAATCTATGCCTACTGGTGACACAAATCAATTTAAGAGTTTGCACCTGCCTGTGGAAAGCTGTAGAATCACAATGCACAGCCCAATAAAGGAAAGCCATGCCCTTGTATGTACAAAGTACAGAAAAAAGCTAATTCAAAGAAATGAGCCTGAACACATTTTGGTATACAGTTATGGCCGAAAAAGTTAGCACCCTTGAAATTGTTCCAGAAAGTAAAGAATTTCTCCCAGAAAATTATTGCACTTACCGGTACACATGTTTTGCTATATACATGTTTACTTTTTTGTGTGTATTGGAACAAAGCAAACAAAACAGAGAGAAAAAGGCAAATTGGACATAATTTCACATGAAAAATGTGCCTGACAAAATTGTTGAGTCCCACAATTTAATATTTGGTTGCATACACTTTGAAATAAAGAATTAAAATCAATGGCTTCCTATAACCATCAAGAAGCTTCTTACACTTCTAAACTGGAATTTTGGACCACTCTTCTTTTGCAAATTGCTCCAGGTCTCTCATATGTGAAGGGTGCCTTCTACTAACAGCAATTTTATAAACTTTCCACAGGTGTTTAATGGGATTTAGATCTGGACTAACTGTTGCCACATTAGAACTCTACAGCACTTTGTTTCCAATAATTTCTGGGTGGTTCTTGAATTACGTATGGGGCATTTTGCTGGAAGCCCCATGACCTAGGATGCAAACCCAGCTTGCTGACACTGAGCACTACATTGCAACCATATTTGTCTGTAGTTACTGTGTTCTTTTCTTTGTGAACCTCATTCCAGTTTTGGTAAACAGTAGAATGATGTGCTTTACCAGAAAGCTTTATCTTGGGTTTAACTGTCCAAAAAACACTTTCCCAAAAGGATTTTGGCTTCCGTACATTTTAGCAAACTGCACTCTAGCTTTTCATGTCTGTATGTCAGCAGTTAGCTGACAGATCCTTTCCAGCCCTTATTCACATATTCTGTATGTTACTTAAAAATTGGTAATGTTTTAACATTAGAGCTTAGGACTGTCCCAAATAGGGTGACTGTGACGTGTTGAGATGGCTTTTACATTTTTTGGATCAAAATTATGTTAACTGTTATGAATGAGTCACCGTAGGAGGCAAAAGCAGAAATACGAGCTAAGTCCAGAAAACCCGAGAAGTTGGCAACTATCAGATTGTAGACCCCTGAACCTATCAACACAACTAGCAGTAGCCATGGGGGGTTCCTACGAAGCCCTAGACCCCTCGATCACAGCCGGAGAATTACATAGGCCTAAAGAAAGAAAGGGGAAATCTAAACTGCCCTAGAGCAGACCCCAAAGCAATAGGCAGCCCCCGACATATAATGATGGTGAAGCAAGATGAAAATACTAACACAGACAGAAAGATAGACTGAGCAAAGACGGGGCCCGCAACTATCTAGATAGGAAAGGACAGGAAGGCTGCTGTCTGCAATCTGCCAAAACCCTATCAAAGACATAAGCCAACAAGCTGATATGAAAAAGGCCCTGAAGCAGCTAGGCTTCAAAAACTAAATCAGCACTCAGGTATTTTCAGAAGACAGAGCTAAATGAATTCAGCACACCCCAGCAGGGAATGGCAGAAATCCAGAAAAACAAAGCAAAACAAAGTCAAAGCACAAAAGCAAAAGGCCGAGCAGCAAACTTAGCTTTAGAGGAGCAGGAATTCAGACTGGTCTCCAAGGATCCCACAGAGAAATCACCCGCAGGGCAGAAGGGCGTCGGCAGCCTTATATCCAGTCCGTAACTCCACTCAGCCAGTCATCATCATCAGCCTCAGGTGTTTGATAATCAGGCTCACTACCTTTCTTTACCAGAAGAGGGAGTTCCTCGGGCCTCAGTAATGAAGGGGAAAATGAACTCACAACAGTTAACCAAGCACACTATATTATTTTCATACACTATTGCTGTTTATTTAACTAATTACTGTAAGACCTTTGGGCTACCCATTCAAGGATAATGAGGAACATCTCGTTATCATCTGGAGTTATTTTCAGTAGTGAGTGTTGTACCACCTCTTTGGCACACCACGACATGGGACCCCTAGCTGGGCTTGTCTCAGAGCACAATACAGCCACATCTTTCAACCACACCATCTGCTCCAACATTAGGCGGGTGGTCCTTGTGACTGCATAATATTCAGTGACTGCACCCAGGACTTCAACCGGACATGCCTGAACCTGCAGTGTAGACAAATATTTGCGACCCAGATGACTCCCCGCAAATGCTTCTCCCACCTCCAGGAGTCTCAGTGAGTGCAGCGATTCACAGCAAGAGCAAAGTACTACTCTCGTCATCCAATGCCTGGTTTCACTATTGAAAGCAGCACGAGTAGGCAAGGCTGATGAGAGTTTTGACCAGTCAACACATGTCCATAGTAATGAATATGTCATTGAGATGATTATACACCTGCCAAGCTAAATTGAACAGCAGGGGGCAGATATTCTTACACTTCGAAGGGCCCTCCACAGCCTAAAAATAGCAGCCCACAGCCACCCCAGAAAAGGAACATCCATTAGATGAGCCAATTCTAGCACTTTGCCCGGCTCTTCCCACTTGGCTTGGTGCGTGGCAAGTGGGGTAATGGTTTTGGGGTTGATCTCAGCTGTTTTATATTGGCTGACATCAAGCCCAGGGTTTAGTAATGAAGAGACGTCTATAAGACACCCCCATTACTAATCCTATTTGCAGAAGTAATAAAGACACAGACATAGGAAACAGTCCTTTTATTGAAATAAACGCACAAAAAAGCACTTTAATTGAAATAAACACACCCAACCCTCTTTAGCAATTTATTAAAGTAAAAATAAAAATAAAAAAATCACAGAATTCAGAATTCCGCACCTGTCCATAATTCATATGTCTCAAGATGTGCACCAACTCAACTATATCTGGATGGATTGCTGAGCAGTGACATTATATGACTGCTCAGCCCTGCATCCAGGTGACACTGAGCAGAGCATGAGAATGCAGCGGTTACTTCAGTAAGTTGCTGGAGTTCATCCGCTATGAACTTCGCTGACCATATTGACATAAACAGTCAGAAATGGAGCTGCCTTTTTCACGCTCAGCTTAGTGGCTCCTGGATGCAGGACTTAGCAGTCGCATCATGACACCACTCAGCAATGCATCCAGATATATCTGAGTTGAGCTCTTCTTCACACATCAGGATTATTGATGGACAGGTGAGAAATACCGTGTTTTTTATTTTCATTTTGAAAATAATAAATGGGTAAAAGAGGGATGGGGATTGGGGAGTTTTTATTTCAAATAAAGGACTTAATTCTGTGTGTGTTTTTCTTTTCAAATAATTTTATTGGTTTTCAGTAATTAAACAGGGTAAGGGAAGGAAGGTAGGAAGGGAGGAAAGGGAATGGGAAGTAAAGAACCTTGTACAGGTACGGAAAAAATTTAAAACTAGAGAACCCACAAATAGGCATTAAATAGCATATAGCAAATAACAACATAAAAGGAAAAGAAAATCGCCAATCCTTATTATGGGGTAACATTCTTGGAAGGAGATACAACATCACAGTACTACAATGGCCATGTTTAGGCCTCAAAATATAATAGCTCTTAATAGGTCTATTTGATATGGAATTTGTTGTTCCAAGTCTTCCATTTTTTTGTATATTTGTGGATGTGATTGTTGTTAATCACAAATCTGAGTTCTAAATCACTATGTTGGCCTATTTTATCAAGTATGTCTGAAAACTTAGGAACCTCGACTTTCTTCAACCATTGTGCTAACATGGTCTTAGTCACTAAGAGGATGTGTATGATAATGTATCTTACCGAATCATCAAACTGTTCCATGTCTAATGAAAGAAGTGCTCTTTCAGGCGTAATTGTGAAGTCCTTAGCAATGAGGTTAATGTGCTGTGTGACCAGGAACCAGAGGTTTTTGATCTTTCAACAACCCCAAAATATATGGTAGAGGTTCCCTTGATGTCCACAGCCTCTCCTGCACAAGGAAGATAATTCTGTGTTAAAGTGTGATAACCTTGTTGGGGTATAGTACCACCTATTTAACAGTTTAAAATAACCCTCTTGAAGACCCATTGATATGTTGGAATTGTAAGTGAATTTGATGGCATCGTTCCAATTCTCGAGACAGATATCAGCACCAAAATCAGACTCCCATCTCTTCATGTGTATGTTTTTGTGACTTGTTAGGTCCTTGACGACAGATCTATACAAATTACGCAGACTCCAGAGGTTTTTATTTTTAAGGTTGCACAATAGTGAAGTTAGCATTTCATAATTTAAAGTCTTCCCTTTTATGATTTTCAAAATTCTGTCTTTCAACATGGTGTAAAAGACCAGCTCAGCTGATGGTAGATTATATTTAGCCTTGATTTCACTGAATTTCAAGACCTCCACTCCACTAAAAACATCCCCCACCTTTTTGATTCCAGATTTCCCCCATACCTCCGGCATCGGGAGATCATCCATCAGTGCAAATGAAGATAGGGGTAGTTTTAAGATTTGCTCTGCTTTTTTGATATTTTTAGTCGGCTTAATGAGTTCCCTCCAGGCTGAGATTATCGACCGAAATATAGGATGCGATGAGTTGGCACTGTGTTTTTGCAGAAGGAAGTAAAAGAAAAGCTTTCGCGTGGAACCTCTACCACTAGCATCTCTCTCCAAGCCATACCAAGCCGGATGTGTCATGTTTTCCATAAACCAGTGCCAGCTCTGTTTAATAAGTGAGGCCTGATAATAAGCGTATATGTTGGGCAGTCCTGCGTCCCCATGTTTTTTATTTTTGCAAAGTAAGTCTGCAGATATTCTTACTTTCTTACCTTTCCAAATAAATAGTCGGATGAGCTCTTGAATTTTATCAATGGATTGGCGTGGAAAGCTAACTGGCAAAGTCCTAAATATGTATAAATTTTTGGGAAGGATTAAGGCTTTGACTGCCAGTATCTTCCCAAAAATGGAAGTCTCTAACTGAGCCAAAAAGGATAGATTGCCTGTAATAGTCTTTATAATGCTGTCTAAATTGGCCCTAAAGGTACTGTCACACTAAGAGATATCGCTAGCAATATCGCTATAACTAGTGACGTTATAGCGATATTGCTAGCGATATCGCTATGTCTGATACTTACCTACAACCCGCTCCCCCGCTGGTTATCGCTGATTGTGCGAGAACGTTCAGGACTGTTTCTCGTCGTCAGCTTCCTGCGGCACTTCCTGCTTTGACGACGAGCGACGCGTGGAGCCGGGCGGGAGGACGCAGGATCGCCTCGTCTGACAGGTAAGTAGCGACCCCCGTCCCCAGCGATGTCGCTGGTGAGATCTGCCTATGTGGAAGCTCGCTAGCAACCACTTAGCGATGCACCAGCGATCCTGACCGCGTCATATCGCTGGTCGGGATCGCTGGTACATCGCTAAGTGTGACAGTACCTTTACTGTGGCTTGGATTGACCCTGCTATTCTAATCCCTAGATAGACAAACTCTTTCTCCTCCCAAATGAACTGGGTTTGAGTCTTTATTTCGTTAATTTCGGACTGTTTCATGTTTAGAGTTATAAATTTGGATTTGTGTGGGTTTATCTTAAAATAGGATGCTCTAGAGAATTTTTCTAGTTCATCTGAAAGGGCTTTAATGGAATTTGCGGGATCAAGAAGTGTGAGGAAGACATCATCTGCGAATAACCCAATTTTAAAATTTTGTGATGGCAGTTCAAAGCCTTTAATATCATTGTTTAATCTAATTTTTTTGGCTAAGGGCTCTATGGCAAGCACAAATAGAAGGGGAGACAGGGGGCACCCCTGTCTTGTGCCATTAGTAATGTTGAACGAGTCAGAAAGGAAGTTGTTTGCATAGATCCTGGCACTAGGAACCGAGTATAGGGCGAAGACTGTTGATAGAAACTTCTCGTGAAAGCCAAATCTAGCGAGAGTTGTTTTTAAATATAGGCAGTTAAGTCTATTGAACGCCTTCTCGGCGTCCAGTGCCAGAAAAGCAGTTTCGGTTCTCGAATTGTTAGCTAAATTTATAAGGTTCAACAGCCTTCTAGTCCCATCTGAGGCCTGGCTGCCCTCTGTGAACCCTATTTGATAATCCACCAACAGACATGGAAGGATGTTTTTTAGTCGGTTTGCGATGATCTTTGAATAGATTTTAATATCGCTGTTTATGAGCGAGATTGGCCTATAGTTCTGTATCCTCTCGGGGTCTCCCCCCTCCTTTGGAATCATGACAATTGTTGCCTCTAACATCTCCTTTGGGAAGGAACCCTGAGAGGATGCCAGACCAAAGACGGAAGCCAACTGTGGAGCCAGAATTTTTGAAAAGGATTTATAGTATTCCCCAGAGAAGCCATCCGACCCTGGTGATTTTTGGGACTGCAGTTTCTTGATAACGTCAACTATTTCACTCTCTAAAAGGGCTATTGACATAATTCAAGTCCAGCTCATCAACTCTTGGTAAATCGATACTCTGTAGAAAAGAATCCACAAAATTCAAGTTAACCACCGGTGTTTGGGGGTCAACTTTCAGGTTATAAAGATTTTTAAAGAAATCTGCAAACGAGTTGACAATGTCCCTAGGGTGAATTTTGGGATCACCCGAGGGAGATACAATCTTAATTATCCTTTTTTTGATTCTTTCTCTTTTTAATTTCCTCATCATAAACTTGGTAGGCTTGTTGAGAGATGTATACGATTTATACCTAGATGCTTTGATGGCTGCATCATATTCCTGGTAGATTTCAGATCTCAGACTCTGTCTGAGTCTCAAAATCTCAGTCTGGATGGTTTGGGAAGGAACTTTCAAGTTGGTTTGTTTTTTTTCTAGATCATTAATTTGGGCCTGTAGCTTTGTAATTTTTTTTACCTATTTCTCTTCTTATGTTTAGAGAGGATCTGCATAAGGCATCCCCTCAGGACCGCCTTATGGGTATTCCAGACCGTGAACTGATCTACTTCCCCAGATACATTTTCCTTGAAGCAGTTTAAGAGAACGTTTTTATCTCTTGCTTGTACTCTGGTATATATATCAAGGCTGGGTTAAGTCTCCAGCTGAATGGCTTGTCAGAGGGAGGACCTACGAGGAACTCAGCGAGAATCGGGGTATGATCCGAGATGGTCTTTTGCATGTATATCTTTAATTTTGGTTAAAGTAAATATATTAGTAAGTAGTAGATCAATTCTAGATGCTGTCTTATGTACATCTGAAAAGTGAGAATACTCACGAGGCGATGTGTTCAAGCAACGAAAAGCATCATAAAGCTCATTTTGAATTAACCAGTTTTTCAAAGCTGCAACCTTGTGGCGAACTAATGAGGATGAATCCATGCTACTATCTGGGATAATATTAAAATTGCCTAGTAAGATCAGATCACCTGTTTTGACTTTGTCTATTTTTTTGATTAGCTTGTTCAAGAAATGAATGTGTCCCTTGTTAGGTGCGCATACATTCACTATTGTGCATGGCCTTTCATGGAGTAAGCATATGAGTATATGAAACCTGCCCAATGAGTCTGGTATCTCTTTGATGAGCTGAAAAGGAATGGTGCCACCTACCAATGTAATGACCCCAGCCTTTTTCTTTGTGGACAGTGACTTGTACATGTGTGGAAAGTTCTTGTGCTGGAAGATCGGGTGTTGATCGGAGGCCAGTTTAACCTCCTGGAGGCATATCAATTCGGCACGGGTTCGGTTGATCTCCTTCCATACCGCATACCTCTTATTCGGACTGTTGAGCCCCCTAACATTGTATGATAAGATTTTCATCGATAGAGTGCAATATCAAAACTGAAAAATGGAAACAAGCAAAACAGTGAAATACAGAAAAAAAAAATTAGGAACTTGAGCATTCTCCTGGAGGACTCCAAACCGGTTGGTGTCTCACCTTAGTGTGGGGGAAAAAGTGAGAAAAAATTAAGTGGCAAGTTCCCACAGTGACATCAATAAACCGTAAATACGGGTCATAAAATATTCATATTCATGAAAAGGAAATTAATAGTATACACCATGTAAATTCGAACATAAGATAAAAATCAGTCCTAATCCCTATCCCTAAATGCTGGGTCATCCATCAGAAATTTAAGGAACTTCTGACCCTCGTGTGGAGTGTAGATGCGGTAGTTTTTGTCATTATACCAGACTAATAGCTTGGTAGGGAAACCCCATCTATATGACACTCTGAGCTCTCTAAGTTTAGAGGTCAAATCTCTGAAGGACCTTCTTGCGTCCATTGTCTCTTTGGAGAAGCCTTGGAAAATCTTTAAATCTTTATATGACTCTGGAGGTGAACCTCTCTCTCTCAGAGATGTTAGAACCTTCTCCTTTGTTTCAAAAAAATGGACTCTGAGGATAGTGTCCCTAGGCTTTTCCTGTGGGACACCTTTTGGACGTGGGAGGCGGTGTATACATCAATATTTACTTCTAATTCTGTCAATTATGGCGATAATTTTTTGAATACATTTTTAGTCTAATCTGAAAGATCTGCCTGGGAGACCGACTCAGGAATACCTCATATTTTTAAGTTATTTCTCCTGCTTCGGTCCTCCAGATCCATTAATTTGTTTTTAAGGGAAATAACCTCAGTTTTGAGGAGAGAATTTTCCGTTGAGAGGTAGACTATGTCCCTCTCCTCCTGTACCATCTTTACCTCATATTTCTCAACCTTTTGGCTAAGATTCCTGCAAGTTTCCTGTAGGGCCTTAGCCTGAGTCTCAAACCCTATTTTTAGGGCATCACTGAAGGACTGGAAGAGGTCCGCCATGAATCCTTCGGTGGCTTGATTATTGGACCCCTTGTATTCCCCCAGGTTGATGGATAGAGGAGGAACCTCAAATGAAGGAAATGGACCTCCAGCGTCCCTTCTAGGCCTCTGCCTTTCAGGGCTTGTGTTTGGTGTATAGTCAGCTGAGACACTGTCGGAGTTCTCAGAAGAAAGACTCTCGGTGTTTTCCTGATCATCTGGACCCTTCCTTTTGTTTGATTTGAAAGTGTCCATTTCCTCCATGAGGAGCTGATTTGGAGGAGGAGTTTTAATGTGTCCCCCAAATTTTTTTTTTTTTTTTTTGAAGTGTTTCAGGTTGTGTTTTAGGCAGTGTTTTGGTCAATGGGTTATTGATACCTGATCCCCTTTTGCAGCTTTGACAGGTGCAGGGTTATGGGATTGTTTTATATAAGGCGTTTTGGGCTCACCTCTTTTCAAAGGTAACCTAGATTTTGTGAGGCTTAACACATTAGGGATATCCTCAAAGGATTTTGAATATGCCCTCAAATTATGCCTTGTCACCCTGTGTGAGCTATTATTAATTCTGCCCCTGCCTAACTGCATCTTAATTTGCCACGCAGCCTTCCCTGGCCTCAGATCTATGACCCTTTTAGCTTGATCAATCAGACAAGTTAAGTAAAATGGTCTAAAAACAAGTTTCAGAAAAGGAGTCAACTGAGAAACCCTCAGTAAGAGTGCCAAAAGTCACACAATTCCTCAATAATAATGCAAGCTGTCCACTGTAGCTCTGATCCTTGCTTGAAGAGTGGATAATCCTCTATTATGGTGCACTGCACAGATGAGTATAGGGCACCGGGGCCACCAGCCAGAAACTGCGGTCACTATTGTGTTATAAGTTTGCGCTGCTGGTAAGTGCAGAATAGTCAGTATTCCTTTATTATGTGGGGATAGTGAGGGCCCTCCCCGCAATCTATATCCTTCTCCTGCGTCGCACAGTTCTGGGGTATACCTGAGCCTGTAGTACCGGGGGCCACTTTCTGTGTGCTGCGGGGCCTGTGATGTCAGGTTTCTGCAACGCTGACAGGCTGGACACAGCCGGAACTACTTCCCATTGAGTTCTAGTGCGGCTGTGATCAGTGTGCAGCGTCCGGTTCTAGTGACCCGATTTCAGTTGTGCCTCACCTCAACAGTTTTTAGTGGCTCCCCCGATGCTAGTCGCCTCTGTTCCAGTCCTTTATGAGACTGTATATCGCTGTTCTTGGCTGATTCCGGGGTTTGGTCCTAGAAGTCCAGTGGTATCCCTCTGCCCTTCAGCTCCTTGGCAAAGAAAGAGTCCCCACCGGTGTCTTTGCTTTCCTCTTCAGCGTGCCACGCTAGAATATGTCAAGAGAAGCTCCTCTGTCCCCGCTAACCTCACCCTGATGTTACAGCAGTCAGAATTCAGTGGCACTCAGGTGTCATCAGCAGAGATGAACATGCAGGAGTCTGTATCCCTCCACCACAGCCACACTGTTATCCTCCACACACCACAGACAGAAAGCCATGCAGACAGCTGGATTTACGTTGTGCCTTACTGGAGGGGTCCATATAAAGTCCTCAGTACCAATAATGATCCTCCAGATCAATCCTGGCTTCAGTAAAGCCTGTGCTGGCACTCCGGTCTCTTCACAGAAGGGCATATGATGTGGGGTGATGTCCCTCAGCTTCTGCTGCACCGCAGCCATACAGACTTGTAAAAGCTTATTTCTTCAGTTCTCTTTGGACCAGAGTCCTGCTTTTTGTCTCAAAATGGGCACCCAAACTTCATAAATAAAATAGGGTCCAGCAAGGTTATTTTGGTTAACCCTATGCACGCTTATTTTGTAGCTTTAGAATGTGACTGTGGGAGCTTAGAGCTCTTGCTGCCTACATGCTCAGAGCCCAGGCCATGCCTCCAATTCTGTGTGTGTTTTTAACCTAAACTTAAGGGGTTAGTAATGGGGGCATCTGATAGATGATTCTCCATTACTAACCCCTGGGCTTGATGTCATCTAGCATTACAAACCTGACATCAACCCCACAGATATAACCCCACTTGCCACTGCATCATGGCAAGTGAGAAGAGCCATGTAAAGTGCCAGAATTGGCACATCTAATAGATGTGCCTTTTCTAGAGCAGCTGCGGGCTGCAATTTTTAGGCTGAGGGTGGCCAATATCCTTGGCCTCATCTCAGTCTGAGAATACCAGCCCCCAGCTGTCTGATTTACCATAGCTGGTTGTCAAAAATGGGGGGATCCTACAAGTTTTTTTAATTATTAAATTATAGCATTCCCACGGTGCTCGCGGTGATCTCATTGAGGTCACCGCAGTTCATGGTCCCGGCTAACAGTGAAGTGCCAGTGTGCATGCAGCCTCAGTGACCTCAATTGCATCACCACTAGTCAGTGAAGCTGCCATCGCAGCACCTCATTCTCTAATGTTTTTCAGACTGGACAGTTGTATCTAGGCACCATCCAGGTTGTAACCTGCAGACATGGCTTACAGCGTGGGACAGTATCTTCACTTCGGACAGGTAAGGGATATGGTTGTTTATTATTTTTCTTTTTTCACAGGGGATAAGAACTTCAATGGAATAAAGGTGAGTATAACTGTGCTTTTTATCTCAAGTAAAGAAGTCAGTGTCTTTCTTTCAAATAAATAATTTTATTCTGGCTGTGTATTTTTTTTACACTGTGCTTTTTTATCTCAAATAAAGGAGTCAGTGTCTTTCTTTCAAATAAAGAATTGTGCTCTGGCTGTGTATTTATTACAATCTAACTATTGGGTTAATAATGAAGAGGCACCTCAAAGATGCCTCTCCATTACTAACCTGTGGCTTTGTTGTCAGCAGCCATAAAACAGATAATGTCAACCCCACAAATGTTACCCCACTTACCACCATACCAGGGCAAGTGGGAGGAGCCAGGCAAAGCAACAGAATTTGTGCAACTAAAAGATACGCCTTTTATTTAGTGGTTCGGTCTGCTATTTTTAGGCTGGGGGCAATATCCATGGCCCCATACAAGACTGAGAATACAAGCCCTCAGCTGTCTGCTTTAGTATAGCTGGTTGTAAAAAAAAAATGGAGGGACGCCATGCTGCTTTTTTAAATTATTTATTTAAATAATTTAAAAAGATGCCATGGGGACTGCTCTATTCTTGATAACCATCCATGATAGGCCCCCAGCTCTGTTTTTTTCTGCGCTGGTTATCAAAAATAGAAGGGATCTCATGTAACTCTTTTTGCATTTATTTATTTATAGCTCAGGCACTATCTGAAGAATACTCCTATCAGGGGCTCTTGCTTTTGTCAGTGACAACAGGTGTAGACTGATTTGAGTAGTACTCTCTCAGCAAACTTTTTACCGCCGTTCAGAACTGACGGCTAACGCTTTCATCTGACAGAGTGGGAACTGCACCTTTGACTGGAGGTAATAATCTTACTGCCAATCAGAGCCTTTGTTGTCCGCAGTCATGCAGATAGAAAACAATGGATGTACGGGCCCCCCAATCTTTTGAATGGGGTCCAAGTTTGGGTTCAGATACCATTTAAGTACCCAAACCAAACTTTTTTTAGATGTTCTCCAAACCCGCATGACTTGAAGATTCACGGGTTTGCCCATCACCATTGACAATAGATCATTATAGGTTCACTGTACTGTCTATTGATTAAAAATACAGCCTTCCGATTGTCACCATATTGAGCATGTTGGCCAACCAGGTGTTTGAGTAAAGCTCCCATACACTATTGAAAGCTAATTGCTCTACTGACAGCTATGTCCACCAACTCTCCCACGCACAGGAGTGTTCACTCTTCCTAGCACTCCTGTTTGCTATATGATGGACTCACTGTCACACATCTCTGGTGGAGGCCAATCTCTTATAGAACAAAAGGAACGGCAGTCTGATATTGGACATTCCAGATCCTTATCTTCCTCAACAATAATCTATCAGGGGCTCCCATATACAGGTGCATCTCACAAAATTAGAATATCATCAACAAGTTAATTGATTTCAGTTCTTCAACACAAAAAGTGAAACTCATATATTATATATTACAAACAGAGTGATCTATTTCAAGTGTTTATTTCTGTTAATTGTGACGGAGTCAGATTACGCTGAGTTGTTTTCTTTAGAGTGGACCCTCTGGGTCGTGGCACCCACCCACCTAGGGCGAGCTGACCTTGTGAGGAACCACCCCCTATACAGGGAGTGTCAGAGGCAAGACCAAGGGGGTGAGCCACCATGACAGCTGGGACCAGACGGCCAGCTCAGGTAGACACTAAGTACGAGTGTCTGACGACAACGGACGTGCAGGAAACAAGACAAGACAAGATGTGAATTGAAGGCATCTTCATTAAGGCAAACTCAGGGTAACATCAGGTGCAAAACATGATAACAGACAAAACACAGCAAGGTGCGTGCGTGGCACGCCAAGGTCCATGGCAGCGATTGACAGAATCAGGGCATCAGGCTGCCGACATCAGCTCTGGACATCAGGCCACAGTCTTCATGCTTACGATCTCTGGCAGTGATGGCAGGTTCTGGGAATCCAGCAGGCAAACCAGGGTACAGGCAAGGAGGCACAACAGATCTCCAGACATGGTGCATGTTAGGGAACACGCTGAGGTCCAAGGCAAGATTCCAGGCAGGGTGCATGCTAGGGGCACACCAGGGTCCAGGGCAAGGTGCAAGGCAAGGTGCATGGGTAGGGGACACGCCAGGTTCAACGTGCAAAGTACAAGACATGGTGCACGTGTAGGGGACACGCCAGGGTTCAAGGTCCAAGATACAAGACAAGGTGCATGTGTAGGGACACGCCAGGGTCCAAGGCAAGGTCCTGCACGTGCCGAGGGACATGCCAGGGACAGGGTTCAAGGCAGAGTCCTGCGCATGCAGAGGGGCACGCCATGGTCAGGTTCAAAGCAAGGTCCTGCGTGTGCTGAGGGACACACCAGGGTCAGGTTCAAGGCAAGGTCCTGCGCGTGCCGAGGCACACGCCAGGGTCAGGGTCAAGTCAGGGTGCGTGCTAAGAGACACACCAGGGTTCAGGTTAAGGCAAGGGCCTGCGCGTGCTAGGAGGCATGCCAGAGTATAGGCTAGGGCCTGTGCGTGTGTGTACTTTTACAGAAGCACGGGGAGGTATGCCAAGGGGCAGGCTAGGGCCTGCGCGTGCTATTAGAGAAGCATGCAAAGCACAGTGCAGAGACAGCGTGGGTGCAAGGAAGCACAGAGAGCATGGCTGGGGCACTGGCTAGCTGGTCGGGCTGAGGCACAGACAGATGGGCAAGACTCTGGTGACACAGCTGTCACTGACCGACGAGCACGGCTGAGGCACAAGCAGGCGGGCATGGCTAGGGCGGGCACGGCTGAGGCACAGACAGGAGGCTAGGAAAGCCAGGCACATGCAAAGGGCACACAAAGAAACAAGGCAAGGCAAGAAACAAGGCAAAGCTAGACAAGGTATGGAACAAGGAGCGGAATGTAGGCAGAAGCACAGAGCAGGGTCAGAGAGAGTAAAGGGCTAGCAGCAGAGCGTAGGCCGAAGCCCAGAGCCAGGTCAAGGGAGAACCTTGAGACTAGCCATGAAATGTGCTAGAGAGCACGATAGGACAGAGTCTAGAAGCGGAGCATAGGCCGAAGCCCAGAGCCGGGTCAAGGCAGAACCTTGAGACTAGACATGGAATGTGCAAGACAGCACCATAAGACAGAGTATGGAAAACCAGGCAGAGACAGAGAACATGGAAGTACTACAAGGCTCAGAATAGCAAAGGCCAGACATGGCGAAACAGGCAAGGCAAAGAACAAAGGAAGTACTACAAGGCAAAGCGTAGCAAGGGCAAGACATGGTGAAAACAGGCAAAGGCAGAGAACATAGGAAGTGCTACAAGTCCAAGGATAGCAGAGACAAAACATGGCACAAAAGACAACACAAGACATGGCACGAGACAAGAAGCAGAATGCAAGCACAGAGCATGTGCAGATAAGCACTACAGGGCAGAGTGCAGGGGCACAGAATACAGGGAGCGACCGAGCAGACCAAGCAGCCATGCAGGGAAGCAACACGATACTCAGGCCCCGACCATAGGAAGGGGCGGTCTGATATAGCACCACAGCACCTGCACTTCCGGGTCAGGGCCAGGGAAGGACTTCCGGTTCAGTTCCTCCAGGATCATAGAGAGCATTGCTAGATCAGACTGGGCTGGACCATAGAGAAGGTCACATGATCAGGGGCTACAGAAACACTGAGAGGTTAGCTTGGTCAGACAGTGCTCCAACATAGGAAAGGTCACATGATCAGGGACAGAACCACAGAGACAACCACAGCAGGCAGAGCAGAGACAGGTGTGCACACAGCAACAGCGTGCAGCCATGAGGTACGCGTGCGCCTACACACTGCTCCAAGAGTCACGCAGCACAGCAGTCATGAGGTGCGCAGGCACACTGCTCCAGGGATCTTGCAGCATAGCAGACATGAGGTGCGCATGCACACTGCTCCAGGGATCTTGCAGCATAGCAGACATGAGGTGCGCGTGCACACTGCTCCAGGGATCTTGCAGCATAGCAGACATAGCGAGCATGACATTAATGTTGATGATTATGGCTTACAGCAAATGAAAACGCAAAATTCATTATCTCAGAAAGTTACTATACTTTATAAAACCAGCTTGAAAAATTAATTTTAAAATCCGAAACGTTGGTTTACTGAAATGCATATTCAGTAAATGCACTCAATACTTGGTCGGGGCTCTTTTGGCATCAATTACTGCATCAATGTAGCGTGGCATGGAGGCCATCAGCCTGTGGCACTGCTGAGGTGATATGGAAGCCCAGGTTGCTTTGAAAGCAGTATTCAGCTCGTCTGCATAGCTGGTTCTGGTGTCTCTCATCTTCCTCTTGACAATACCCCATAGATCCTCTAAGTAGTGTTGAGCATTCTGATACTGCAAATATCGGGTATCGGCCGATATTTGCTGTATCGGAACTCCGATACCGAGTACCGATATTTTTTCAATATCAGATACCGGTATCGGAAGTCCCCATAATGCAATGAGACACTTTTGTGGCTGTGATTGGCTGCTGAAATGATTTCATCATGATGCGCGGCCTGTGCCGACTGCGGGGGGTCTGTACGGGCCTCTCGGGGGCCTGTGCCGGCTGTCGGTGGTCTGTGTGTCTCTAGGGGCTTCAACAATCCAATGACGGAAGGTAGGTATACTTCCGCACTGTATTCCTCCGCCACTGTAAAAAAATAGTCCCTAGTCTCACTTTATGGCAAAAGCTATGTGAGAAAGTTCCCATGCAGCTTTTGCCATAAAATGAAACTAGGGACTATTTTTTTACAGTGGCGGAGGAATACAGTGCGGAAGGATACCTACCTTCTGTCATTGGATTCCTGGAGCCCCCTAGAGAGCGGTCGCATCAGCAGATGCTGCTGTTCTCCACGGGAAATCAGCGTGGGACACTCGTGGATTTCTGTGGATCAGGGAGTATATCGCTTGTTTGTTATTTTCTAATTTCTTTCATAGATGACGGGGATCAAAGTGACAAGTGATGGTGAGTATGTACTCTATGTTATATGCACTGTATGTCTATATGTATGTATTGTATGAATGTATGAATGTATTGTATGCAGTATGTATGTAGTATGTATGCATGTTGTATGAATGTAGTATATATGTAGCAAGTATGTAGTATGTATGTAGTATATCTGTATGTTGTAAGAATGTAGTATATATGTAGCATGTATGTAGTATATATGTATGTTGTATGAATGTAGTATATATGTAACATGTATGTAGTATATATGTATGTTGTATGAATGTAGTATATATGTAGCATGTATGTAGTATATATGTATGTTGTATGAATGTAGTATATATGTAGCATGTATGTAGTATATATGTATGTTGCATGAATGTAGTATATATGTAACATGTATGTAGTATGTATGTATGTTGTATGAATGTAGTATATATGTAGCATGTATGTAGTATATATGTATGTTGTATGAATGTAGTATATATGTAGCATGTATGTAGTATATATGTATGTTGTATGAATGTAGTATATATGTAGCATGTATGTAGTATATATGTATGTTGCATGAATGTAGTATATATGTAACATGTATGTAGTATGTATGTATGTTGTATGAATGTAGTATATATGTAGCATGTATGTAGTATATATGTATGTTGTATGAATGTAGTATATATGTAGCATGTATGTAGTATATATGTATGAAGCATGAATGTAGTATATATGTAGCATGTATGTAGTATATATATATGCTGTATGAATGTAGTATATATGTAGCATGTATTTAGTATGTAGTATATATATATATATATGTTGTATGAATGTAGTATATATGTAGCATGTATGTAGTATGTAGTATATATGTATGCTGTATGAATGTAGTTTATATGTAGCATGTATGTAGTATCTATGTACTGTATGTTGTATGAATGTAGTATATATGTAGCATGTATGTAGTATATATGTATGTTGTATGAATGTAGTATATATGTAGTATGTATGTATTATATATGTATGTTGTATGAATGTAGTAAATATGCAGCATGTATGTAGTATATATGTATGTTGCATGAATGTAGTATATATGTAACATGTATGTAGTATATATGTATGTTGCATGAATGAAGTATATATGTAGCATGTATGTAGTATGTAGTATATATGTATGTTGCATGAATGTAGTATATATGTAGCATGTATTTAGTATGTAGTATATATATATATATGTTGTATGAATGTAGTATATATGTAGCATGTATGTAGTATGTAGTATATATATATGCTGTATGAATGTAGTATATATGTAGCATGTATTTAGTATGTAGTATATATATATATATGTTGTATGAATGTAGTATATATGTAGCATGTATGTAGTATGTAGTATATATGTATGCTGTATGACTGTAGTATATATGTAGCATGTATGTAGTATATATGTACTGTATGTTGTATGAATGTAGTATATATGTAGCATGTATGTAGTATATATGTATGTTGTATGAATGTAGTATATATGTAGTATGTATGTATTATATATGTATGTTGTATGAATGTAGTAAATATGCAGCATGTATGTAGTATATATGTATGTTGCATGAATGTAGTATATATGTAACATGTATGTAGTATATATGTATGTTGCATGAATGAAGTATATATGTAGCATGTATGTAGTATGTAGTATATATGTATGTTGCATGAATGTAGTATATATGTAGCATGTATGTAGTATATATGTATGTTGTATGAATGTAGTATATATGCAGCATGTAAGTAGTATATATGTATGTTGTATGAATGTAGTATATATGTAGCATGTATGTAGTATATATGTATGTTGTATGAATGTAGTATATATGCAGCATGTAAGTAGTATATATGTATGTTGTATGAATGTAGTATATATGTAGCATGTATGTAGTATGTAGTATATATGTATGTTGTAGGAATGTAGTATATATGTAGCATGTATGTATATAGTGTCCGCCCACGCACCGCCCACACTCTTCCCCCCTCCCGAAAGGGTTTTTTTATTCCAATATTTCTGTCCCATTGACTTTAATGGGACTTCCGGTATCGGAATCGGAATTGGCGATACCCGATACTTTTTTGTGTATCAGGCCGATCCATTCCAATCTGATACTTTTGAATATCGGATGGTATCGCTCAACCCTACCTCTAAGAGGTTGAGGTCAGGTGAATTTGCTGGCCAATCAAGCACAGTGATACTATCATTTGTAAATCAGGTATTGGTATTTTTGGCAACGTGGATAGGTGCCAAGTCCTGCTGGAGAATGACATTTCCATCTCCAAAATCTTGTTGGCAGAGGGAAGCATGAAGTGCTCTATAATTTCCTGGTAGACGGCTGCACTGACTTTGGTCTTGATAAAGCACAGTGGACCTACACCAGCAGATGACATGGCTCCCCAAACCATCATTAATTGTGGAAATTTCACACTAGACCTTAATCAGCTTGTATTGTCTGTCCATCCACTCTTCCTCCAGACTCTGGGACCTTGATTTACAAGTTAAAAAAATTAAAGTTTATTGGCACAACCAAACAATAGATAAAATCTTTAAATTTTATTTCACAAGTATCAACCTATTAAAATCCACATGCTGGAGATAGAAATAACACCCTGATGCATGTTTCGCACTGTGTGCACCCTTAGTTATAGCGACTATGCCTAATGCTGCACACAGCATTAGAAACATGTCTGAGTGTTTTTTTCTATCACCAACATATGGATTTTAGTAGTTTGATACTTATGGAGTAAAATGTGAAGATTTTATCTATTTTTTGGAAGTGCCGATAAGCTTCTCTCTGTTAGTCTAATTTGCTGATGGTCAGCAGTTTTTGAAATGGCATCCATTGAATACACAGGACTAGAGTTGAGCGAAACGGGTCGAAAAATTTCAAAAGTCGCCGACTTTTGGTAAAGTTGGGTTTCATGAAACGAATCCCGACCCTAGGGTGAGGTCGGCCACGAGCTCGGCGACTTTAGCGCCAAAGTCACGTTTCAAAAGTTTGTTTTCCGCCCTTTTTCAGCCAATCAGGATCCACGGATACTGTGGGCAACGTGATGACATAGGCAGGGGTCACCACCATCTTTGAGAAGGGCATGCAAGTGATTGGCTTGCTTTGGGGGGCGTCACAGGGGGTATAAAAGGGCGTGCACGCCGACCGCCATGTTACTCATGCTGATCTCAGAATAGGGAGAGCTGCTGCTGCTGATTCTGTAGGGAGAGTGTTAGGCAGGGAAGAAGACACCAAAAACTGCTTCTGCTGCTAGCGATTTTGCCTGTACAACACACCAGTCACTGTGTGTGCAGTGCAAGTGGGGGATATATTTTGCTGGATCAGCTGTGTTGGTTGTTAGGCTGCCTTATAAGGCTTCCTGATAGCTGCACTGCTGTTTTCCCACTGCTCTGCAAACTGCTTTTTTAAAAGCAATCCAAATTTTTTTTTTGTCCTGGTGAGGTACTGAGCGTGCATTTTTTCACACCATACAGCGGTGTACGCTCCTCACACAGTACCGTGTAACGGCTGTTATCACGGCCACAGTGAAGCTATCTGTGTGTGACTCTGTAAGGATAAGTCGAGGACATGTTCCTGTCATGGTTTGAACAGGGTTCTTGCCCTGCACTCACAGGGTTAAGTGTTCGTGGCCTCTTTCTGGATCTGGGAGGGGTATTTATACTCACTCTTTACCAGGGTTCTCTGTCAGCTATACTGTTGTTCTGGTGTGTCTGACCC
The DNA here is from genome assembly GCF_039654945.1 of Dendrobates tinctorius. Lineage (NCBI taxonomy): Eukaryota > Metazoa > Chordata > Amphibia > Anura > Dendrobatidae > Dendrobates > Dendrobates tinctorius. Next base: position 15,342,665 of record NW_027361784.1, on the reverse strand, counting down.
CTGGTGTGCGTGTATTCTGCATTGCTTGTTTGATTCCCGTGTATGACCTGGCCTGTTCCCTCACTCTGTACTCCGTCTCTCGCTTTGGTACTACTGTCTTCTCTGGTTCTGACCTCCTGGCTTGGCTATCGTTACTCCGTTACAGTTTGTCCCTATTGTACCGTCTATTGCCCGTTCTGGTTTTCTGACCTATTGCTACGTCCTGACTATCCTTTCTGTCTAAACCCTGTGGTACTGTATTGCTATCTGGTGCTTTGACCCTGGCTTCGTCTGGTTTCTGTCTCTGTCTATGCCCCTTGGTAACATTGCCCTGTAGTTACCTTTCTAGGAGTTTCCCTGCAGCTCCTAGATCTGTGGAGCTTAGGCCACGCCCCCAGCAGTCATGTGCTTCAGGTCCTAATACTCTGAAGCACGCATCGTCACCGCTGCTGCCCTGCTCCACAGGTATCTGTGAGTACTGTCTTTGTACTCAGGACACCCGCACTGGCACAGTGAGCAAGTGCAGTGCGGTGTTCCTGACATTATAGCTGACCATTTCAGGTTTTTTTTTTTCCCCCTCTGAGAAAAAAAAAAAAAGTGTGTTATCCTCATGGATCCCATACAAGCCTTGGCTGATCAGGTCAAGCACCTGACCCAAATGTTCCACAAACTTAATGTGGAACAGCGCATGATGGCCCAGACCCAGCAACAGTTGGTGGATATGGTACAGGGGGCTGCCTCTACAGGGGATTCTTGTGCTGGGGATAGAGATGTGTCATTGGCATTCCCAGAATCTCCGGTCAAATTGCCAGACCTTTTCTCAGGGGATAAAAAGGAGTTCAGGTCTTTCAGAGAAGGATGCAAGCTTTTTTTTTCTCTGAGGCCCCGCTCTTCCGGGGATGAGTTCCAGAGGGTGGGGGTCGTCATTTCCCTACTTCGGGGGGCTCCACAGGCATGGGCTTTCTCTCTCTCTTCCTCTGCTCCTGAACACATGTCTGTGAATTTGTTCTTTGAGGCTCTGGGGCACATTTATGATGAGCCTGATAGAGTGCATCTGGCAGAGGATATGGTGATGAGTGTGACACAGGGAAGGAACTCTGCTGAATGGTTCTGCTCTGAGTTCAGACGCTGGGCAGCGGAGGTCTCCTGGGATGACGCTGCCCTCCGGGGTTTGTTCTGTAGAGGCCTGTCCGAACGTTTGAAAGATGCCCTAGCCCTTCATCCTCCACCGGATTCTTTGGAGGACGCTATGATCCAGGCTGTCCGCATGGACCGTAGGCTGCGGGCAATAGGGGTCATGCTGCAGGAGACCCCTTTATTCTCCAATCTGAGAGACTCTGCATCTAGTCCTGAGCCCATGGAGGTTGGTGCCACGTCATTGGAGGAAAAAGAGAGGAGACACTGAAGAAACAACCAATTGTGCTTTTACTGTGGATCCACTGGACATTGGAGAAGGAACTGTCCTTCTTGCCCTTCTTCAGTGAAGCCGTCAGGAAAACGACTGAGTCTGGGTAACAATCGAGGAGGTTGTCCAGACTCCCAGGTACCCTTTTACTCGCTTACTAAAATTCTGCTTCTGGTGGAACTGGAACTTACAGGCGGCCCGGTTGGGACTACCGCCTTTGTTGACTGTGGTTCTTCTATTAATCTGATCGATGCCAAAGTTGTGACTTTTCATAAGATAGGGACAGTCAGGTTAAAAGATCCTGTTAAAATCGTGGCAATTGATTCTTCTCCTATCACCCAGGAGGGAATTTGTTTCATGACTGATACCTTTTCTCTGAAAGTGGGTTCCACTCACGTGGAAAAATTAAGATGTTTTGTCATAAATAATCTGCCAGCTGGACTGATACTGGGTATGCCTTGGCTTCAGCGTCACAATCCTACTATTGACTGGGTCACAGGGGAGATCATTCAGTGGGGTTGTATGGCTAATGGTCTATGTTGTAACTTGACAACCCTTGTCACACCAGTAAAATCTGTGTCAGTGTCGTCTGTTGATCTGGAAGGTATTCCGGAGTGCCTGAAAGATTTTCAAGACGTATTTTCTGAAAGTCAGGCTGAGGCGCTACCACCACATAGACCCTTTGATTGTGCCATTAATCTAGTCCCTGGAGCCAAGTTACCCAAGGCTCGCCTGTTCAATTTGTCTGGGCCCGAACGTCTAGCCATGAAGGAGTACATTACTGAGAGTCTCCGCAAAGGGCATATTAGGCCTTCTGTTTCACCTGTGGCAGCGGGCTTCTTTTTTGTTAAGAAAAAAGATGGTGGTTTGCGGCCGTGCCTCGACTTTCGGGAATTAAACAAAATTACTGTGAAAAATACATACCCTCTCCCCCTAATTCCTGATTTATGTAACCAACTCACCGGGGCCAAGTGGTTCTCTAAACTGGATTTACGTGGGGCATATAACCTTATAAGAGTCCGTGAAGGGGACGAATGGAAAACAGCATTCCTGACGACTGAAGGGCTGTTCGAAAACTTGGTTATGCCCTTTGGTCTCACCAACGCTCCTGCTGTTTTTCAGAATTTTATTAATGTAATTTTCTCTGATTTAATCGGTCGTTTTGTGGTTATCTATTTGGATGACATTCTGGTGTACTCGGTGGACAGTCAATCTCACTTGCACCATTTGCGGATGGTTCTCATGAGACTGAGGGAGAATCATTTGTATGCCAAGCTGGAAAAATGCTCATTTTTCATGCAAGAATTATCCTTTCTGGGGTTGATTGTGTCAGGAGAGGGGTTCCGCATGGATCCTAAGAAAGTCCAGGCTGTTACGGAGTGGGTGCAACCTCATGACTTGAAAGGGTTGCAACGATTTTTGGGCTTTGCCAACTTTTATAGGAAATTTATTAAGGGCTTTTCGCAGGTGGTAAAGCCTCTAACGGACCTCACTCTCAAGGGAGCTGATGTAAAAATTTGGTCTGTAGCTGCAAAAAACTCTTTCATGACATTAAAAAAGTGCTTTTCTTCAGCCCCTCTATTGGTACAACCCGACCCGTCAAGACCTTTTGTCATGGAGGTTGACGCCTCAGAAGTGGGGGTGGGGGCAGTTTTGTCTCAGGGCCCTCCTACCCTTACTAACCTGAGGCCTTGCGCCTTCTTCTCTAAAAAATTTTCCTCTGCTGAGAGAAATTACGATGTCGGCAATAGAGAGTTGTTGGCGGTAAAGTTGGCTTTTGAAGAATGGAGGCATTTCCTGGAGGGGTCTATTCATCCCATTACAGTCATCACTGATCACAAAAGTTTGGCCTATATCGAGTCTGCCAAGAGATTGACCCCCAGACAGGCTCGGTGGGCACTTTTTTTTTCTCGTTTTCAGTTTACCATCACATTCCGCCCGGGATCTAAAAACATCAAGGCTGATGCCTTATCCCGAAGCTTTGATTCGGTGTCCCCTCCAGAACCTCCCTCCTCCATTCTTCAGCCAGGAGTAGTGGTGGCCGAAATCTCATCTGAGTTACAGAGAGGGATTTTGGAGGCCCAGGCTCGGGCTCCTGGTGGTAAACCCCCGGGTAAATTGTTTGTATCGGAACGTTTCCGTCTCGGACTTATGCAGGAATTTCATGATTCTGTGTTGAGTGCTCATCCTGGGATTGCAGCTACCCGGGGGGCAATTGCGAGGGATTTCTGGTGGCCCTCTATGGTAACAGATATTAAAAAGTTTGTGACTGCATGTGGGGTGTGCGCTCGTTCTAAAAGTTCTCAGGTCCGTCCGGCCGGGGAATTGGTGCCTTTGCCAATTCCGGATAGACCATGGACACATTTGTCCATGGATTTTATCACAAATCTTCCCCCTTCCAGGGGCAACTCGGTGATATGGGTGGTGGTGGATAGGTTTTCAAAACAAGCTCACTTTGTACCTCTCCCCGCGTTACCATCTGCTGAAACCCTGGCCCGCTTATTTATGCAGCATATAATTAGGTTACATGGAGTGCCTATGAATGTGGTGTCAGACAGAGGGGTACAGTTTGTAGCCAGGTTCTGGAGGGCTTTTTGCAAAAAGCTGGGGATTTCGTTGTCCTTCTCCTCTGCCTACCACCCAGAGTCTAATGGACAGACGGAGCGCACGAACCAATCGTTGGAGCAGATTCTGAGATGCTTGGCCTCTTCCAGGCAGGAGGACTGGTGTGAGGTATTGCCCATGGCAGAGTTTGCATTCAACGGTCGTGTGAGTCAGTCTACTGGGAAGTCTCCGTTTCAGGTCAACTATGGCTTTAACCCACATTTTGGAGAGTTTTCCCGTATGGATTCAGGTTGTCCTGGTGCTGAGGATGTGACACAATGTCTTAGAATTCTTTGGAGGGAGGTTCAGAGGAATATTTCCAAGGCCCAGGAAAACTATAAGCGGTTTGCTGACAGGAGGAGGGGGCCAGGTCCAGCATTTGCAGTAGGGGAGAAGGTGTGGCTATCCACCCGCAGTATCAAGCTTAAGATACCTTCTATAAAGCTGGGCCCCAAGTTTATTGGCCCATACAAAGTTGTGGAGGTTGTTAACCCAGTAGCCTATCGACTGCAGCTGCCCACCTCCTTTAAAATTTCTAATGTCTTCCACAGTTCCCTGTTAAAGCCTGTGGGGACGGTGAGAGAGGATCCCTCATCAAATGCTCCGCCAGTGCTGGTAGAGGGGCAGCTGGAGTATGAAGTAGGGCGCATTGTTGACTCCCGGTGGGTGCGCCGGAGACTCCAGTATCTGATACACTGGAAGGGGTACTCTCTGGAGGATCGGTCATGGGTTCCGGACAGTTCGGTGCATGCCGATCGTCTGGTGCGGGCTTTCCACGCCAGATACCCAGACAAGTCTGGGGGTCCAGTGGCCCCCCATTAAGAGGGGGGTACTGTCATGGTTTGAACAGGGTTCTTGCCCTGCACTCACAGGGTTAAGTGTTCGTGGCCTCTTTCTGGATCTGGGAGGGGTATTTATACTCACTCTTTACCAGGGTTCTCTGTCAGCTATACTGTTGTTCTGGTGTGTCTGACCCCTGGTGTGCGTGTATTCTGCGTTGCTTGTTTGATTCCCGTGTATGACCCGGCCTGTTCCCTCACTCTGTACTCCGTCTCTCGCTTTGGTACTACTGTCTTCTCTGGTTCTGACCTCCTGGCTTGGCTATCGTTACTCCGTTACAGTTTGTCCCTATTGTACCGTCTATTGCCCGTTCTGATTTTCTGACCTATTGCTACGTCCTGACTATCCTTTCTGTCTAAACCCTGTGGTACTGTATTGCTATCTGGTGCTTTGACCCTGGCTTCGTCTGGTTTCTGTCTCTGTCTATGCCCCTTGGTAACATTGCCCTGTAGTTACCTTTCTAGGAGTTTCCCTGCAGCTCCTAGATCTGTGGAGCTTAGGCCACGCCCCCAGCAGTCATGTGCTTCAGGTCCTGATACTCTGAAGCACGCATCGTCACCGCTGCTGCCCTGCTCCACAGGTATCTGTGAGTACTGTCTTTGTACTCAGGACACCCGCACTGGCACAGTGAGCAAGTGCAGTGCGGTGTTCCTGACAGTTCCGTTCTTACAGACCTCCACCTTCTAGTTTTGTCTGGTTTTCAAACAGTTAAGTATATTTGCTGTTTGATCACATTCAAAACTATAGAGAGACAGCGTGTGTCAGTCCGTATACTTAAAAAACACGGAGCTTGACAATTTTACGGACACCAGACAGCGGTGTACGTGCACGCTCCTCTCTCAGCACCGTGTAACGGCTATTATCACGGCCACAGTGAAGCTATCTGTGTGTGACTCTGTAAGGATAAGTCGAGGACATGTTCCGTTCTCACAGACCTCCACCTTCTAGTTTTGTCTGGTTTTCAAACAGTTAAGTATATTTGCTGTTTGATCACATTCAAAACTATAGAGAGACAGCATGTGTCAGTCCGTATACTTAAAAAACACGGAGCTTGACAATTTTACGGACACCAGACAGTGAAGCTATCTGTGTGTCACTCTGTAAGGATAAGTTGAGGACATGTTCCGTTCTTACAGACCTACACTCTAGGGAGATTCCTATTCTGCCCAATTCTATATACACCTTGTAGTTTGTCATACACTAGCCAATTTCTGCTTGTGACATAGCGGTGTGATATTCACTGGGCCTCACACAATCCAACAGTGTCCACAAGTGTGTTCAGAAATTCTACATCTCCCCTGTCCTATAGTGACATTTTTCACACTTGCGACATTGAGCCTGTGACATAGCGGTGTGAAATTCAATGGGCCTCACACAATCCAACAGTGTCCACAAGTGTGTTCTGAAATTCTCCATCTCCCCTGTCCTATAGTGACATTTTTCACACCTGCGACATTGAGCCTGTGACATAGAGGTGTGATATTTACTGGGCCTCACACAATCCAACAGTGTCCACAAGTGTGTTCAGAAATTCTACATCTTCCCTGTCCTATAGTGACATTTTTCACACCTACGACATTGAGCCTGTGACATAGCTGTGTGATATTCACTGGGCCTCACACAATCCAACAGTGTCCACAAGTGTGTTCACAAATTCTACGTCTCCCCTGTCCTATATACACCTTGTACCTTGTTTTACATTACTATATAGTTTGTGGGATTCTGTGTACATTTTTACCAAAAATGAGGAAGGCTGGTGGAAGAGGCCGTGGAATTGGGCGGGGGTTGCCAGCTGGTAATGATGGTGTTGGTGGTGGATCTGATGGTAGAGGCAAAAGCAAAATAGGACCGAATGCAGGAGGTGTTGAGCCTGCATCATCGTCTGGCTCCACAAGGCCTCGAAGGCTTAGTTTTCTATGAGTTGGCAAACCGCTTTTAAAGCCAGAGCTTCAGGAAAAAGTTTTGGCTTACAATGCTGACTCAGCCTCCAGCTCTATCGCCTCCTCTTCTGAAGTTGTAAAAAATAAAAGCACTGAGTTGTCATTGGAGGCTCATGTTCATGAACCACACCTTTCCTTGTGTCCTTCACCCCAACCAAGATTGAAGGATGACGCAGGCCATACAACTGATTACTCCATGGAGATGTTTTCACATACCATGCCTGGGTTATCAAGTGAAATGGTGAATTACCCAGGCCAAGATGAATCTGACATGGAGTGCACTGATGCCCAGCCACTGATAGATGATTCTGCTGGTACATTCAGTCAGAGCACTAGATTGTCCTCGCAGTGTAATGAGCCAGATTCTGACCCTGATGAGACTCAGGTGCCCCTTCCCGCAAACTATACCACCATACACGGTGACACAGAGGAAGGTGCACATGACATTGAAGAGGAGGTGATGGATGACCCGGTTGTTGACCCAGATTGGCATCCATTGGGGGAAGAGGGTGCTGCTTCCAATAGCTCAGATGAGGAGGAGCATCCGCAGCAGACATCGACATCACAACAGCTGTTATCTGGCAGGCCCGGAGCACTCCAAAGACAGGTTCCAAAAATCAAAAGAGTTGCTGGAGAGCTTGTCCAGACGGTCAAAATAGCACAGCGTGCTAGGCTGCAAAATGTCTTCCAAAGTAGGAGGAGTGCAGTGTGGCACTTTTTTGAACAAAATCCTCATGATCAGGCCAAGGTTATCTGTAAGAAGCGCGCAAAGACCTTTAGCCGAGGGAAAAATCTGAAAAATTTGAATACCAGTTGCATGCTTAGACATTTAACCAGCATGCACTTGCAAGCGTGGACACAGCACCAAACCTCAAGTACCACATGTGCAACTGATCACAAAGAAGGTAGTCAGCAACGCTACATTGTTTCCCCCACTGTAAGCCCACCGGTTAGCACAGCAGCAAATGTTGAGGTGTCGTTGCAAGGCCAAAGCAGTCAGGGAATCCCACTGTTATATCAATGAAAGACTGAATCTAGGCCATCAGAAAGAACACCAACTCCATCACCATCATTAACCCTCTCTCAGTCTGCCCTGTCCACCGCTAGTTCCACCATATGCAGCTCTCAAGTCCAGCTCACCCTCCCAGAGACTATGAGTAGGTCAAGAAAGTACTCAGTCTCTCATCCGCGTACACTGGGTTTGAACGCCCACATTGCCAAACTAATCTCGTTAGAGATGATGCCCTATCGGTTGGTGGAAAGCGCAGCTTTCCGCGAACTCATGGCCTATGCAGTACCACGCTATGACCTACCCAGTCGCCACTTCTTCTCTCGCAAAGCCATCCCAGCCCTCCACCATCATGTGAAAGACCGCATTGTCCATGCACTCAAGCAGTCAGTGAGTGGAAATGTGCACCTCACAACAGATGCATGGTCCAGTCGGTATGGCCAGGGCCGTTACGTGTCCATCAATGCGCACTGGGTTAATGTGGTGGATGCAGGGTCCACAGGGGACAGCGGTGGTGGGACAGTGCTGCCTAGCCCACGGTATAGGAAACAGTTGGCTGTAGGCGTTCGACCCGCCTCCTCCTCCTCCTCCAGAAGCAAAAGCTCGTCCACAGAGCACAGTCGTACGAGCACTCCATCTGCAGCTGCCACTGTTGCACACGAGGTGTCCCCCTATCGAGCAGCTAGTGGAAAGCGTCAGCAGGCTATGTTGCAGATGATGTGTTTGGGCGACAGACACACCACGGAGGTGCTGGCCGAGTACTTTCAGCGACAAACTGAGTCATGGCTGGGCAGTATACATCTTGAGGCAGGCAAGGTAGTTAGTGATAACGGCCGTAATTTTGTGGCAGCCATAGCCCTTTCAAAACACAGCCACATACCTTGCTTTGCTCACACCTTGAACCTGGTGGTGCAGTGCTTCCTCAACAATTATCCGGAGTTAACAGCCCTGCTCCAGAAGGTGCGAAGACTGTGCGCGCACATCCGCCGATCGCCTGTACACTCCATTCGTATGCAGAAGCTGCAGCGATTGCTCCACCTTCCCAACTACCGCCTCATTATCGACATTGCAACAAGGTGGAACTCCACCCTACACATGGTTGAGCGGCTGTGCGAACAGAGGCAGGCCATAATGCATTTGTGGGAGGATACACGGCCAGGCACTTTGAGAGCAGACATGGAGTTGACAGGTGTGCAGTGGTCAAAGCTGAAAGACCTCTGTAAAGTCCTTCAGTGTTTTGAGGAATGCACACGGCTGGTAAGTGCAGACGACGCCATCCTAAGCATGAGCATCCCACTTATGCATCTGCTCATGCAAACTTTGACGCACCTTAAGGAGCAGGCGTCTGCAGCCAATGTTGACGAGGAGGAAGAGGAGGAGGGAATCCTTGATGACATTCAGCCATTGTCTGCTCAGGGACCTCTCCTGGAAGAGGTGGAGGAAGAAGAGGAGGAGGAGGATGATGATGGGGATGATTACTTAGGGGAGGAGGATGCATCTCGTGGGGCAAGTGAAAATGTTGGCGTGGCAAGGTCTGGTACAGGGTTTGTGCGTGACTGGAGGGATGTGGATTTGCCAGAAAGTGCTCCTCCAACCAGCACTCGCAGTGCATCATTGACACCGGGAACATTGGCCCACATGTCAGATTATGCCTTGCAGATCCTAAAAAGGGACCCCTGCATTGCCAAAATTATGAATGATGATGACTACTGGTTGGCCAGCATCCTGGATCCACGCTATAAAGGCAAATTACAAAACATCATGCCACAGGAGAACCTTGACATAATATTGGCTAATAAACAAGCAACTCTGGTAAACCGGTTGGTTGAGGCATTCCCAGCACACAGCAACGGTGATGGTTCTCACACGAGCCGTATGGGCCGGGGGCATCTTGGCAGAGGTGTTCGTGGTGCAGACAGCAGAAGTGGCGTTGGAGACAGGGGTTTCATGACAATGTTGTGGACTGATTTTTCAAGTACCGCTCACACAACTGGTAATACTGCATCGATGGAAAGTGACAGGAGACAGCAGTTGTAAACTATGGTTACAAACTACTTTTCCTCCCATATCGATGTTCTCCCGCACAGGTCATTCCCCTTTGACTATTGGGCTGCTAAACTGGATACCTGGCCTGAATTGGCACAATATGCCTTACAGGAGCTCGCTTGCCCAGCTGCAAGTGTGCTATCGGAAAGAGTCTTCAGTGCAGCTAGATCAATCCTGACAGAAAAAAGGACCCGTCTGTAAACCCAAAATGTGGATGATCTAACCTTCATTAAAATGAACCATGCATGGGTTTCCAAGGATTTTGTCCCACCTTCCCTTGATGACACATAGGTTGCCAGAAAAATGGCTTGCTTTGGTCCTCCTCCTATTCCACAAACTTGACCTATTTCGCCTTTTGCAGCAGCTGAATGTCCCACATCAACATATGCCACTTTGTAAACCGTCCTAACTGGGCTGCCCCCCCCATGGCCGGGGTCACCACCTAGCGCACGAAACCGTGAGAGTGCCGTTGCCCTGGACAGGTGGGTAGGCCGACTCTTGGGCGCGGGCACTGGCACAGAGTCCCTCATAGTGCAATCAAGTGTCTCTGATGGTGGTGGTGCACACCCGCCGTCAGACACACCGCCGTACTATGAGGGGCCCAGTGCCAGTACCGATGCCCACGAGTGTGCCCCCCTTGCTTGGGCAGGGCCCCAGCATTTGCAATGTTTACCTCTCCCTGCTCCTCCGCCGTGTAGTCTGGGCTGTCAAATCCTTCACTGGGAGTGCCACTACAAATTGATTGAACTGAAAGATGATGGTTAAGATGTAGCTATGCCCTGTCCTGCTGGCTGGGCTCTAGCTCCAGATGATCAATGGCTTCCATTTCTTATGGACGTCGACTCACAATGACATGCAGTGGTGGTTTATCATCAGCTTTCACAGTTTTCCTACTCACAAACGTGTGACATTCCAGCGCACATTTTAAAATGTGCCCTCTCATGCCAATCAAATAGAATCGCCTACGGCCTGTGGCTTCTGTCTTTTGCACTCCAAAGTTACGTGACAGATCATGATAGTCAGTGAGCACCATGTTTACATCGCTCCCTGTGATAAAAATTTGATTGAGATGAGTAACAGTGATGGAATCAACGGAAGTGCGATACAGCAAGACTTTATTCACAAAAAAATGTTTTCACTGTCTCAACACACAAATTAATTGAGGGTCAGCATCGCCTATGAGAATTGTGACGGAAGTCTTTCCTGTGAATAGTAATTGCTAGATTTCTGCAATCACTAGCCTTTAGGTCAGTAATTGTATGCATCTCATTTCCTATTGCGGAGATGCTGGACTGTATTACTGAGACAGAAATATATATGAAGATTTAAAAATAACACCAAAAGTATATAGTTGTGTACGCCTCAAATGCATTTCCTTTTTTCCACTTTTTAGATTGCTGTGTAATCCATACTGAGAACACGGAGATTTTACATGTTTAATCTATGCTATATATACCTGCTATCCAGTGATAAAGTACCCTTTCTCAACTTTGTACAATCTGGTCAAATCCATACTGGGCCTGAGAACATCTGAGTCTGCCTCCTGATCTATAGACATATATTTTTAATGTGTAAACTAGGCTACATATATACGTGTTATCCTGTGAAACTGTACCCTTTATCAACTTTCTACAATGTTGAATCCATACTGGGCCTGAGAACGGCTGCCGAGCTGTTAAGCAAGCTACAGCACCTGTGGTTTGGACACGTAATTTTTTCAGGAATGACGGTTAGGCCTAACTCCGGAATTGCGGTTGACCTGAACTTACTGGGAAATCATCGTTCGCGGGGAATAATCTGAATCCCAGATCCCCATCATTAACGGAGTTCAGCAGGTTATCTGCACCTGTATGTGACAAAAGCGGGTCCTTTCAGTGTAGCGTGCATGCAGCCCTGGACATATACGGGAATGCTAGACCTGTTATTGCTCAATCTCACGTGCCAGAGCCTCGCTTATCCCTCTAGTAAGCTTGACGCGTACTGCGGGGGCATGCCGAAGTCTCGGTTGTTAACGGAATAAAGCTGAGAAATCGCTAGCACAACTACAAACACACATACCACACCACACACAGAATCGACAAAGCTTTCAAAGTGTGCATATTTTCTTTAGGTGGCATGGTTGTGGTTTCCCGGGTGGAGTCCAGTTAAGCCACAGGCTCCACTCCTGGTGGTGCCCTTTTGGACATTCCTTTAAGGTTCAGCTTTGCAATCATACTGCCCCCGGAAACCAAAAACTTTGCCTTCATGGACGCTGTTTGGAGGTTCGTGGGAATAACGCCGCCCGATCAGCAGTCGGCATATGGGTCGCGCTCCCAGGGCTGTGGGGTACTCGGTACCGGGCCGGTGTCAGTGGGATGTGTCACAGCAGCGGTGACCCGGACGGTGGCCCTGGGCACCCATGTAAATGGCGTGGTATAATGGTAAAGAGTTTATATAGATAATTTGACGCCACCTGTGGTGTTCGGCAACCTAGATGTTAGGCCGACGCTGCATGCAGATCCTCTGGGACTGATGGTGTTGTGCAGCAAAGATGGTGAAGCTCCCCACAGGTGGAGCCGGAGTCCCAGGGAAGTGTAGATGGTAGATGTAGTGATGGGGGAAAGGCACAGGCGGTGTAGGTGCTGGTACCCAGATGTAGCGGTGCTGGAATAACTGTAGGACACCAGAGCGTGCAGTTCCAAAGCTTTACTCACAGTCTGCAGGTTACACAGATGCCTGACTCCGTGCTGTGTCCTCCGGATCAGGACCTCAGCCAACCTCTGGGACCAAAAAGGAAAGCTCCCTTCCAACACTCTGCCAACATGTACCTTCCTGAACGTCTCCTTTCTAGCGCTTGTGGGGGAAGCACTCACAGGACCGTGGTTCACTGAAGCGCCTCCTGTCTAACAGATGTTCCTCAGACTTTACTTGTATGGCAGACAGCTGTAGCCTTTTCCTTCTGGCTCCCACACTTCGATGCTGGGGCCTCCGAGCCTTAGTTGGGTACAGAGCATTTATAGATGCTACTTCCCCCGGTTTCTGCTGCAGGAACGTCAGTGTCCCTACAAACTCGGAGACCGGAATCGGGACCATGCGCTCCAGCTAGGAGTGAGCCTTAACTCTGCTCATCCTCCAGCTCTCCTTCCAGGTCCACACACTTCCCCTTCCCTGCACAGAGTGCCCTAACTTACCTCCTGCCGACCACAGAGAGCAGCTCCTCAGCAGTCAGGTTCAGAGGTCTCCCTGCTAGCCTGGAGTGGGAAATGTGTTGTGTGTTGGTTTCACTGCTAGAGAGATCCTTCGTTTCTCCCAAGCTTGACAACACACTCCCTAGGAGGAAGGTAATGCCACAGTGGTGACCGTACTCTTGGGGACGCCACAAGTGCACTGAGGCCCAGCCACTGCTGGATGATGCTGCTGGTACATTGACCCAGACCACTACATTCCCCTCGCACTCTACACTGCCAGAATCTGACCCAGAGGAAACTCAGGTTCTCCTTCCCACATACTATACCACCTTACACGGTGACAAAGAGGAAGGTGCAGATGAAAGTGCAGGTTCCTTGAGCAGGTGGGGGGGCATACTCATGGGCGATGGCACTGGCACAGGACACCGCATAGTACGCAAAAGTGTCTCTGCCGGTGGGAGGGCCTAAACAGCCAAGTGCAGTGAGATGGAAGATGGGGACGACAAGGAGTTCAGAGTAGTGCAGGGATTCCCTAGCAAGTAGACTTATGTAATTGTTTTCAATGTTGGGACAGCAATTTTTGGGGAGCACTATACTCTGGTGAATGATATATGGGGCCCACCATACACTGGAGCATTCCAAAGGTGGACATCAGACACTGGAGCAGCATTTACAGGGCCCATTATACACTAGAGCAGTAGAAATGGGGCCCATTATATATGAAGCATTATTTGGGCCCATAAGACAGTGGAGCTTCATCCATTGGGACCAACATATACTATAGCATTATGTGGAGCTCATCATATATACGGTTTGAAACATTATATGGGATCAATGATTCCATATGGAGAAATATATGGGCCTCATTACTCTATAGCGCACTAAGCGCTGGCCATAATACTGTATGGAGTTATATACTGTCCGTTTTTGGAGGTATTGGAGAATTTAAAATGGATATCAGTCATGAGATGTAAGAAGTAAAGTATTTTTCATTGTACTATACTGCTATTTCTCTGCCGTATCGGAGCATCATGAGTTGTGGTATGTGTTAAAGGGGCACTCTTTGGCCCTGGGCCCACGAAAACCTGGAGCCAGCCCTACCCCCCACAACTGTAGCCAAATAACCCCCATTTTTCAGTGCGTAACTAGTATTATGAAGTAAATTAAGGTTGACAAGCTTAAGTAATAAGAATTGATGCTTTTGGCATTCAAATGGGCACTGTAGGTGTGTTTCCTGTCCTCCTCTCACTGCCGACTTTAATTCCCCATTGACTTACATTGGGTTTCGTGTTTCGGTCGGACCCCTGACTTTTCCCTATAGTCGGCCGATTTTGCTCCACCCGACTTTTGGAAAAGTTGGGTTTCATGAAACGAAACTCGACCCTAAAAAACCAAAAGTCACTCAACTCTACACAGGACTGATTTGATAATTCATTGCACGGTGACCGATTCATTCACTCCTTTTTTTAAGTATGTCCAAAATGACTGCACTATATGCTAAATAGAGCAAATTGTATAAACATAATAAAACATATTAAAACTTTGATCTCTCCTTTTTAAGGGTAAACAAGAGAATAACTATAATAAGAAAAGAACATATCCCATTCTTAATGTATTAAAATTCCTAAACACTGCGATTGCTGACTACTCTATTTTCCTTAAACAATGATTCAATTAATATTCATACCAAAAAGTTTTAGTATTAAATCTCTCAATTGTTGACAGACGTGTTACAGACACAAGAATGCCATTATTAGCAAATCATGAATGTGAAACACATTGCTTATTGTTCCGAAAATAAGGCGATTTTGACAATGATAGGTTCCATGAAATGGACAAACGGGAAGGCAGAACATTTATAAATGTCACACTTCATTTCATAACAGCCTTAAATCCTTCATTCTACTGTGCGAAGAAAGAAAAATAAAATGACCCATAAAGTCATCCGATGGCTTTAGTACTAGTAGAACGATGAACGTTATGTGGATGATCTGTAGCAGAATTTGGAAGTTTATTGAGCCCATGTCAGATGTTTTTCACCTCATTATGAAAATGTTTTTCAAATAACGACGTTCCAGGGTCGCGTTGAATACTGATCATAAAATTCATAAATGTGCTAAAGTTCGCAGTTGAAGGGTAATGCATCTTACAAATAGCATTTGGTCTAGCTGTCAGCCCGAACTTTCACAGATGCAGCAGTCCATTGGATTGTCCTTTCAATTTTACCTTCGAGATGATAGAGTGTTATGTATAAGCTGGTTTCCTAACAGGCCATTTCCATGCTCCAGAAAATACCCTGGATTTATCATAAAATAAGTGACCATGACATTTAGGCCATCTATGATCCCTAGGGCATTATTATTTTTTAGCAGAATACATGCAATATCTATTAGTATTATTTTATTAGGAGAAATACATTTGAATTCCTAAATCATAATTGATGTAATAATAATAATAAACAAAAAATCCATTAAAATATATCCAGACCCCTTTGTTGTGGATAATAAAAATGAGACCATTAAAGATTTCTTTAGAGATTTTGTGCTAAATGATGTGCCTTCCATTTAACAAAATGCAAAATGAAGGCATGACATTAGAATTTAAGACACATCATTGACAATCTGTGTAGCATTTCTTTTTGTCTAGAATCTAGATAATTTCAAAAAGATATTTGTAAAAGAATGTTGTATATATTTATAAAAAAGGTAGTAATATGACTAAGGCCTCTTTCACACATCCGTTTTGCGCCGTCAGGCGAGATCTGTTTTTTTTTTGTAAAACAGGATCTGGCGAAATGCAATGCCGGATCCAGTTTTTCCCCATTGACTTGCATTAGCGCCGGATCGCGCTGGATGGCATTGCGGTTCGTCCGTTTTTTGCTGGATCTAGCTACTTGTCTCATTCCGGCATCTGGAAAAAACGGCTACTGTAACGTTTTTTGTCTCCGGCGAAAAAGCCGGAAGTGCCAGATTTGACGCTTCCGGCTTTTTGCCACAATGAAAGTCTATGTGCGCCGTGATGCGCCGGATCCAGCCACCGGATCCATTTTTTTAAGTCTGTGCATGCTCAGATCCAATTGGCCAGCCCCCAGGAAAGAGATATAACCTGCTAGACGGATCCGGCAGAAAAACGGATCCGTTTCTACAGTTCTCCAAAATTTACGCCAGATCCGTTTTTTCTAAAAATAGCCGGATCCTCCCTGACGGCAAAAAACTGATGTGTGAAAGTAGCCTAACTCTCTTATTCAACAGAAAATAGTATTTTACTGGGGTCCTTGCTCTCTTAATATTTAGATTGGATGAACCTGGAAATTACATGCAATTGTCAAGATTGTCAAGATAAAAGCTAGAATATGCTGTGTATATAATTACTTGGCATTCATAGGATCCAAAATCAATGAGAGATTTTTATTTTCAAATAATCCATGTACATTTAGCATGACATTTAGTTTTAGGCATTGAAGCTTCATTGAACTTTGAGATGTGGCAGTTTTAAAATGTGAAGGCTGAACCTTATTTTGATGGCAATCTCCACCTTTTGTAGAAAGAATGTCTTCCACTAGCAATGAAGATCACCATTAGGAATGAGTGGAACTGATAAAATTTGCATTAACCAAATCACATGGATTTTCCCATTAAATTTGAATTGAAGAAAATTTTTTCTCTGGGAATTTAATGACTTTTATTATGATATGTATTCAAATTAAACATAATATACGTCGCCACTTTTGGCTATTTTATAACATTTTCACCATCAACTAGTGTGCTGCCTTCATTTTATTATATATATAGCACCAGCTTCTAGTAGATAAAGTATTCGCTCAAGGCTCAAGATTCAGACAGACCAATCTTAGGACAGCCTGGATTGACTACAGGAAAGACTATGACTCAATGCCACACACATGGGCTCTCTACAATGTTAACAAGATATTAAGAACTTTCCTCAGAAACTCAGTGGAGAACAACATTGAAAGTCAACTCAAGACATCTAGCACAAGTGATCATCAAATGTGGCATATACGAAGGTGATGCATTGTCCCTATTGCTGTTCTGCATAGGCCTGAACCCCATCAGTCAGATAATTACAGAGTCTGACTATGGATACAAGTTCAAGAGTGGAAGCACCATCAGCCACCTCCTCTACATGGATGACATCAAGCTGCATGCGAAAAACAAATGAGACATCAATTCCCTGATCCACCTGACAAGGATATACAGTGAAGACATCAAAATTTCCTTTGGACTGGAAAAGTGTGGCCAGTTGGTAATAAAGAGAGGCAAGGTAGTCAAGACTGATGGATTAGAATTACCAGCAGGACACATAGCAGATGTACAGACATGCTACAAATACCATGGCATCCTACAGGGATGAGGTAACCATGATGAGGGCAGCACGGTGGCTCAGTGGATAGCATTGCAGCCTTGCAGCACTGGAGTCCTGGGTTTGAATCCCACCAAGGACAACATCTGCAAGGAGTTTGTTCTCCCCGTGTTTGCAAGGGTTTCCTCTGGGTACTACGGATTCCTCCCACATTCCAAAGACATGCTGATAGGGAATTTAGATTGTGAGCCCCATCGGGGACAGTGATGATAATCTGTGCAAAACTGTAAAGCGCTATATAAAAATAAAGATGGAAGTTGCAGATGTGAAGACACTAAAGCTCCTCAAAATGCATGGAGGTCTCCACCCTAAGTCTAGCACCCAAAGATTGCATACTAACAGAAAGGAAGGTGGTTGAGGCTTGATAAGCATCCAAGCCACCATCATGGATGAAATAAGTAGTATTCAGGAATACATCAGAAAAATAGCAACAAAAGATGAGATGCTTAGAGAATGGCTAAGGCAGCAACAACAACATATCTGGAAGGAGAAACAGGAACATGAAGCGCCATGGCAAGACAAGCCGCTGCGTGGGATGTACCATGGGACTTCAAGATCCAAACAGATAAGCAGGTTGGCTAACCAGGGCCTCAAAGGAGAACTGGAGAACAAGTGGAAGGTGAAGGCAACAGTGATTCACAGTGATTCGAATGGTGACCTATCACTACTTGGAGCAGTGACCCCTAAGTTGGAAGAATGGCTACAACAGATCCCAGGAGCAACATCTGAACTCTCTGTCCAGAAAAGCGCAATGCTCGGAACAACCGGTTTCCTGCGCAGAACCCTCAAACTCCCAGACCTCTGGTATAGGACCCAAGAATGAGAAAGGACAACAAAGACCACCTGACCTGAGTATAAACTGAAGCACCTAATTTTACCACAAATATCTGAGAAAACGTGACTCGAGTATAAGCCTGGTATGCATTATCCCATTATAATGCATTATATTATTATGAGGGGTATGCATTATCCCCTCATTCCCATCCTGGTATGCATGGCCCCCTCATACCTATCCTGGTATGCATGGCCCCCTCATCCTTATCTTTGTATGCATGGCCCCCTCATCCCTATCCTATATACATGGCTCCTCATCCCCATCCTGGTATGCATCGTTCATCATTCCTATCCTGTATGTATGGCCTCCTTATCCCTATCCTGGTATGCATGGCTCCCTTATTCCTGTCATGGTTTGCATGGCCCCCCTCATCCCTATTATGGCTTGCATGGCCCCCTCATCCCTTTCCTGATATGCATAGCCCCCATCAGAAAAACATTAAAAAAAATCCATCCTACTTAATGTTCTTGCACTCCCTCGCAGTGTCTTTTTCTGATGCCAGCAGCTGCAGCAGCTGGGTGATCATGTGTGTCCACTACTAAAGACAATAAATATTCACTGCACTCCTTGCCCATGGGCATGGAGGCCAGTGAATATTCATTTCCTTAAGTAGTGGGCACATGTCATCACCTGACGCTGCAGGAAGCCGGCGGCTGCAACTACTGTGCCCGCTATTAAAGAGAAATGAATATTCACTGTGAGCACAGTGAATATTCATTTCTCTTTAGCAATGAGCACAGATTTTAGTTGCAGCAGCCGGATCCCACCTCTTGTGACTTGCTACTCCACCTTGAACGCTCATCCTCCGTCTTCTGGGACCCTCACTCAAGTATAAGATGAGGGGGCTTTTTCACCAAAAAAAAGTGCTGAAAAACTCAGCTTATACTCAAGTATATATGGTATATATGCAGTGGGGAAAATAAGTATGTAATAAACTGCAGACTTTGCGAATTTTCCCACCTACAAAGAATGGAGAGGTCTGTAATTTGTACCGTAGGTGCACTTTAGAGACACAGTCTAAAAATAAAAAACAGAAAATCACATTGTATGATTTTTAAATAATTAAATTGCATTTTATTGCATGAAACAAGTACTTGATCTCCTACCAACCAGCAAGATTTCTGTCTCTCACTGACCTATTTTTCTTTAAGAAGCCTTCTGCACTCATTACCTGTATTAATTTCACCTGTTTGAACTCATTACCTGTATAAACTGTATAAAAGACACATGTCCACACACTCAATCAATCATATTCCAACCTCTCCACCATGGCAAAGACCAAAAAGCTGTCTAAAGATATCAGGAACAAAATTATAGACCTGCACAAGGCTGTGATGGACTACAGGACAATATGCAAGCAACTTGGTGAGAAGGCAACAACTGTTAGCAAAATTGTTAGAAAATGGAAGAAACACAAGATGACTGTCAATCTTCCTCTGTCTGGGGTTTCATGCAAGATCATGCCTTAAGGTCAGGAATCAGCCCAGAACTACATTGGAGGACCTAGTCAATGACCTGAAGAGAATTGGGACCACAGTCTCAAACATTACAGATAGCAACACACTTCACCATCATGGATTAAAATCCTGCCGAACATGCAAGCTCCCCCTGCTAATGCCAGCACATGTACAGGCCTGTTTGAAGATTGCCAATGACCATCTGGATGATCCAGAGGAGGCACAGGAGTAAGTGATATGGTCAGATGAGACCAAAATAGAACTTTTTGGTATCAACTCCACTCTTTGTATTTGGAGGAAGAAGAAGGATAAGTACAACTACAAAAATTGCATCACAACTGTGAAGCATGGTGGGTGAAACATCATAATTTGTGGGTGCTTTCCTCCAAAGGGGACAGAAGGAGTGCATCACATTGAAGAGAGGATAAATAGAATTTTGTATTGTGAGATTTTGGCCAACAACCTCCTTCCCTCAGTAAGAGCTTTGAAGATGGGTCGTGTCTGGGTCTTCCAGCATGGCAATGACCCAAAACACACAGTTAGGGCAGCTAACAAGTGGCTCCATAAAAAGGATTTCAAGGTCCTCAAGTGGCCTAGCCAGTCTTCAGACCTGAATTCAATAGAAAATCTTTGGAGAGAGCACCGAAATCTGAAAGTTTTGTTGTGGGTGAAAATTCCTGCTGCAATGTGTGCAAACTTGGTCAAGACTGATCTATGTAATTTCAAACAAAGATCTCTGTACCAAATATTACATTCTGTTTTTCTATTGTCTCAAATACTTATTTCAAGCAATAAAATTAAAAATAATTATGTGATTTTCTGGATTTTTTTTAAGATTCTGTCTCTCACAGTTGAAGTTTACTTATGATAAAAATTACATACCTCTCCATTCTTTGTAGATGGGGACACTTGCAAAATCAGATAGGACTAGGTTAAATCCTAGTACTGTATGTCTTAATTAGATGCACCTGACTAGATGTGGCTAAAAGCCAGGGAATGGGTTCACTTTATGTCAGCCTGCTGGATTTTTATCAGTGTTGAGTGCCTTGAGGTTGTGACTGACCAGCCAAAATGTGAGCTGTAGCTGGGAGACAGACAAGCCACAGTCACTCTCTGGAGACTGCATAGATCAGCTAGGTAAGGTGAGCAGCCTGTATGTTGAAGCTGCAGACTAACATGTTTAAGATGCAATCTGTTCAGTGTGAACTGTGCATGGGGTTGAACATTTCTGTTTGGCCCTGAAAGATGCTGAGCTCAGGCTAACCGGGATAATGAGACTGGTAGGACCATACCTCTTCTATGTAGAGTTTGCTCCAGGAGAAAAGACTGTAATCTGTTCGGGTGAGCCCACACAGACATATGTGTGCCTGCTTTTGGTTATGAAAGCCTTGGAGTTTTAACAAATCAATAAAACTGCACATGTTTGAACTCACCTCAGTGCTCACCTGTCTGGACCCTACACTGCTTGCCATCCGGTTTTCAGAAGTGCCTATTTTTTCCTCAAATGTCAATAAGGAATCAGTTGATCCCTTTTATCATTTTTCAGATGTGTACCATGTTCGCAATAACTTATTGTCTAAAAATGTGGACAGCAAGAAGTTTTTCAAATCCCACCTATTTTTTTATTCATTTATTGACTTTATTGCACATTTTTTGTCACTTTTGAATTCCCAGGATGCCCCATCGGGTTTTCCTCTTGGTGTTGTGTCAGGTTCTTAACACCTCTATAACCTATTATACCATTTAGTGGAATCAAACATAGACTTCTGAGCTCTGATGGCTATGTGGCCATCAACCTGCACAAATTCGGCAGTATAAATGCATTCACTCCAATCTTTGAAGAAGACTTGTAGAGTTTTGAAGCACTGTGAAATAATCCAGTTCCAAGGAGCTCTTAGTTAAGTGAAAGGAGACAATCTGGCTAGGGTCTTTCTTCTTGTGTACCAAAGTGACACCGCCATAAAGGTTTCAGTGGTAAATTATATATAGTTTAATATGTATCTTTTTACCAATCTTGTTATATTTTAAAAAGATAAACTTTAGGAAAGCACAACACTTTGGAGAATATTATGGTTGTTTTTTTTTCTTGCTAATATGGGATTTTTGTCACCTGATTTGGTAAACTGGGTTCGTATGACAGGTAACGGTGGCAAGGTTTGTATGTTGTTCTTATATTAATAGTGCAGTATATTTATATGCTTCTGCAATTTTATTATATTTGTGCTTCTCATTACTTTAAATTAATATTGATAGGATTCCAGGAGTAAACAATGCAGGATGAGAAGTTTTGCAAACAGTTTTTATTAATTGAAATTTAATGCATTTCACATTGTAATTTCAATGTTTATCTTTGATCTGGTGAATAAATTAAAAATGTTTTGTGTACATATTTGGTTGATCAGTTTCTTATTTGGAAAATTGAATATACATGAAAACCAATGGTTGACTTCTAAACATCCATCCATATGAAATTAATTTATGAGAGAAAAATGACTTAAAATATTATTTGGATAATTGCTCTGTCTGATTGGAATGATAATTCTAAAATAAAATTATTTAAATTATAAATTGATTTGCATTCGATTTTACCACATTAAATGAATACAATCAAGTCTAAAAACATACTATAGAGTGAATGGGATTCATGCAGATAAAATGGCATAAAAAAACTCCACTGTAAATCTTGATATATATAATTTGTCTACAAAGTTTATTGAATTACGATAGGGCCACTTGACCAAGGAGAAAGTCTCAGGATAAAATAAACAGATTATGGCAAGTTCTTGTCTCTTCTTCTTGGATAGTAGAGATATGCCGTAGCTCACTATTGAAAAAGACCAATAATTTTCAACCTGTCAATAGAAGTAGAATATTTTTTACATTTTCAAGATACTGTACATTTTAAACTGTCTGACATGATATGCTATACACACCCATAATACAGTTCCTTACCATTTCTTCTGTCTCAATTTCTGTAGGTCAATACCTTCTCTAAGCAGAAAAAGCTTTTAAAGAGTCAGAGAAAACTTTAGGTCCATCTAGTCCACCAATACTCTACTAACCCACAATGATTAAGAGACTACTACAAAGCCTCTTGCATGAATAATAAGGCAATTCTGTTTCCTGTCTGTGCTAAAGTGTACTCTTGTTTTGTCTGCCGTGAAACCTAACATAATTTTTTGTTCTTATTCATTGAACTGACTATAATTATCACATCTTGTCATGAAACTAGGTTTCCATCATTTATCAGCTGTTGATACTTTGAGTAAAGGCCCTTTTGCATTTAGCGATGCACCAGCGATCCGACCAGCAATCCGACCCGGTCAGGATCGCTGGTGCATCGCTAAATGATCGCTAGTGAGCTTTCACAAAGAAAGATCTCACAGCGATGCAGCAGCGACGCAGCGCACGATACTCACTTTTCACACACAGCGATCCTGACATCCTCCCACCCGCCTCCACGCGTCGCTCGTCGGCGCCAGCAGGAAGCC
Source organism: Dendrobates tinctorius (assembly GCF_039654945.1). Lineage (NCBI taxonomy): Eukaryota > Metazoa > Chordata > Amphibia > Anura > Dendrobatidae > Dendrobates > Dendrobates tinctorius. Next base: position 15,319,512 of record NW_027361784.1, on the reverse strand, counting down.
CAGCAGGAAGCTGACGACGAGAAATGGAGCCGGCCAATCTCGCGCGATCAGCGATGGACAACGGGGGATCCGGTCGGAGGTAAGTATCACACATAGCGACGTTATAGCGATATCTCTATGTGTAAAACCCCCTTAAGTGTCCTGGGGAAGCATTTTGTAAAATCCAGAACCCTGTACAGGGATTAAAAGTTGAAAACTAAGGGTTGCCTATTTCTCAGTTCAATCCAAGTTAAGTCTGGTGCTACTCAAGGGCTTCATTACTTCAAACAAAGACTGCCTTGGAACAAATGTTTTCGTTCAAGGATGACAGTACAACTTTAGATGCCAATTTCATGTTACATTCTGTTTTCAAGGTACTGGCTTCCAGATCTCTGAGAAGACTGGTGAGTAAGGACAGCACTTACTCAGTCATCTGCCTCTCCCTAAAGTGGTATCCTCTTTGTTTTTTGTCTCTTTTTCCTAAAGGATAGACAGCAAATGGGATCAATATTAGGCAAACTAGGAAAAACATTTCTTCATAAACTTCAGGAACTAAAATATATTTTGCTTATGCAACGGGCTGGGTCCTTAAGATATTTGGCACAACTGGATTTGGGACTCAGTCAGAGGTAGAGATTTGGGGATCAGGCAAAATTTAAATTCTCATGTTTGTGCATTTTTCCTTGGAAATTTGATTTGCTGATACCTTTTCCTCAGCTAATTTATTGTCCCTTTTGGAGAGATACAAGAGCATAATAAATGCAATATGTAAATAATAACAAAAAACCTGATACTCCCCTCACCACTCACTTTTCTCCTCCTCATCGTCATTCATCCGGTTCTCGTCGCATTTTCTTATACTTGTTGCTTTCGCTAAAATCCCTTTGCTTCTTACACTGAACTTCATGTTCTTGTGAGGCTTGGAAGCTTTCTGAGCAAGTGCATAAAAAGTCATGATGTCATGACTTCTTGACGTGCACTGTGACCTTGTGCACACAGGCACTGATTTCAGCATTCCCTCAATGGGGATTTGAACATGCGACAAGGTCCAAACAGATGGTGGTGAGGATTAGAGAGGTGAGAGATGAGGTAAGTACTGTACAAGTGTTTTTTATTCTTTAAAAAAATGGTGGCAAGTGGCATCCATTTTTCTGAACCTGATCAGAAGTTAATTACAAAAATCTGTATTTTGGCAAATGCAGATTTTTGTAAAATTCAACTTGAATTAAATTTCACTTAAATATATTCAGAGAACCAAGTAGCATGCTGGTCTTTTGATAATCCAAGAGTCAGCATATGGCTATGATAGTTTAGTGTGGCACAACAGAAGTTTGGCAGCATTGAGCAGCACAACAAGAAAGGAAAATTTAAAGATCATTGCATACAGTGAGGAGAATAAGTATTTGATACACTACTGATTTTGCAAGTTTTCCCACCTACAAAGAATGGAGAGGTCTGTAATTTTTATTGTAGGTGCACTTCAACTGTGAGAGACAGAATCTAAATATAAAAATTAGAAAATCACATAGTATGATTTTTAAATAATTAAATTGCATTTTATTGCATGAAAATAGTATTATAGTATTTGATCACCTACCAAGCAGCAAGAATTCTGGCTCTCACAGAACTGTAAGTTTTTTTTTTTTAAGAAGCCCTCTTCATCTGCACTCATTATTAATTACACATCTTTGAACTCATTACCTGTATAAAAAACACCTGTCCACACACTCAATCAATCAAACTCCAACATGACCATCATGGCCAAGACAAAAGAGTTAGCTAAGGAAAAGAGGAACAAAATTGTTGAACTGCACAATGCTGGGATAGGCTACATAACAATAGGCCAGAAGGTTTGTGAGAAGGCAACAACTGTTAGCACAATTATTAGAAAATAGAAGAAACACAATATGACTGACAATCTTCCTCGGTATGGGGCTCCATGCATGAGTTCGGTAAGGATAATTCTGAGACAGGTCAAGAATTAGCCCAGAACTACAAGAAAGTAACTGGTTAATGACCTGAAGAGAGCTTGGACTACAGTCTTAAACATTACCATTAATAACACACTATGCCATCATGGAATAAAACCCCACAGGATATGCAAGATCCCCTGCTCATGCAAGGTCCCCCTGCTCATGCCAGCACATACCCAGGCACATTTAAAGTTTGCAAATGACCATCCAGATAATCCAGAGGAGGCATGTAAGAAGGTCATGTGGTCTGATGAAACAAAAATATAACATCTCTGTGTTTGGAAGAAGTATGATTAAAACCCAAGAACATCGACCAAACTGTGAAGCATGATTGGAGAAACTAATACTTTGGGGGTGCTTTTCTGCAACAGAACAGGATGACCGTATTGAAGGGAGATTGGATTGGACCATGCATATTGAGATTTTGGCCAACAACCTCCTTCCAGTAAGAGTATTGAAAAAGGGTCGTGGTTGGGTCTTCCACCATGACAATGACCAGAAACATACAGCTAGGGGAACTAAGGTGTTGTGAGTTCATTTTCCCCTTCACCATTGAGGTCTGATGAACTCCCTCTTCTGGTGAAGGAAGGTAGTGAGGCTGATTACAAAGCACCTGGGTATGATGATGATGACTGGGTGACAGGAATTGCTGACTGGATATAAGGCGGCCGACGCCCTTCTGCCTTGCTGGTGATCTCTCTGAAGGATTCTAGGAGACCAGTCTGATTCCTGCTCCTCAAAAGATAAGTTTTTTCTGCTCTGCTTTTTGCATTTGTGTTCTGTTTTGCTTTGCCTTATTTTTTCTGGATTTCTGCCATTCCCTGCTGGGGTGAGCTGAATTCCTATGCTCTGTCTTCAGAAAATACCTGAGTGCTGATATAGTCTTTTTGAAGCCTAGCGTCTTCAGGGCCTTTTTCCCTATCAGCCTGTTGGCCCTTGTTTCTGTCTTTAGGCTATGTAGTTCTCCGGCTGTGATCGAGGGGTCTGGGGCACCGTAGGAACCCCACACGGCTACTGCTAGTTGTTGTTGATAGGTTCAGGGGTCTGCAATCCGATAGCTGCCAGCTTCTCTTGTTTTCTGGACTTAGCTAGTATTTCTGTTTTTGCCTCCTACGGTGACTCATTCATAACACTAAGGTGTGGATCTGTAAGAAGCATTTCAAGGTCCTTGAGTAGACTAGCCAGTCTCCAGACCTGAACCTTATAGAAAATCTTTGGAGAGAGCTGAAACTCAATGTTGCCCAGCCACAGCCCTGAAACCTGAAAGATCTAGAGGAGATCTGCATGGAGGAATGCAACAAAATCTCTGCTGCAGTGTGCGCAAACTTGGACAAGAACTACAAGAAACATCTGATTTCTGTTATTGCAAAACAAAGATTTCTGCACTAAATATTAAGCTCTGTTTTTCTATTGTATAAATTAGCTATTTCATGCAATAAAATGCAAGTTAATTATGTAAAAATCATACAATGTGATTTTCTGGATTCTTTCTCTCACAGTTGAAGTATACCTATGATAAAAATTACAGATGTCTTGATTCTTTCTAGGTGGGAAAACTTGCAAAATTGGCAGTGTATCAAATACTTAATTTCCCCACTGTATACTAAATTTGAAAGAGGCATGGAATTTATAGACTATTTCAGACCATTTTCAGTTGCATAAAACTTACAGCTCTTACAGATCAAGGCTAGTGTTGAGCATTCCGATACCGCAAGTATCGGGTATCGGCCGATATCAGCGGTATCGGAATTCCGATACTTAATTCCGATACTTTTTTCATATCGGATTCCGGGATCGGAATCGGAATAGGAAGTTCCCATCATGCTATGAGCCTGCTTGCTTTGATTAAGCCAATGGGAATCCTCCGAAGTGTGGGCACATCCTGTTAGGCATGTAGGCATGTTAACTATTGGCATGGCTGTGATTGGCTGCCGAAATGATGTCATGATGCACTATAAAAGCCACCGCAGCCGCCATTTCTGGTCACTCTGCTGTGAATTCAGTTAGGGACAGGCTGCTGTAGAAGACTGTGAGGGACAGTTAGAAATAGCGATTCTAAAAACAATATTGTGCTTTATCCAGGCTACATAAACCACCACTGTAGCTTGCTTTTCCCTAGCAGCGCTGTTTTCACAGCTGTCTGCAAGGGCTGTGTGAGTGCAGCTCACGCTGTGGAGTGGGTCCTGCAGCCACGTCAGGCTGTAGGCCACCCAGTGTGATCACTGCTGCCTCATACATCTTTTATTTTTTGAGCTGCATTTTTTAAATAATTTCAATCTAGTGTGCTTCCATCCGTATCCATATACGTTGGTTGCAAACACTAGTAGTAGACAGCGGAGCCTTTCTGCAGCCTTTCAGTGCTAGTGTCCACTTTGCTGCACTGTTCACGGCTGTCTGAGAGGTCTCTGACTGTGTGTGAGTGCAGCTCACGCTGAGTAGTGTGTCCTGCAGCTACGTCTGGCTGTAGGACGCTCAGCGTGCGTCACTGCCTCACACATATTTTTATTTGAGTGCAGCTCATTTTTTCTTCTATTAGTGTGCATCCATCCGTCTCCATCTACGGTGGTTGCAAACACTATATAGGAGTACACAGCGGAGCCTTTCTGCAGCCTGTCAGTGCCAGTGCCCACTTAGCTGCACTGTTGACGGCTGTCTGAGAGGTCTCTGACTGTGTGTGAGTGCAGCTCACGCTGAGTAGAGTGTCCTGCAGCTACGTCTGGTTGTAGGACGCTCAACGTGCGTCACTGCCTCACACATATTTGTCTCTGAGTGCAGCTCATTTTTTCTTCTCCTATTAGTGTGCATCCATCCGTATCCATCAACATTGGTTGGTTGCAAACACTATATAGGAGTAGATAGAGGAGCCTTTTTTTCTGGCTTGTGCCCTGCCGGCGCAGCCAGATTAGTATTACCCAATTTTTTTGGAGCCTCATCTTTTGCATTGTAGGTTACCTGCCTGCATTGTAATAGCTCCAAAAAGTTGGTGATACTATCAGTTTCAATTCTTTGTTCTCATACTTTGAGTTTGTTTCAAACAAAGAAACCACATAAAAAGTTCACCAAACACTACATTTTGAACTTGTGTAGGCCACATCAGCTCCTATTAAAGTCTAGTCCACACACACACACTTCATAAAATTAGTGTTTCTTGTACCTGTAACCAGCTGTTCAGGAATAAGCACACTAAGGCCCCCCTTTGTCCTTTTTTGCCTATCTTAAGCAGTCTTGCAAGATGAAGAAGGCAGGGAGTAAGGCGCGGGGGCGTGGGCGTGGGCGTGGAGTTTCAGCAGGGAGAGGACGTGGGGATTCTGCAGGGAGAGGACGTGGGGATTCTACAGGTAGAGGACGTGGGGATTCTGGGCCTGCTGCGGGCACCAGTGGATCAGCATCCCCCAGTTTTAGCAGGCAACAGTCCTTTATGCGCAGCTTTGTAGGACCTCAACGTACCCCACTGCTGCGGGAGGAACAAATTGAAGCCGTTGTCGGATGGATGGCAGCTAACGCATCGACTTCAATTACTTCCGCATCCTCTCAGGGTCAGAGCACCGAAGAGCAACCATCTGTCTCTTCACCACCTGCCAAAGTGCCCAGGCAGTCAGAGAGACATGGACAGGAGCCATCACAATCTCTACTTCTGTTCTCGGAATCTGTTGGCTTGGAAAGAGGGGGCCAGCCAAGCAGCATTCCTGAATGTGAAGAAGAGGGAGTATGCAGTGATGCGCAACTTCTTTGTCCCTCTGAATCTGAAGAGGCGAGTGGGCCAGTGCCTATGGTCAGCACACCTCAGTACGCATCAGATGATGACGAGACTCAGTTGCCACTTTCTGGTGCGTACGGTGCTGGCGAGACAACCCCGGAGAAGCAGCTGTTTGAAGAGGGGAGGGAAGATGATGAGGTCCTTGACCCATCATGGCGTGAGCAACAGGAAGGTGGTGGGAGCAGCTCGGAGGAAGAGATTCCCCTACCGGCCAAAACAGGAGGCAGAGGGAGGGGGAAGACTTGGTTGCCTGTACCCTCCACTTCGGCACCCGTTAGGAGCATTCCTCCTTCCAAAGGCAAACCGGGCGCTCACAAGAGTTGCAGTGCGTGGTCCTTTTTTGACACAGTTGCAGATGACATTTGCTTTGTCAAATGCAAGCTGTGTCATCAGAGAGTCAAAAGAGGGAGAAATGTCAGCAACCTCAATACCACAAATATGTGGAAACATGTGCGCACCAAGCACGAGTTGGAGTTGCATAGACACCCTCAAGACGTAGGCCAACGTACAGCACCACCTACCACCTCTTCAGTTCGTGTTGGGCCCTCTTCCTCCAGCTCACACACTGCTGGTTCGGCTTCCTCACAGGATCGCCAAGGAAGAACCTCTGCCACTGTTGTCCGGAGACCCTGTCAGATTCCACCCATAACAGCACGTTCCCATCCATCACAGCCATCGGTAGCACAGGCATGGGATAAAAGGCGCCCTTACTCGGCAAACCATCCCCGAGCACAGTCTCTGAATGCTGGCATTGCCAAACTTCTGGCAGTTGAAATGCTGTCATTCAGGCTGGTGGACACTGACACCTTCCGGGACTTAATGGCATTGGCAGTCCCCCAATACAACGTGCCCAGCCGCTTTTATTTCAGCAGGTGAGCCTTCCCTGCCCTGCAGAAACATGTTGAGGGCAAAATAAAACATGCGCTACTAAACGCCGTTAGTAGCAAGGTCCACCTGACCACCGATGCGTGGACCAGTAACCATGGACAGGGACGATACCTTTCCCTCACTGCCCACTGGGTCAATGTTGTGGAGCCGGGTACGGATCTGGAGAGTGGCGCTGTACGTGTTCTTCCAACGCCACGGATTGCAGGACTCCAGTCTGTACACATAGACTCCTCCTCCTACTCAAGTTCCTCAGAAACAGCAGAGCAGGAGCCTGTTACGACCGATATGAGCACAGCCGTGGCCAAACGTCAACAGGCTGTACTCAAATTAATTTCTTTGGGGAATCGAAGCCACACAGCGCAGGAGCTCTGGAATGCTATCAAGCTGGAGAGCGATGTGTGGTTTGGGCCAGCGAATCTCCAGCCGGGCTTGGTAGTGTGTGACAATGGCCGAAATCTGGTGGCAGCTCTTGGCCTAGGCAACCTCACACACATCCCATGTCTGGCACATGTTCTTAACTTGGTCGTGCAGAGCTTTCTGAGGGACTATCCGGATCTTGATGCACTGTTGCACAAGGTCCGCATAGAGTGCGCTCACTTGCGACGTTCCAGCACGGCAAGATCGCGCCTCGCTGCTCTGCAGCGACGATTTGGCCTTCCAGAACATCGCATCATATGTGACCTACCCACCCGGTGGAATTCAACGTTACATATGTTGGAGCGGTTGTGTGAGCAGCAGGCAGCAGTCATGGAGTACCAGCTGCATCAGGCGCAAACAAGTCGCACTGTGCGCCGTTCACACTTCAGCACCATTGAGTGGGCCTCTATGAAGGACATCTGCCTCGTTTTGCGTGCCTTCGATGAATCCACGCGGATGGCGAGTGCAGATGATGCACTAGTCAGCATGACTGTCCCCCTTATCTGCCTGCTTCAACAAACACTGCAAGCACTAAGGGATGAGGTTTCAGAAGAGGTGGAGGATGAGGAGTCCCAAATGCCATCTGCTTCTGGACAGTCTGCGCTACGTGTTTCCTCACAAAGGCCTAGGCAGGGGACACTTTGTGAGGAGGATGAGGAGGAGTCGATGGAGGAGGAAGACATCTCTCCAGAGGAGGGAGGTACACAAACCTCTACTCAGTATGTACAGCGAGGGTGGGGTGATGCAGAGCAGGTCGAGGTCACGCCTCAAACAGGGGACAGCGGTTCTTTGGCAGTTGGGAGTCTGCAGCACATGGTTGATTTCATGCTGCAGTGCCTGAGAAACGACCGCCGCATCGCCCACATTCTCGTCTCGGCTGATTATTGGGTGTACACCCTCCTAGATCCTCGCTACCGGGACAGCGTACAAAGGCTCATACCAACGTTGAACCGGGAGCGTAAAATGCGGGAGTACGAAGAGTCACTGGTGCAGTCCATAATGTTTTCCATTCCACCCGACAGCATTGTTGCAAGTGCTTTACAAAGCAGCTCTGTGCGTCGAGGCAGTGGAGGAAACTCTGCACAAAGAGGGAGCAGAGGCAGTGCCGCAGCACAAGGCAAGACCACTATGGCCCAAATGTGGCAAAGTTTTGTGTGTCCACCACAATTGTCTACACCATCAGCGACGCCTCGAGTCAGCAGGAGGCAACGCTTCCGTCAGATGGTGTCAGACTACATGTCTTGCCCTGTCGCTGTACTCCCAGATGGCTCTTCCCCCTTCAAGTTTTGGGTCTCTAAGCTGGATACATGGCCAGAGCTTAGCCAGTATGCATTGGAGGTGCTGGCTTGCCCTGCTGCCAGTGTATTATCGGAACGTGTCTTTAGTGCCGCAGGTGGTGTACTAACAGACCGTCGCACGCGACTATCTTCCGATAATGTTGACCGGCTGACTTTTCTGAAAATGAACAAGGCCTGGATCTCCAAAGACTTTGCCATTCCTCTTACAGACTAAATTAGTGGTTGGCAACTGTATCCAGGTCTGCTGGTGTGTTCATTTTTCTACCACCTGAACTATAATCCCTGTGCTTCAACACAGCCAGTTGTCGCTCAGATGTGTCGTCTGCACAGAGAAACACACTAGCTCCTGTGTTACTGGGGTTCAGTAATGCCAGCTGATCCCCTGCTGTGTGGACGGCAGAGTCACCAGCTCCATCAACATTCAAACCACTACTGATTTTTAACCGTGCCCAACTTAGGTCTCTGGCTCCACTGTCTCTACTATTTCCCCTGACCTCCAACCCCGCCATCTACATCTCTGAAGTGGCGTCAGCACAATCTACACTTGTTCCTGTGTTCCTGTGGCTCAGTCCCATCAGTTTATCCCCTGATGTGTGTCCGGCAAGGTCTCCTGCTCTGTCCACATTCCCATAACCAGTAGTGGGAATGAGGACAGAGCTGGCGAACTTGCCGGACAAACATCAGGGGATCAACTGATGGGACTGAGCACCAGTAACACAGGAACAAGTGTAGATTGTGCTGACGCCACTTCAGAGATGTAGCTGGCGGGGTTGGAGGCCAGGGTAAATAGTAGAGACAGTGGAGCCAGAGGCCTAAGTGGAGCATGGTTAGAATCAGTAGTAGTCCACAACCTCCATAAAAACCGCTGCCCATTGGCCTCTGCATGCGGCATGCGTAATCCTGGGCACCAACAGCGTCAGTTGGTGTTCAGAAGTGTCGTCTCCACAGAGCCAAACACATTCGTTCAAGTGTTAGTGGGGTTCAGCACTGCCAGCTGTTCCCCTGCTGTGGAGATGGCAAGTCTCCTGCTGCCTTCACCTGCCAAAATCCAGTAGGCCCCAGCCTGCTCCTCGCCTAATCCTGGGCTCCAACAGCGTCAGTTGGTGTTCAGAAGTGTCGTCTCCACAGAGCCAAACACGTTCGTTCAAGTGTTAGTGGGGTTCAGCACTGCCAGCTGTTCCCCTGCTGTGGAGATGGCAAGTCTCCTGCTGCCTTCACCTGCCAAAATCCAGTAGGCCCCAGCCTGCTCCTCGCCTAATCCTGGGCTCCAACAGCGTCAGTTGGTGTTCAGAAGTGTCGTCTCCACAGAACCAAACACATTCGTTCAAGTGTTAGTGGGGTTCAGCAGTGCCAGCTGTTCCCCTGCTGTGGAGATGGCAAGTCTCCTGCTGCCTTCACCTGCCAAAATCCAGTAGGCCCCAGCCTGCTCCTCGCCTAATCCTGGGCTCCAACAGCGTCAGTTGGTGTTCAGAAGTGTCGTCTCCACAGAACCAAACACATTCGTTCAAGTGTTAGTGGGGTTCAGCACTGCCAGCTGTTCCCCTGCTGTGGAGATGGCAAGTCTCCTGCTGCCTTCACCTGCCAAAATCCAGTAGGCCCCAGCCTGCTCCTCGCCTAATCCTGGGCTCCAACAGCGTCAGTTGGTGTTCAGAAGTGTCGTCTCCACAGAACCAAACACATTCGTTCAAGTGTTAGTGGGGTTCAGCACTGCCAGCTGTTCCCCTGCTGTGGAGATGGCAAGTCTCCTGCTGCCTTCACCTGCCAAAATCCAGTAGGCCCCAGCCTGCTCCTCGCCTAATCCTGGGCTCCAACAGCGTCAGTTGGTGTTCAGAAGTGTCGTCTCCACAGAACCAAACACATTCGTTCAAGTGTTAGTGGGGTTCAGCACTGCCAGCTGTTCCCCTGCTGTGGAGATGGCAAGTCTCCTGCTGCCTTCACCTGCCAAAATCCAGTAGGCCCCAGCCTGCTCCTCACCTAATCCTGGGCTCCAACAGCGTCAGTTGGTGTTCAGAAGTGTCGTCTCCACAGAGCCAAACACATTCGTTCAAGTGTTAGTGGGGTTCAGCACTGCCAGCTGTTCCCCTGCTGTGGAGATGGCAGTCTCTCCTGCTGTCTCCGCATTACAAAGACAGTAGGCCTCTGCCTACACCCTCCTATTTCCTGGGCTTCAACACAGCCAGTTGTAGTTCGGAAGTGCCGTCCACACGGAAAGAGATACTTGCTCCCGTGTCTCAGTGGGGTTCAGTAACGTCAGCTGATCCCCTGCTGTGTGGATGGCAGTCTCTCCTGCTGTAAACTCATTCAAAATACAGTAGGCCTCTGCCTACACCCTCCTATTTCCTGGGCTTCAACACAGCCAGTTGTAGTTCGGAAGTGCCGTCCACACGGAAAGAGACACTTGCTCCCGTGTCTCAGTGGGGTTCAGTAACGTCAGCTGATCCCCTGCTGTGTGGATGGCAGTCTCTCCTGCTGTAAACTCATTCAAAATACAGTAGGCCTCTGCCTACACCCTCCTATTTCCTGGGCTTCAACACAGCCAGTTGTAGTTCGGAAGTGCCGTCCACACGGAAAGAGACACTTGCTCCCGTGTCTCAGTGGGGTTCAGTAACGTCAGCTGATCCCCTGCTGTGTGGATGGCAGTCTCTCCTGCTGTAAACTCATTCAAAATACAGTAGGCCTCTGCCTACACCCTCCTATTTCCTGGGCTTCAACACAGCCAGTTGTAGTTCGGAAGTGCCGTCCACACGGAAAGAGACACTTGCTCCCGTGTCTCAGTGGGGTTCAGTAACGTCAGCTGATCCCCTGCTGTGTGGATGGCAGTCTCTCCTGCTGTAAACTCATTCAAAATACAGTAGGCCTCTGCCTACACCCTCCTATTTCCTGGGCTTCAACACAGCCAGTTGTAGTTCGGAAGTGCCGTCCACACGGAAAGAGACACTTGCTCCCGTGTCTCAGTGGGGTTCAGTAACGTCAGCTGATCCCCTGCTGTGTGGATGGCAGTCTCTCCTGCTGTAAACTCATTCAAAATACAGTAGGCCTCTGCCTACACCCTCCTATTTCCTGGGCTTCAACACAGCCAGTTGTAGTTCGGAAGTGCCGTCCACACGGAAAGAGATACTTGCTCCCGTGTCTCAGTGGGGTTCAGTAACGTCAGCTGATCCCCTGCTGTGTGGATGGCAGTCTCTCCTGCTGTAAACTCATTCAAAATACAGTAGGCCTCTGCCTACACCCTCCTATTTCCTGGGCTTCAACACAGCCAGTTGTAGTTCGGAAGTGCCGTCCACACGGAAAGAGACACTTGCTCCCGTGTCTCAGTGGGGTTCAGTAACGTCAGCTGATCCCCTGCTGTGTGGATGGCAGTCTCTCCTGCTGTAAACTCATTCAAAATACAGTAGGCCTCTGCCTACACCCTCCTATTTCCTGGGCTTCAACACAGCCAGTTGTAGTTCGGAAGTGCCGTCCACACGGAAAGAGACACTTGCTCCCGTGTCTCAGTGGGGTTCAGTAACGTCAGCTGATCCCCTGCTGTGTGGATGGCAGTCTCTCCTGCTGTAAACTCATTCAAAATACAGTAGGCCTCTGCCTACACCCTCCTATTTCCTGGGCTTCAACACAGCCAGTTGTAGTTCGGAAGTGCCGTCCACACGGAAAGAGACACTTGCTCCCGTGTCTCAGTGGGGTTCAGTAACGTCAGCTGATCCCCTGCTGTGTGGATGGCAGTCTCTCCTGCTGTAAACTCATTCAAAATACAGTAGGCCTCTGCCTACACCCTCCTATTTCCTGGGCTTCAACACAGCCAGTTGTAGTTCGGAAGTGCCGTCCACACGGAAAGAGATACTTGCTCCCGTGTCTCAGTGGGGTTCAGTAACGTCAGCTGATCCCCTGCTGTGTGGATGGCAGTCTCTCCTGCTGTCACCTCATTCAAAATTCAGTAGGCCTCTGCCTACACCCTCCTATTTCCTGGGCTTCAACACAGCCAGTTGTAGTTCGGAAGTGCCGTCCACACGGAAAGAGATACTTGCTCCCGTGTCTCAGTGGGGTTCAGTAACGTCAGCTGATCCCCTGCTGTGTGGATGGCAGTCTCTCCTGCTGTAAACTCATTCAAAATACAGTAGGCCTCTGCCTACACCCTCCTATTTCCTGGGCTTCAACACAGCCAGTTGTAGTTCGGAAGTGCCGTCCACACGGAAAGAGACACTTGCTCCCGTGTCTCAGTGGGGTTCAGTAACGTCAGCTGATCCCCTGCTGTGTGGATGGCAGTCTCTCCTGCTGTAAACTCATTCAAAATACAGTAGGCCTCTGCCTACACCCTCCTATTTCCTGGGCTTCAACACAGCCAGTTGTAGTTCGGAAGTGCCGTCCACACGGAAAGAGATACTTGCTCCCGTGTCTCAGTGGGGTTCAGTAACGTCAGCTGATCCCCTGCTGTGTGGATGGCAGTCTCTCCTGCTGTCACCTCATTCAAAATTCAGTAGGCCTCTGCCTACACCCTCCTATTTCCTGGGCTTCAACACAGCCAGTTGTAGTTCGGAAGTGCCGTCCACACGGAAAGAGATACTTGCTCCCGTGTCTCAGTGGGGTTCAGTAACGTCAGCTGATCCCCTGCTGTGTGGATGGCAGTCTCTCCTGCTGTCACCTCATTCAAAATTCAGTAGGCCTCTGCCTACACCCTCCTATTTCCTGGGCTTCAACACAGCCAGTTGTAGTTCGGAAGTGCCGTCCACACGGAAAGAGATACTTGCTCCCGTGTCTCAGTGGGGTTCAGTAACGTCAGCTGATCCCCTGCTGTGTGGATGGCAGTCTCTCCTGCTGTAAACTCATTCAAAATACAGTAGGCCTCTGCCTACACCCTCCTATTTCCTGGGCTTCAACACAGCCAGTTGTAGTTCGGAAGTGCCGTCCACACGGAAAGAGACACTTGCTCCCGTGTCTCAGTGGGGTTCAGTAACGTCAGCTGATCCCCTGCTGTGTGGATGGCAGTCTCTCCTGCTGTAAACTCATTCAAAATACAGTAGGCCTCTGCCTACACCCTCCTATTTCCTGGGCTTCAACACAGCCAGTTGTAGTTCGGAAGTGCCGTCCACACGGAAAGAGATACTTGCTCCCGTGTCTCAGTGGGGTTCAGTAACGTCAGCTGATCCCCTGCTGTGTGGATGGCAGTCTCTCCTGCTGTCACCTCATTCAAAATTCAGTAGGCCTCTGCCTACACCCTCCTATTTCCTGGGCTTCAACACAGCCAGTTGTAGTTCGGAAGTGCCGTCCACACGGAAAGAGATACTTGCTCCCGTGTCTCAGTGGGGTTCAGTAACATCAGCTGATCCCCTGCTGTGTGGATGGCAGTCTCTCCTGCTGTCACCTCATTCAAAATTCAGTAGGCCTCTGCCTACACCCTCCTATTTCCTGGGCTTCAACACAGCCAGTTGTAGTTCGGAAGTGCCGTCCACACGGAAAGAGACACTTGCTCCCGTGTCTCAGTGGGGTTCAGTAACGTCAGCTGATCCCCTGCTGTGTGGATGGCAGTCTCTCCTGCTGTAAACTCATTCAAAATACAGTAGGCCTCTGCCTACACCCTCCTATTTCCTGGGCTTCAACACAGCCAGTTGTAGTTCGGAAGTGCCGTCCACACGGAAAGAGATACTTGCTCCCGTGTCTCAGTGGGGTTCAGTAACGTCAGCTGATCCCCTGCTGTGTGGATGGCAGTCTCTCCTGCTGTCACCTCATTCAAAATTCAGTAGGCCTCTGCCTACACCCTCCTATTTCCTGGGCTTCAACACAGCCAGTTGTAGTTCGGAAGTGCCGTCCACACGGAAAGAGACACTTGCTCCCGTGTCTCAGTGGGGTTCAGTAACGTCAGCTGATCCCCTGCTGTGTGGATGGCAGTCTCTCCTGCTGTCACCTCATTCAAAATTCAGTAGGCCTCTGCCTACACCCTCCTATTTCCTGGGCTTCAACACAGCCAGTTGTAGTTCGGAAGTGCCGTCCACACGGAAAGAGATACTTGCTCCCGTGTCTCAGTGGGGTTCAGTAATGTCAGCTGATCCCCTGCTGTGTGGATGGCAAAGTCTCCTGCTGCCTACACAGTCGTACCACTACTGATTTTTAACCGTGCTCCAATTAGGCCTGTGGCTCCACTGTCTCTCGTATTTCCCCTGTCCTCCAACCCTGCCAGTTACAGCTCCGAAGTGGCGTCTGCACAATCCACACTTGTTCCTGTGTTACAGGTGTTCAGTCCGATCAGTTAATCCCCTGATGTGTGTCCGGCAATGTCGCCTGCTCTGTCCACATTCCCATTATCGGAATGTGGACAGAGCAGGCGACATTGCCGGACACACATCAGGGGATTAACTGACCGGACTGAACACCTGTAACACAGGAACAAGTGTGGATTGTGCAGACGCCACTTCGGAGCTGTAACTGGCGGGGTTGGAGGACAGGGGAAATACGAAAATCAGTGAATCCACAGGCCTAAGTGGAGCTTGGTTCAAATTAGTAGTCTACAACCGATCTTAAAATTTCTTCAATGCAGCCTAAGCCTGCTCCGTGCTTGTCCCTGGGCTTCAACACAGCCAGTTGTTGCTCGGAAGTGCCGTCTTCACAGAGTAAAACACTAGCTCCTGTGTTTGTGGGGTTCAGTAACGTCAGCTGTTCCCCTGCTGTTTTGATGGCAATCTGTCCTGCTGCCTCCCAATTGACAGCACATCAGGCCTCAGCCTGCTAAGTGCTTGTCCTGGGCTCCAACATCGCCAGTTGCTGCTCATAACTGACTTTGGCACGGGTACTCCCTCCTGCCCAGCTTGGTTCCAGCCCTGCCTGCTGTTTCCGGGAAGTGTCAATGTCAGTTTGCCACCCCAAGTTGCCATGTCGTGTTGCGGTTGGGTTAGCCGAGGCTAGGGTGCCAGCAGTTTAGGTGCTTCCTATGTGGACTGCGGGTTCTGGTAAGAAAGGTTTGTTCCATAGTGCCAGTAGGACAAGCACCCCCTGTAGGACTGTGTGATTCGGTAACTGCGGCCAGCTTGCGGCATGCCAACTTTGCTTTTCAGGGGTAACTTCTGATACCCCTCCGGGTTCCAGCACCGTCAGCTGGTTCTCATCAGAGCCTTTGGCCTAGGTGCCTCCATCTCGGTATCCGAGTTCCAGCAACGTCTGCTGGTCCTTGGTAGTGCTTTGTAGCACAGGTACCTCCTGCTTAGTAACCGGGTTCCAGCACCGTCAGCTGGTCCTCGGTTGTGCCATTGGCTCTTATTCCTTCTGCTGCCCCTCCGGGTGCCAGCACTGTCAGCTGGTCCTCGCTATTTCCATTTGCTCTTGCAGCTTATGCTACCCCTCCGGGTTCCAGCACCGTCAGCTGGTTCTCGTCAGAGCCTTTGGCCTAGGTGCCTCCATCTCGGTATCCGAGTTCCGGCAACGTCTGCTGGTCCTTGGTAGTGCTTTGTAGCACAGGTACCTCCTGCTTAGTAACCGGGTTCCAGCACCGTCAGCTGGTCCTCGGTTGTGCCATTGGCTCTTATTCCTTCTGCTGCCCCTCCGGGTGCCAGCACTGTCAGCTGGTCCTCGCTATTTCCATTTGCTCTTGCAGCTTATGCTACCCCTCCGGGTTCCAGCACCGTCAGCTGGTTCTCGTCAGAGCGTTTGGCCTAGGTGCCTCCATCTCGGTATCCGAGTTCCGGCAACGTCTGCTGGTCCTTGGTAGTGCTTTGTAGCACAGGTACCTCCTGCTTAGTAACTGGGTTCCAGCACCGTCAGCTGGTCCTCGGTAGTGCCATTGGCTCTTGTTCCTTCTGCTGCCCCTCCGGGTGCCAGTACCGTCAGCTGGTTCAAGAGGACAAAGAACAGGAAGACAACCACCAAGATGCAGAACAACAAGAGAGAGAAGACAAAGAAGCATAAAAAAAACAAAGCAGAAGAACATTAAGCATAAGACTAATACTCTGAGCAAATGATATTATCTTATTTATAAGCAGAAGAAGACTAAGCAGTGTATGGGGGTGAGTCCGTTCCTCCTCGTGGTGCCCCTGGAAAAGGCCTGCTTCTGCAGGCCAAACTGAACGCGGACAAATCCTGTTGTAAATCTTTTGTGACAGGCAGAACGGAAGGTGTAAACTTCTAACTTTTCTAGATAACAACTACAGGAATGCCTGACACAAACAAGAATATGATGAAGAAGAATAGGAAGAAGATGAAGAAGCTGAATATGTAGAATAATAATTGTTGAATAAGAAGAATATGAAGAATGTAAGAAAAGGAAGAAGAAGAAGAAGAAGAAGAAGAAGAAGAAGAAGAAGAAGAAGAAGAAGAAGAAGAAGAAGAAGAATGTAAAAAAAGGAAGTAGAAGAAGAAGAAGAAGAATGTAAAAAAAGGAATAAGAAGAAGAATGTAAAAAAAGGAAGTAGAAGAAGAAGAAGAAGAATGTAAAAAAAGGAAGTAGAAGAAGAAGAAGAAGAATGTAAAAAAAGGAAGTAGAAGAAGAAGACATACATGTCTGGCAAAATATAAATGAGGCTAACATAGTCAATATCTTTGTAACTCCTAACATCTTTAAAAAAAAAAGTTTAATTCCTGCTATTCCATTTGATTGGGCTAAACCTCTATGGCTTTAATGTCTCCTCCACCTCCCACAATACATTCTACATTATTCTTAGTTGTTTTTCTTCATGTAGAATTAACCTACAAGGAAAGAAAGGTTTTTTTTTAATTCCGATATTTTGGCCCCATTGACTTGCATTGGTTCCCGGTATCGGAATCGGCGATACCGATACTTTTTTTTAAGATCGGCCGATCCATTCCGATCCGATATTTTCAAGTATCGGCTGGTATCGCTCAACTCTAATCAAGGCACTACTAAAGATTTCTACCCAATCCCTCTTTACAAAAGAAGGGATCATTAAGCCAAAGTTTCAGGGTTTTAAATATTAGCTTCCTCTCCTTTCCTATACCACCCCAAAATTGGCCACCTATGTCCACTGGAGAACTAAATATTAATAATCTCTTCTAACCTAGATAACTAGGTACCTAGAACACCAGGGAATTAAATATTTAACTCTCAACTACCCTAGACAACCAGTGCTAAGATTGCCAAGCAAATCCTAGAGATAAAGACAGAAAATTAAAGGGAATCGGACACCAGGCTTTTGCTACCTAATCTGAGAGCAGCATGAAATAGAGATCCTGATTCCACAAACGTGTCACTTTCTGGCCAGCTAAGTGTAATTTTTTATAAAATCACTGTTTTATCAGCACAAGATTATCACTAGAAGACCACTTGGCCTGCTGTCAGGTAGTCCAACCACATCCCCATATCCAACAAGCAGATTTCTGGCTATGTGCAGTGTTCATTTATGTTGCCAATCTTTGGTGTTGATGGGGTTATAGAGAGCTCAGCATTTAGAGAACGGCTAGATTTGCAGCAAATAAATGAGTGATTTTAATAAAACAACAGCAAGTTACCCAGCAAGTAAAATATCGATGGAATCAGGTTTCCTGCCCCGACATTGAACTGCTTTTAGATTAGGTAGAAAAAAACCTCAAGACAGATTCTGTCATTATCCATTTTTGGATCCGTGGCAGACTGGATTCACAGATTAAAGCTTTTTTCCTTTCAGGCCATCGGGGGTTAATATCAGTTTAGCCACTGATGTAATTACATTGCTGCTGAATTTTCTGATGCAGGTGGTGACCACTCCTACCATCCTTTAAAAGGACACCTGATGCATGAGTTGACCGTCGGTGTTAGAGGTCATTCTGCAGCAACCACTCTGGAAGAAGGAGCTTGCTGGGAGCGGTGGTGCCTCAGCTTTTCATGGTGAATCTGGTGTCATAATCCTGCGGTGCTTTACAGCAGAAAGCTAAGTGTTGTTTGTAATTACCTTGTTTGTCATAACTTCCCTTGGTGTTGTATTAGTGCAGCTGAGGGACCAGTGTCCGCACTTGCCAATTCCCTAATTAGAAGTAGGTGCAGAGCAAGCGAGGGATAAGGTATCCTGCTCAGTGACGGTTTGAAAGAAGACGTATAGGGACGTCAGGATACACCAGGGCACAGCCTTAGGAGAGTGCAGGAGGTGTCCATTCCTCGTTTCCTATCGCAGGGCCCACCGTTGTAATTGTGTCCCCGGTGTTCCCTTGTTTGTTTTGCTGTTTGGTGACAGACCAATCATTGGGTCGTGTCACACTGGTCGGTCACTCCATGACAGATTCCCTTTAAGCGCAATATTTTTGTCTATTAGAGCTGAATGGAAAGTGAGTAATGTTAGGCAATAATCCAATGTAAAGTACTGTAAAACAGAGTATTATCAATGCATGTTTATTGTGAATCAGAAACATTTAACTATTTGTATTGTTATTTGAATCTTGACTAATTTTCCCAGCCAAGTTTTTCCTTGAATCGAAAAAAAGAGTTGTACTTTCAACATATTGTGTATTTGTTAAAAAGTTGTTGGTCCTTGGAATCTCTGCTTCAAAAAAAGAGATACATTATTTGCTTGTATCAATTGAGTGATAGCTGTCAAGATTTTAATTTATTCAATAAAAAATTATTTAGGATGATTCGGCACTGATGTTGGGCAATACGGCTAAGTACAAGGGCAGATTTACCATTGGATAAAAATCTGCAGCTGTACAAATGCCCAAGATGTAAAGGGGACACTACCACTTCCAAACAGGTGGAATTGTGCATTGTGATGAGCTATTGAACTGCAAAGGGCTCATATATTATTCTTGCACAGGGACTCTTTTCTACTGTATCTATTTCAGACAGTGGCCAAGTAAGTAGTCAATAATATATTTCCTCCCAAATCTGTTTGTGTTTAGAATTCTGTTTAGTATGTGTAGTATGGACTAGTTACTTTACGTCAAACTCCAACAGAAAATCAAGGTTTACCGGTGGAGTTGTGCACTATTCACCTGTGTTCTTCCTTCCACATGATAATCTCAGATTTGTAACCAGCTCCTCATTTGTCCAAATCCACAAAGCTCCAGATGAACAATCCTTTTCTAACTTTATATTATTTAATCCTTTATTTGATTTTTCTTTTATCTAGTCACTGAATCTGAAACAAAGGATATATTTCCAATTTTCTTATCCAACAAGTTTTATAATTTATGGAAAAAAGTGGCTGTTAGTTTTGATCAAACTTTTATTCTAAGCAAAACCTTTTTCTACATAAAAGCATAAAAGACTATTTTTAAAAAAAAATGTACTTGTAATTATTAATTTTTTTTACTGATATGGGCTGGTTTCACACAAGACTTCTCGGTCCTTATGATTTGGCATGTGATCGCATATATGGCATGTGATCATCGTCACGCCAAGTGTGTGAAACAGCAGACTCACAACAGCGAGTAGGTTACACACTGCTAGGTTTCAAAATATTACAGAAACTTTTACATTTTAGTAAAGATTGATGGATTGATTGAGTTTGATTCAAATTTCCTGAAATTAGTAGTTTCAAATTAATTCAAACATTTTGATATTCAATTTGCATGCAAAAAACCTTAACTAGCACCATTTCCCAAACTGCGCAGTTATTTTCCATCTCTAGAGTCACTGAGTAGGTCCTGTAGATCATCGGTTCTTATGGTCAGCGGGGTTCTCTCTCCTGTAAAGTGTAGGCTCTTAAGGTCAGTGGGTTTCTCTGTCATGTAGAGTGTAAGTTCTTATGGTCAGTTGGGTCATGTCTATCTCCTGTAGAGTGTAATCTCTTATGGTCAGCAGGGTCCTCTCTATCTCTTCTGTATAGTGTAAGCTCTTATGGTCAGTGGGTTCTCTCTCCTGTAGAGTGTAAGCTCTTATGGTCAGCGGGGTTCTCTCTATCTCCTGTAGAGTGTAATCTCTTATGGTCAGTGAAGTCCTCTCTCTCTTGTAACGTGTAAGCTTCTATGGTCGGCAAGGTCCTGCCTCTCTCTCCTGTAGAGTGTAAGCTCTTATGGTCAGTGAAGTCCTCTCTCTCTTGTAACGTGTAAGCTTCTATGGTCGGCAAGGTCCTGCCTCTCTCTCCTGTAGAGTGTAAGCTCTTATGGTCAGCGGCGTCCTCTCTCTCCTGTAGAGTGTAAGCTCTTATGGTCAGTGAAGTCCTCTCTCTCTTGTAATGTGTAAGCTTCTATGGTCGGCAAGGTCCTGCCTCTCTCTCCTGTAGAGTGAAAGCTCTTATGGTCAGTGAAGTCCTCTCTCTCTTGTAACGTGTAAGCTTCTATGGTCGGCAAGGTCCTGCCTCTCTCTCCTGTAGAGTGTAAGCTCTTATGGTCAGCGGCGTCCTCTCTCTCCTGTAGAGTGTAAGCTCTTATGGTCAGTGAAGTCCTCTCTCTCTTGTAATGTGTAAGCTTCTATGGTCGGCAAGGTCCTGCCTCTCTCTCCTGTAGAGTGTAAGCTCTTATGGTCAGTGAAGTCCTCTCTCTCTTGTAATGTGTAAGCTTCTATGGTCGGCAAGGTCCTGCCTCTCTCTCCTGTAGAGTGTAAGCTCTTATGGTCAGTGGGGTCCTCTCTCTCCTGTAGAGTGTAAGCTCTTATGGTCAGTGAAGTCCTCTCTCTCTTGTAACGTGTAAGCTTCTATGGTCGGCAAGGTCCTACCTCTCTCTCCTGTAGAGGGTAAGCTCTTATGGTCAGTGGGGTCCTAAATGTCTTTCCTGTAAATTGTAAGCTCTTTGTCAGCATGGTCCTCTCTCTCCTCTTTCCAAGCAATTGCAAGCTTCCAATATTAAGATTTATATGAATTTGTTCTCCCCAATCAATTTTTTAGGGAAAATTCATCAAAGTTGGAGGGTTTGAATTACAAAAATACCCTCTTCTCTATGTTTTATATATGTCTGTGACAAGCCCTTTAAATAATCAATGCAATTTCATAAGAAGCAAAATATATTTTAGCAAAGTCATATACTGTACTTCAATCTCCACATATGATTCACTTTTTTTTCCATCCCTAGAACTCATCATTCTTTCAAAAAATCTGCTCTAGTATGTCTTATTCAGGACAAAATGGACTGATAGTTCATTTAGAAACCATATCATTGGCTTTGCTGCTCTTTTATATGTGTTTTATCTAATCCCAGTGCTGGATTCACAACTATGCTGCTCAGTACTGCTGCTGCTTCTAAATATGTGCTGAACAGAGAGGAAGAAAGCTTTGCGTCAATGGGTTCTGTGTACTGGGCTTCTAATCTGTACTCCTTAGTTCAGAGACAGATGAAAATTAAAGATGGAGTCTTTTAGAGTGAAAAATGCAGGTTAAAAGCCACATAATGACAGAAAATAGTGTAGCTCCAACCGTATAAACATATGATAGGTTATTTTGGTAAAATCATAGACACAGTTCAAAGTGAACCTATCACCAGATTTCACAATAGACTATTAAACAGATCTGTGAAACCTGATTACAATGATGTTGTTGCTGCTAAAATCCATGTCAATATGGCTGTATATATTAAAATGAGTCCAGCTTTCATAAAATACTAGCTTCAACAGTGGGAGCAGACAGAAGGGGAAAGATTGAAAAAATAATTATACTGCAATTCTGCTGAATACTAAGGGGAGGGGGATAAGAAGAAAAAATTACACAGCCATTCTAAAAAAAAAGTACACCAGACTCATTTGGTGTAAGATATCAATGAAATAGACAAAAATCTAGTAGCAGATCTGTATGAAATATATTTATGTGCAGTAGACTGAATTTTAATACCTGGATTTCTGGATGAAAAGACCCTTTTTCTTATGTGGTCTTATTATCTATATCTATGCATCTACTGTACACTGAGAAGCATCGATCAACGAAGGCCAGAATGCAATTTTTCAGAAATGAAAAACACTAAAAACAAAATGAGGATAATTGACTGAATTGAGAATCATGCATCTATTATTTATCCCTCCTGATCCTTTTTATCAGTCTGTTTTTTTGGGGTTTTTTTTTTTTAGATTTACCGTAGCACTTTGTGTCCGGTTTGACTCTGATCTTTGGATGATGTTCTTATACCATTTACATGTTGTAACACTTCTACTACTTGCACGCGACTTAAAAGGAAACCATTGAGATAAAACTACGACACATGATTGCTTGAACGTTTTCTCTGTAGCGGTCATTGAAGTGTGAACGCTAGAGATAAATGCATTAGGATGCTAAGAACTTTAGAACCTCCGGCTGTTTCCGATCACAGCTGAGATGGTTCTCCTCCATTCCTGGGCAGAAAATTATATGCGAATGTGTCCTTCTAGTGTCAGGTTTACATATTTTACCAGGCAGCTAGGTCACGCTACAGGCTATAGTATATCTTCTAATAGTGCTTTACTAAAAAGAAGGCAATTCAATTTCATTAGATTAGGAAAATAGCTTTGGTCAAGTATTTTCAGTGAGGGATGAGGGTCCAGGTACAGTAAAGGTACTGTCACACTTAGCGATGCACCAGCGATCCTGACTAGCGATATGATGCGATCAGGATCGCTGGTGCCTCTCTAAGTGGTCGTTAGTGAGCTGCCACACAGGCAGATCTCACCAGTGACATAGCAGTGGTCGGGAGTCATTACTTACCTGTCAGACTAGGCGATCCTGCGTCCTCCCGCCCGCGTCCACGCGTTGCTCGCCGGCGCCACAGGAAGCCCAGCAGGAAGCGGCCGACGAGAAATGGTCCAGGACATTCTCGCGCGATAAGCGATAACCAGCGGGGGAGCCGGTCGGAGGTAAGTATCAGATATAACGATATCGCTAGCAATATCGCTGCTAGGTCACAAAAACCAGTGACGTTATAGCGATATCGCTTAGTGTGATAGGCCCTTAAACAGAGTAAAGTCCCCATTACACATAGCGATATCGCTAGCAATATCGCTATAACGTCACCGATTTTGTGACGTAGCAGCGAAATTGCTAGCGATATCGCTATGTCTGATACTTACCTCCGACCGGCTCCCCCGCTGCTCATTGCTGATCGCGCGAGAACGTCCTGGACCATTTCTTGTCGGGCGCTTCTTGCTGGGCTTCCTGTGGCGCCGACGAGCGACGCGTGGACGCGGGCGGGAGGACGTCAGGATCGCCGCGTCTGACAGGTAAGTAGCGACCCCCGACCTCTGCTATGTCGCTGGTGAGATCTGCCTGTGTGGCAGCTCACTAGCAACCACTTAGCGATGCACCAGCGATCCATATCGTTGTCGGGATCGCTGGTGCATCGCTAAGTGTAACGGTACCCTTACTCTTAAATTTGTGAAAGTTTAATTTTCAAAGGAGATTGGATGAAAAGATTACTAAACTGGCAGCTGAATTTTAGTCTAGGTAAACATAAGGTTATTGTGTATTAACTAGAGATAAAGAAATATATTCGGTAGAACCGAATTGTACTTCAGTATTAGGAAAATCCAAACTAGCTAAACTACAGTAGTTTTTTTTTTCTTTTTGTCTGGGAAAATGGCCACAGTGTGAACGAGTTTTTGCACTTTGCACGTATACCAGCTTATAGTCCAGCTCATTTATTTGGTTTTCCATAAAAATATAAATTGACACCTCAGAATTGTTTGTTTTTTGGAAGCTGCATCTCCCCGAAAAATGCAAATAAAAGTTTTGAAACTATGCTATGTACCTCAAAATGCCGATAAGAATGTAAGCCTGCCAGGGGAAAATCAAGTCCTCACCATCTCCAGAGATGAAGATGTAAAAAACATTATGGGTGCTAGAAAAAGGCAACACAAATTATATTTTTTTCCCAAAGTTCTTAATTTTTGCAACCATTGAAATATAAAAATTATATAATTTGCTATGTTAGTATTACTGCAAAATGAATGCAATAGAAATGGCAGAATAAAATTTTCTTTTTCATAATTTTCACTATGCCTTGGGCAGCATGGTGGCTCAATTGTAACTTTGCTTTGCAGCGCTGGAGTCCTGGGTTCAAATCCCGCCAAGGAAAACATCTGCAAGGAGTTTGTATGTTCTCCCCGTGCTTGCGTGGGTTTCCTCCGGGTTCTCCAGTTTCCTCCCACACTCTAAAGACATACTGATAGGGAATCTAGATTGTGAGCCCCATTAGGGACAGTGATGATATTGTCTATAAAATGCTATGGAATATGATAGCACTATATAAAAAAGGCATATAAATTAATGCCCCATTTTTCAGTACATTATATTGGTATAGTGCATGGTGTCTTTTAAAACTAAAACTCATACTACATAAACAAAGCCCTGTTATTTCTTGGTTGATGGGAAAAAACTATGGAACTGTGGCGCCCCTGAGTGTTCAGTCACCACAGAGGTACTGCACCTCCTCCTGAGGTGTGGTACCCCACCACCAGGTAAGGTGGAGACACCTGACCACACTCCAACACCTGCATCCCACACAACATAGTAGTATAGCAAAGCACCCTTTGGTGGCTCTCTGCTTGGAACCCGAAGAGTGCTGGGAGGTGGGTGGAGTTTAGTCTGCACAAAAGGATTGGGAAGAGTTTAGGATTGAGTCAGTCAGTCAGTGAGTCGGTCAGACAGTCAGACAGGGAGTCTGAGAGAGAAGATCCCCTGAGTGGGATGGACGAAGGAAGTGCTGCAGCGGACCTCAGTGACCTGGGTCTGCTGGCACAGGAAAGAGACATAGATGGAAAGCCTGACTCTTTATAAGAAAGATAGATTTGAACGGAACGTAAGGAGAAGAGGAGGACTAAGGATTAGGGTTAGAGGAGAACCCTTCCCAAGTTCACAGCGCAAGGCCGGGGTCCGGTCCGCGAGGTTGTATGGATACTAATGGTCCTGCAGCAGACACCGGAGGAATAGAAGTTGTCACCACTTTATTCCCACATGAGACTTGGGGGCACAAAAGCAACGAAAGTGAGCCGGGACTTAGTAGCAAGGAGTCCCCGAAGCAGGCTACAGCTGTCTGCCATACAAGTAGAGTTCATAGGAACATCTGACAGGAGGAACTCCAGTATAACTCAGTACTGAGAGTACTTCACTATAGGCGCAAAAGGGAGACGTTCAGAAAAGGCACATATGTTGGCGGAGTGTTGGAATGGAGTACTTCATCTTGCCTGGAAGTTGGCTGAACCCCTGACCCGGAGGACACGGCACGGATGCGGGCACCTGAATGCACAACAGACTGTGAGTAAAGCTTTGGAACTACATGCCCTGGTGTCCTCCGCTTATTCCTGCACCAACACCTTCAGCACTGCTACATCTCTGTGCCTGACACTGCACCATCTACGTCTCTCCCCAATCCCTTCACCTACACTGCACTGGGACTGCTGCCCTACCTGTGGAGGGCCACAACATCATTGCTGCTCCACACCATCTGTCCCAGAGGATCTTTATGCAGTGTCGGCTTAACATCTTTATTGCCGAACACCACAGGTGGCATCACGAATCATTCAATGAACATTTCCGCCATTCACAATGGGCGCCCAGGGCCGCGGGCCGGATCATAGCTGCCGTGACAACAGCAATTCCCCCTCTTGGAGATCCGTGGGCCAGGTACCGAGTACCCAACCAGCCCTGGGAGGGCGACCCAGAACTGATTCATTAAAGTTTTTATGACAGAGTTCTGATGTAAAAACCTTTGTCAAGTCGCAAAATTTAACGCAACACGAGGCTGCACTAAAATTTTGTGACCTTTGCTATTCTCATTATATTTATGCCCAATTTCAACAAAGTGGGTGGAACTTGGAGGTACAGCAACATGGCAGTATCCACTCATTATGCTAATGATGAGCAGCATTGTTCCTAATGCCACAAATCTCACTTCACTCCATGACTGGGGTAAGATTTATGCAGAGGAGCATACAAAGGTGCCTGCCACTTTTCAGATGTGCCAGGTTTATTAAGAGGCATTACAAGATTGTCAGATCTGTTCATCTCTATAATTAACCCTCCGTCAGGCGCAATATAGATTCTCCTCAGTTCATGCGCAATGTGCCTGACAAGCACAGGTCAGAAAACCACCTATAGTAGCTACATATTTCAATTTCAGGACTATAGAAGTAATCAGTGACCTTCATAGGAATGTATTAAAAGAGATTACACCAAATCAGATGCAAAAAAAAACATTTATTAACCATAAACTTATTAAAACTAAAAGTACCTCTTTTCGGTAGTACCGCCAAATAGGCTCCAGTTATCTTTACTTAACTATTGCTTAAATATAAAATTATGGAAAAAAACTTAAAGGATATTGCACTTAGATGTTACTTAATTATTTTCTACTCATCTTCAGTGGTTTCAATTGCAGCAGAAGCAGCACAGGTACACTTAGAAAAGCAAGGCTGGCAGACGAAAGTTGCATGGGAAAGGCAGATTGATTCTTTACATATTTTGCAGTCATATTTAGAAAGCCTTCTGAAACCAGATACAAATGAGCAGGTAGTACAACTGCGTCTTTTAGAAGGTGGTAGAGTCGGTGTTTGTTCTGGAACGTCCTTGGGACGATATCTCTTCAACCGGTGTTGCAGGGCAAGGGGCATTCCAACCGTCTTTGTACTTCTTAGGCTTAGCTCTCCACTCACCAGTTCATTAGCCAATTGTTTTAGGTACATTCTTCTGCGCATTTGTTTAAGTTCATTACCGAGGTAAATTACTTGTGAGTTGATGCCACCCACATTCAGCATTGTAAAGAAGATTACCATCGGCCAGCGTTTGGTATTTCGACTTACATTGAAATTGCCACACATTTGGTCAGCAGTGTCAACGCCGCTTTTGGTCAAATTATAAAAAGTTATGATTTCTGGTTTCCTTAGCTCCCCAGACTCTGGATCAATGGTGTAATCATTATGTAATGAAGAGACCAAAATCACATTTTTCCTCTCGTGTGGGATGTAAGAAACTAAAATCTTTCCATTACTGAACCCAAACATAGTGCTATACTATTGTTTGCCTTTTGTATATAAAAAATCTGGCGGCAACTGCCTTTTGTTTTTTCTAACAGTTCCCACATATGACAGCTTTTTCGTTTTTAAAAAATCAATCAGATCAAAGTCAGTAAACCAGTTGTCAGCAGTGATATTTCGACCAGATCCAAACATTGGCTCAGCAATTCTCTTTACCACAACACTAGGCTTGTTGCTCACATTGAAAGGACCTGGTGGCTGTCTTCCACAATAAACTTCCATGTTCATAGTGTACATCATCCTTGCATCAACCATGGCAAAAATTTTAATTCCATATTTGTTTGGCTTTGATGGTATATATTGCCGAAAACCACATCTTCCACGGAAACCTGGAAGCATCTCATCAATAGTGAGGTTTTGCCCCGGGCAATAGCTTTTTTGACAATTCATAATAAATTGTTGAAATATGTCCCGAATTGGTGCAAGCCGGTCATAACCTTTTCGTTCTGTCCGGGTACTTCGATCATCGAAACGGAGGCAACGGATCAGGACTTTGAATCGTTTCAGATTCATCACAAGGCTGAATTTTTCGATGCCATCACCGTCTGTCCCCCACAGCTCCTCCAAACTTTGCCAATAACTCCAGGAAGGTGTGTAATAATATTGTGGGATTCTCTGCGCTGTTTGTTCTTGGGTGCCTTTTTGTTCCACTTTGTATTTTTATCTTTGCCCAAATAATAAGCTAGATCTGTGTCTGTTTCCTCTGTATCAGTGTCATCACCATCCTGCTCTGTTCCAGAATCAGTGTTACATTCTGCTACCTCATCTTCAGATGAAATGTCACTAGATTCCTCTAAATCCTCAGTTACTGCTGGTTCTTCCTCATCATCTTCTAACAAAAAAATCTTCATTTCTTCTAAATGAAGGGGTTTAGATGAATCATACTGTTTTCTGGCCATTGCAGCAGAAAATCTGAATCAAGAGAGAAAGAGTATGTGTTAGGGCGCAATGTGCCTTAGAAGCCACCCTCCTTTTGTCTAAGAAAACAGTACTTATGTACACTAACTTAGCATTAATCCTTCATAAAACAAGCTAAATACACAATCGTGATGAATAAAAAAAGAAAATACTAACCTTTCAATTTGTGTTGAAATCAGGCGCAATGTGCCTGAGAAGCCAAAGTGTTGATATCTGCTCACTAGAAGGTCTGCTGAGTCACTGTGATATCAGGTTTCACAGAGCCTGTAGAGTCAGGAGATAACTAGGAGGGGTGGGGTTTTCTGATAAGTGGGCAAGGAGAGAGAAGTGAAACTAATTACTGTGTGCCTGTCAGATCTATTGCGCCTGACGGAGGGCTAACACTTTTTGCTAATTACTCTTTTCTAACTTGTGCTTGTGTAACAGCTTTTTTGGACCATGGACCAGGACATTACTTTTATGAGCCCCCCTTTCCTCATTCCATCATTCAGTCAGTGCATCAAGTGGTACATGTATTTGTGAGTATTGCTGATCTACAAGTGATTGTAGGCCTGTGGGTGTATACTGATCTAACTTGGGCTATTGAGCTGAGTCTTTGTGTGTGATATTTAATCACACTTTTTTCTTTGTGGCATCATTGTCACTTTCATTATCTTGGGCTACTTAGTCAGCTGCTTTACATAAAACTACACATAGGCTCTTTCTCGAGCATTTATGCACTTATATTGGTCTTTCTTTGATTCCTTCAGAACATTCTCATATGTGTGCTAAACTGTATTCTATGATTTTGGTATCACTTATTAAATAGGCTCTGCCTGACAAAATGAAGTAGACCAAAAGTGCTCTAAAGCTAGACATCATGCCGCGATCCAAAGAAATTTTGGAATCAATGAGAAACAAATAACATGAGATCTGTCAGTCTGAAAAAGGTTATAAAGCCATTTCTAAAGCGATGTGTCTCCAGCAAACCACAGTGAGAGTCATTATCCACAAATGACGAAAACATGGAACAGTGATAAACTTTCCCAGGAGTAGCCGGCTGACTAAAGTTACCTTAAGAGGTCACAACAGATCCCACAACAACATCCAAAGAAATGTAGGCTTCACTTGCCTCAGTTAAGGTCAATATTCATGACTCCATCATTACCTCAGGACCTGGAAAACTTAGGTTTGGCAAATGGAAACATGGGTTCTGGTGTCTACCAAAAAATCCTGAAGGATAATGTCCGGACATCAGTTCGTGACCTCATGCTGAAGCGCACTTGAGTTTTGCAGCAGGACAATGATCCAACACACACCAGCAAGTCCACCTCTGAATGATATAAGAAAACCAAAATTAAAACTTTGGAGTGGCTTAGTCAAAGTCCTGACCATAATCTGACTGAGATGCTGTGGCATGACCTTAAAAAGGTGTTTCATGCTCAGAAACCCTCCAATGAGGCTGAATTACAACAATTCTGCAAAGACGAGAGGCCAAAATTCCTCAAGAGCATTGTAAAAAAACTCATTGCTGGTTATCATAAACATTTGGTTTTAGTTGTTGCTGCTAAGGGTGACCCAGCC
The DNA here is from genome assembly GCF_039654945.1 of Dendrobates tinctorius. Classification (NCBI taxonomy): domain Eukaryota; kingdom Metazoa; phylum Chordata; class Amphibia; order Anura; family Dendrobatidae; genus Dendrobates; species Dendrobates tinctorius. The sequence goes on along the minus strand of NW_027361784.1, from coordinate 15,289,890 downwards.
AGTTGTTAGGTATAGGGGGCAATCGCCTTATAGTTTTGGATTTATTTTTCCCTTAATAATATAGACCTTCGTTTAAAATTGCATTTTGTGCTTAATTGTGTTATCTTTGTCTAATATTTACATTTGTTTGGTGATCTGAAACATTTAAGTATGATAAACATGCAAAAGACAAGGAAATCATGAAGGGGGCAAAAATGTTTCCACACATCTGTATATGCCCTGCTTTATCTGGTTCTTGGTATTACTGTTACATCTATATTAACATAATAGCTGTAACTTAAGCAACTCTTTATGGGTTGATGCATGCATTATGTAATTCTATTACTTTTTTAATGTCTTTAATTATTTTTTTGGCTTATTTGTGTTACAATAAAATTTCATATTTTTATTGAGATCCTTGTACTACGTGGCATGTTTCTTTTTCATGTTCTATAGTCTTCAGTTTGATATGTCACAGGTGGATCCCTTCTATTAGATGGTGCCCCTCATTGTCTGTTCTTTACTACTTACTTATTGACTTGCTGTAGGGTACGTGCTCATTTTGCTTTTTGTTATATATTTATGGATCAGACTGCTGCAGACGTGGCAAAACTAAAACGATGTAACCTCATAAAGGGCTATCTCAAACCTATGTTTTTTAATTTTCTTTAATTTATCACCTTTTTTTAAGTCCCGCTAAGTGACTTGAATCTGCAATAATAATAATCTTTATTTTTATATAGCGCTAACATATTCTGCAGCGCTTTACAGTTTGCACATATTATCATCACTGTCCCCAATGGGGCTCACAATCTAAATTCCCTATCAGTATGTCTTTAGAATGTGGGAGGAAACCCACGCAAACACGGGGAGAACATACAAACTCCTTGCAGATGTTGTCCTTGGTGGGATTTGAACCCAGGACCCCAGCGCTGCAATGCTATCCACTGAGCCACCGTGCAATCATTTAATTATTGCAGTATGCAGTGAAATTAAAACAAGGAAAAATGGAGCTTCTGTCAGCATCATAATATCACGGTATGGGGTTCGAGAAGGAGTTGATAGGCCCCAAAAGTGATTCTCCACCATGAGGGCACTACTTAATTCCCATGGTTATAGATTGCCAGCATCATTTAAATAGTTAAACAGCAGCAATCAGAGCTAGCTCCAGTCACTGCAGTTAAAAAGATGATTTCTCAGCAACAAGACATCTGATATAAGGCATACAGAGAGGATGATTTTCAGCAGTCTATAATGAGTATGCCCTTATTAATAGTTTAGATAGGTCAAATGTTTTGACACATTCCCTTTAATCATAATCAGGTCACTTTTGGTTCACTTAAAAAAATTGATACAAATCTGCCAGAGCAAATCTCCTGTAAATTTTTGGGAAACTCACTCAGTTTTAAACTCTACAACTCTAATTATTGATCAAAAAAATTGCTCAAGACATTCTCTTTAGACTAAAGCTTATGTTTTTACATACCAAATATTCATATTCTGTGGATTTTCTTTTCCAGCTGAAGGATACTAGCAGGTTAATATTTTCCTGTTAGACTGTTAGTAGTATAAAGAGAATCTTTCTAAAAAAAACACTATTCACCTGCAGATATTGGGTTAATCTGCATTCTAATAGTGTTATTAACCTGCCCGGCGCCCTCACTTAGCCAAATGTTGCAGGGAGAAAATTAACTTGATGCCCCCCGCTTTCAATCTCCCGGCGATACCTGTGCTGGATCAGTCAACGCTGACTAAAACTGGAACTCTGCCAGGGAGAATAAAATTAATTTTCTCCCTGCAGTGTTCATCAAAGTGTAATGCACCAAACAGGTTGATAACACTATTAAACTTTAGATTAACCCCATATCTGCAGGTTAATAGCATTTTTTTCTGGTGGCAGGTTCCTTTTATGAAGCTGCAAGTCAGGGTGGACACTTAATCCCAGGGTGATGGCACAGCAGGTTGGATGATACACGGAACAGCAAGAACTTCGACAAACAGACAGATACAGGACCAAGAGGGCAGACAAAGCTGGAAATGACAAGTATGAAGCAGCTCGCAAAGGAAGGCAGGGGAACCACAGGAGTTTTACATTGATGAATGCACAACATGAACAGGGTCCAAAACAGTTTGTGATTCTTACTGAAAATTGGTGTAAAACAGTCACAGGAGTATTGAGTGCACAATGTGAGCAGATGTGAAGTTCTTTACACAACAACTGATCACTGGAGTCTCAATACTAAGACACAGGAGTGTGTTCAGCTGGGCCTCAAGAGGCCTAGGGAAATGATGCTACTGTTCACTGAGATATCAAAAAACTGACCAGCAACTCCTCAAAACAGAATAAAGCAAGTGTGAACAGGTGCTAGCCGTCAAAACTATTCACTATAAACAAGAAAATCTGCAATCTGATATGTTACAATATGCAAAGATTGACACTGTTCACTGAGACACGCTGGGTTACTTGTAAAACCAGTCGTGGAGCACAGCAAAGGGCAATGGCCATAAGGGAAAGGAGCGGAGCCCAGCATAACTGGGACAGGTGCATAAAATTTGTCATCTGTAAGCCTATTTATTTGGAGTTGTCACCATTCTGCATAAATTAAAAGCTGAAGTAAAGTGAGTCAAACCAAAATATCAGAGTGTGAGGCTAGTTTCACATTAGCGTTTTTAGCGCTGTGGTTCATGCGCAATAAAAACACATGCAAAAAACGCATCATGCATTTTGCACGCGTTTGCTTTTTTTAGGCGCATGCGTTTTAACCAGTTTCCAGCCATGTTAACTCTTAAAACGCATGCATTCCCATAGATTGTAATGTGATTTCTTTTGCGCATTCCGTGTGCAAGCGTGCGCATGCGTTTTTTTTACACAGGTTGGATGGACCAAAAATGCAACAGGTTGCGTCCAACACACCTAGGCGCAAACTACAAAAAGCGCATGCGCACAAAAATGCATTCAAACGCATGCAAACACTAGACCATGCGTCCCCATATTAAACATAGGGGTGCAAGGCACATGCACATGGACGCGCACGATGCACTGCGCTAAAAAATGCTAATGTGAAACCAGCCTAAGAGATTGCTTTCACCTATAGTTATCTACAGTGCCTTGCAAAAGTATTCGGCCACCTGGAACTTTTCAACCTTTTCCCACATATCATGCTTCAAACTTAAAGATACCAAATGCAAATTTTTGGTGAAGAATCAACAAGTGGGACACAATTGTGAAGTTGAGCGAAATTTATTGGTTATTTTAAATTTTTTTAGAAATTCAAAAACTGAAAAGTGGGGAGTGCAATGTTATTCGGCCCCTTTACTTTCAGTGCAGCAAACTCACTCCAGAAGTTCATTGTGGATCTCTGAATGATCCAATGTTGTCCTAAATGACTAATGATGATAAATATAATCCACCTGTGTGTAATCAGGTCTCCGTATAAATGCATCTGCTCTGTAATAGTCTCAGGGTTCTGTTTGAAGCACAGAGAGCATCATGAAGGCCAAGGAACGCAACAGGCAAGTCCGTGATACTGTTGTGGAGAAGTTTAAAGCCGGATTTGGATTCAAAATGATTTCCAAAACTTTAAACATCCTAAGGAGCACTGTGCAAGTGATCATATTGAAATGGAAGGAGTATCATACCACTGCAAATCTACCAAGACCCGGCCGTCCCTCTAAACTTTCATCTCAAACAAGGAGAAGACTGATCAGAGATGCAGCCAAGAGGCCCATGATCACTCTGGATGAACTGCAGAAATCTACAGCTGAGGTGGGACAGACTGTCCATAGGACAACAATCAGTCATACACTGCGCAAATCTGGCCTTTATGGAAGAGTGCAAGAAGGAAGCCATTTCTCAAAGATATCCATAAAAAGTATCACTTAAAGTTTGCAACAAGCCACCTGGGAGACACACCAAACATGTGGAAGAAGGTGCTCTGGTCAGATGAAACCAAAATCGAACTTCTTGGCAACAATGCCAAACGATATGTTTGGTGTAAAGGCAACACAGCTCATCACCCTGAACACACCATCCCCACTGTCAAACATGGTGGTGGCAGTATCATGGTTTGGGGCTGCTTTTCTTCAGCAGGGACAGGGAAGATGGTTAAAATTGATGGGAAGATGGATGGAGCCAAACACAGGACCATTTTTGAAGAAAACCTGTTGGAGTCTGCAAAAGACCTGAGACTGGGATGGAGATTTGTCTTCCAACAAGACAATGATCCCAAACATAAAGCAAAATCTACAATGGAATGGTTCACAAATAAAAGTATCCAGGTGTAAGAATGGCCAAGTCAAAGTCCAGACCTGAATCCAATCGAAAATCTGTGGAAAGAGCTGAAAACTGCTGTTCACAAACGATCTCCATCCAACCTCACTGAGCTCGAGCTGTTTGCCAAGGAAGAATGGGCAAGAACTTCAGTCTCTCGATGTACAAAACTGATAGAGACATACCCCAAGAGACTTGCAGCTGTAATTGCAGCAAAAGGTGGTGCAACAAAGTATTAAGTTAAAGGGGCCGAATAATATTGCACGCCTCACTTTTCAGTTTTTGAATTTCCACAAAAATTTAAAATAACCAATAAATTTTGTTCAGCTTCACAATTGTGTCCCAAATTTACATTTGGTATCTTTATGTTTGAAGCAAGATATGTGGGAAAAGGTTGAAAAGTTCCAGGGGGCCATATACTTTCACAAGGCACTGTATTTTCTAAATAAAGACCATTTTAATTATTGATTAATCAGATGCTCACCATTTTGAATGAGTCATGTCTTTTAAGTGCTCTTCCCAATAGGCATGATTGCAAGAAAGGTTCTTATGCAAAGTCAACGACAGTCCCTACATGAAAAAGCGATACAATAATGTTGAGGGCAGGAAGATGTCAAATGCACTCGTCCTGATGCACCTAAATTCATTATGATCGAGACTAAAGGCCCCGTCACACATAGCGATCTCGCTAGCGAGATCGCTGCTGAGTCACAAGTTTTGTGACACAACAGCGATCTCACCAGCGAGGTCGCTCTGGACTTTTCTTTGGTCACTGGTCTCCCGCTGGCCAGCACGCATCGCTGCGTGTGACAGGCGGGAGACCAGCGATCAGCTGGTAACTAACGTACACATCGGGTATCTAAGGGACGGGCGTCCGTTGGATACCCGATGTGTACGTTAGTTACCAGCTCCCTGCATCAGCGTGCTGGTAACTAATGTACACAGCGATGCCGCGCACTCGGCGTCGCTGTGCTGATCGCTGGTGAAGCTGTCTGTTTGACAGCTCACCGGCGATCATGTAGCGACTTACCAACGATCCTGACACGTTGATATCATTGTCGGGATCTGTGGTAAGTCATTATGTGTGACTCCAGCTTAAGCACTTACTATGTAATCAAGATGATTATACTGATCTTATTTAGAATATGTTAATGGATTTCTTTCCTAATAATATAAAATACAACTCTACCAGCAAATCAGAAAAAAACAGAGATTAGATAAACTCCCGCTGGTCACATTCACTTAACAAACAGCAGGGAGAGATCCCTGTAATGAACATTTTGGTCTGCAGCATGCTGGATGGCGGCGTTATCACAGCTGGCAAGCTGCTATGGAAACAGACTACAAAGTCTCAGTTGGAAAAACAATACTGTTATCTTTATCCTGTTAAACTTTGATGAGTTGGTAGAGTATTTGAACATTTGCGATTTTTTTTATGTGTTTGTTCTTAATTACACTAAGTACTGAATATTATACTGGCTACAAAGTCAAATAGTTATAGGATATGGATGTCTGCATATGGTTCTCAAGCATTCTATATACATCCAATATATCAAGACTGCAGGTCATGCACTCATTCATGCATTGGTAAAAGATTGAAAAGTTTCATTGCATTAATGGGGTTGGCCATTATTTTACATGTCTTTTTCATGTGAATTAACTGCTTTTTTTAAGCTTTTATCTAGATACCTTCCCTCGTCAAAACTTGCAGAACTTGAGGTGTGATTTGAGCTGCTCTTCTTGTCATATGATCTCTGATTGAGAATCTCCTTCTTCCTTGAAAGTCATGTCAGATTAGTACTTACTTAAAGGGAACCTATCACCCCCTGGGCATTTTTAACTAAAAGAGCCACCTTCAGCAGCACTTAGGCTGCATTCTGTGAAGGTGGCTCTTCAGTTTCTGACGCCCAGTAACGCCGAAATATTAACTTTAATAAATAGGTCCTCATACCTGTAATGCGTCCCATAGGTATGGTGTATCCCCCTGAAGCAGCCGCCTTCCAGCCATCCATCATGTCTTTGTAGCATCTGGGCTCCGCCTCCCATAGCCGTCCATCATGCCCCTGTCCTGCCATCTGTGCCCCGCCTCCCATAGCCGTCCATCATGCCCCTGCTCTGCCATCTGTGCCCCGCCTCCTGTCTCCTATGCTGGCGCCTGCTCTAGAAACTGATGTGTGTACGGGGATTGCTGTGTAGTTGGGCGGGGTTATAATCAGCAGAGCTCACTCAGTATATGAAAATGCTTCCAGATCTCCTGCAGACCCAGCTATACCATGCATTTACCCAGCAGGGTGTATACATGTAACAGACACTGCTGGACACTTGTGAAATGTGTATACACCCTGCTGTACGTCCAATGTGAATACATTCAAATCTCTCCCCATCTATCCATTGATCCATCCCATCATCCAGGTCAGTAAGAGGGAGTAGGTGATAATTTTTATAGTCAGGGTTGGTGAAATGGTGCTGTGTGCTTTACCTTTATTTGATGCAGTATCCTGTAGAGGAGATCATGCTGGGGCCGTGTGTGACATAAGGAAACTGAAGGGTTTAGATGGAATTACAGGTCTGTGCTCACTGCTGGCTTGCAGCCCAGCACAAGGAATGATGGGAAATTTAGTAAGAAGGAAGCAGTAAAATCTGAAGAGGAAGTGATCCCAACAAGGGATCCTGAATGCGCGCCTTCCCCCTGCACTCTGTAGTCATGGAGCTCCATGTGACTGGTCACTGAGAGGTGTCGGCTTTGAGTGATGGCAGCAGGTCTCATCCTCCATCACCTGAGACACTAGGGGGTGGAGTGCAGAGCTCAAGGGGAGGAATTACTGAGTCCATGCTGGAGGAGGGGGCGCAGGACATGATTGAAGCCCAGGTTCCACATGAAGCCGGCTGCTTTTTTGCTGGACTGGGCGGGCCCCTAAGCACATCGGGCCCCGTCGCAGCTGCGACCTCTGCGACCTCAGTAGTTATGCTCCTGCCTCTAGATTCTCTGTTTTCCCTTTCATATTCCAAATACATACTAATAGGTATTTGGCTTTCAATGAAAATAGCCATAATGTGTATCTCAGATAGGGAAATTAGAATGCTACTGGGGACGAGGATTGATGTTAGCGATGGTAATATCTGTACAATATTGCAAAATTTGTTAGCTAGATTAGGATGGAGGTGGTGAGGGGAATTCGTGATGTGCCTGCTGGAGTTTCATTTAATAGAAATATTTTCTTTTGTCGCAATATAACTACAAACACCATCACGCAGCTCATTCCTGTGTTTCTTGCATTTGATATTTCAATATGTTACTTAAAATTGTAAATAATGCTAAATTATTCATGCATAATTAAATTTGTCATTTCATTTTCCAGCGCTGGGGGTTACAAATTTCACTTGAAGAAACTGAAAGAGTAGAATTTTTTCATTGCCATGTTTTAGATCCCAGAGTATGTAAAGTTTAACTAAACAAAATGTACCAAAAAAGTTCAAATTGCACCAAAAAATTAGAATTCATGTTGTGCGACAAGACTACACTTTATTTTGGCTGGATCTTAGGGAAAAAGGACAACTGTGGAAATTAGAAGCTATGTTCTCAGAGTGGCCTCTGCTTCTTTAGGCTATGTTCACACACTTTTTTTTCCTGTATTTTTTTTTCTTCAGCCAAACTCTGTTCTCTTCTGCCATAAAAGCACTGAGTATCAAACTCTCATATTTCAGCATTTTTGTGAGGTATTTTGTTGCATTTTTAAGGGTTTTTTTCTATTTTTCTTTTGTGTGCTTCTTGTTTACATGTGTGCTTTGTCCACAATACAGTATATGTTTAATGTAATAAGTTTTATTTAGCATTTTTTCACTTTCTCATTGCTTTTCATAGGTAAAAAACGATGCAAAAACATTACAAAAAATGTTGCAAATTTTCAAAAATTCTGTAGTTCTCAAATTTGGGCAAGAAAAAAACTAAGCATGTAAATTAGATTTCCAAAATTCTCATAGCATTTGTTGGTTCTGTAAAAAGCAATTTTTAATTTGCATAAAAACCTGAAAAAAATGCTGCATTAAAAGCTGCAAAAATGCTGAACACCATCTTACATTTACAAACAGACCAAACTTCATTACAATTTTATTGAATCTAGGTGGACAAGGAAGGTCAGTACCTAAGGTTCTGAAACTTATGCTTGTTCAAGGTTAACTCGAAATTCAGACTGTGGATCTTCAGATAAATCACTATTGAAGGTGAAGCACTCATCCTGCATGCTTCCATTTTCCATGCCTTCAGAACATTAAAACATGTGCAGAGGTAATCGTGCAAATGTGGGAAATGTGCAGTTTGTTTCTGATAACCCCATATTTTAAAGATCTCTAGGACTGATTTTGCAGAGTAAAGGTCCCTTTACATTTAGCGATGCACCAGCGATCCCGACCACGATACGACCCGGTCAGGATCGCTGGTGCATAACTAAATGGTCGCTAGTGAGCTGCCAAACAGGCAGATCTCACTGGCGCTGTAGCGACGAAGCAGCGGTCGTTACTTACCTTTCAGACGCGGCGATGATGACGTCCTCCACCCGAGTCCACGCGTCACTCATCGGCGCCAGCAGGAAGCCCAGCAGGAAGCACCCGAGGAGAAATGGACCTGCACAATCTCGCGCGATCAGCGACAGACAGCGGGGGAGCCGGTCGGAGGTAAGTATCACACATAGCGATATCGCTAGTAATATCGCTGCTGCGTCACAAAATCGGTGACACTTTAGCAATATTGCTAGCGATATCGCTATGTGTAAACCCCCCTTAAGTCCATGTCTGACTTGTTCCCAGCCAAGCCTCACTTGGGTCTTCATTGGGACAACAGGGAAAGCACATTCCCTTAAAACTGGTTGTATCTAGAAATTGTCCAGTTTGACAGCAAGTATCAACTTGGGGGACACAAGCCAAACTTGAGAAAACACAACATGTTCAAAAAGGTCACAAGAGAACTTGATTGAAGCTTCTTTATGGCTACATGAGGCCATTTACTACACTGTAAAGAATAATATAGTTTGTGACAGAGTATCCATGGAGTACATGGACTCTTTTTTGATAGACCCATCTACTCGAACCACAAAAAATTAGTAGGCTTTGCCAGCCAACAATTTTATTTGAAATAGATAGAATATAGAGTAATATTATATATTGCCTATCCAAAATCCAAAGATTTCCCTCTATGATGCCATTACTTCAGACTAGGCTAAATGGATAAATATTGTCAAACCCATTAAAAAAATCTCATGACATCAAATACACCAAACTACTACACACTCTGAGCAACCAGTCTGACCCAGATTTTATGTTTATTACAATCAATAACATTAATGGGACTTAAAGGGTGTGGGGCTGAGGGGATCCAGAAGTGAACCCGCAGAACCGCAATGACGAACCTCCTCTGGGCGAGCTGGACAAGTGGACCACCCCCTATACAGGGAGCGTCTGAGGCAAGCCCAGGGGAGACTATCACTGTGGAAGCTAATATCCAGGGACAGAAGGAGAAAGACACAAGCGGGAGACGGACTGGATGGCAGGAGAAAGCAACCGGAGACCACAGGGAGGCTGCTGCAGGTCCAGCAGGCGGTGGCTTGAGGGAAGGAGCAGACGAGACAGGTAGCGGCAGGCACAGGCTGGAACGTATGGGCACTAGGAAGGAACACAGGGAGGTCACAAGTTGGTACTGCAGCACAGGACGTAAGACAGAGTGCAAAGCTAGGAGGACGCAGGGAAGCGTGGACCTGAATCAGAGGTGCAACACAAATGATAGTCAGGCACAGGTCAGGGGGTGAGGCTACCTGATATAGGGCGGCTGGCAGGACTTCCGGGTCAGAGTCCTCAAGGTTCACAGAGACATGGGGTGGAGCGGCTGCAGCACAGGCAGGGAAAGTGTGCTGCAGAGTCACTGGTGCGCAGTGCGCAGGAGCACCCAACGAGCACCTGAAGCCGGCCGCAGCAGCGGAAGTGAAGGAGCTGAGGGACGTGCGCTCACCTCGGAAGTGCGTCTGTAGAGGTGAGTGCACCGAGACTTGGGGAGGGCACAGTGAGGATGGATGGCGTGGCGGCAGGTGGCATGACAAAGGTGCTTATGAGCACTTCGATAATGATGGTCTGTCCTTAGGATAGACCATTATCATCATATTGATGCTGTTCATAATACTGATGGAGTTCATCACCCAGTATCCTGATAACTCATTTGTTTGCAGCTCCTGGGGAGCCTGGATGTGCACTTTCTACATAGAAGTAACATGCAAATAGTTCCTTCAGAGAGGAAGAGGACTTGAACTTTAGTGATCCCTATTGAAAGTAGCAATCCTAAAAGTCAATATGGGCCTTTTAACGAGCCTTGCTATATAAATTAGGATAAAAGCCAAACAAGAATCTCAATTTGCAGACACGTATTTTGGGGTGGGTTAACCCCTCTTCTGTGCAAAGCATGAGATCTGATTTGGCTGTATGAGAGGCTTCTGACTTGGGCATAGGGGGTACCATTTCTCCCTATGGAGAGTGACATTTCTGATATGGCAAGGTATTTAATTACCTGGAGGAGCATTGAACGGCCTGTCAGTCTCCTTACCTTGGCAAATCAGGCATGTCACTCTCCACAAGAAAAACGTTACCCCTTAGACCAAAGAAGCAACAACACACCTCCGTACACAATGTACTTTTTGAGTATAGCTCTATCAGAATATGTGCACTATAGTCATTCTCATGAAAAGGGCAGGTGACAATACCGGATGATTGTACATGCGCTCTGATAGGTGTTAGCAGATGCAATATCAACAGCCTCATCCACTTCCAAAAGTAGAAGCTAGCTATGCCGGACAATGCTTTCAAACTCAATTTAATTTGAGAAGAGAACAAGGCCATTACTTTGAATCCAATCCATAGTAAATATAATTTACTAGTGATGAAAACCATAAAGTTGCGCTTTAATGATATACTGGCTGGGGGCAGGAGCGTTTAGACAGGCGACAAATGTGTTATACGCTGGATCACTACATACCTGTAGATAAAGGAAATTAAAAAGGATATTGTGAATTAATGACAAGTATTCTAATCAATAAGAGAAAATGTATATTTTAGATGAGGACTGGAAAGAAGTGAGAAGACTTCATTAATAATACAAGGAAGGTAACTCGATTCTAGCAAAACTGTATTTCATCTTAATGTATTTAGACAGTGGGTTGATTAAGGATAAACTATGCTACCGCTAAAGGGGATAGACTGACCTTCTTTAACTTTCTTTTGATTAACAATCAGCAAGAAACAACATAAAATTGTGCAAAATAATACATTATACTATGTAATAAATAATAATGAAGACAACCCCTACCCATATGTACTATTAGGACATATGGACATCATAGACTGGCTTCCTCCATCTACGATCTATAGTGGAGTGCAACTCTCTAAGAACAATTCTGGCTCTTGTGGACCAAATGGCAGAAGATGTGTATTGGTTATAAGTTACTGGAACACTCCTTTAACTTTCTGTACGAGATGCTGGTGTATGGTGCAGAGAGGTTCTTAGGGACCCCTCAGCCAGCAGGACCAAGTTGTAGTTTTTCTTTGCACCCCATAGAGTTATACTCATTGATGGGGGAATGAATAAAGGCCCCGTTACATTTAGCGATGCACCAGCGATCCCGACCATGATATGACCCGGTCAGGATCGCTGGTGCATCGCTAAATGGTCACTAGTGAGCTGCCAAACTAGCAGATCTCACCAGCGATGCAGCAGCGGTCGGCGGTCGTACTTACCTGTCAGACGTGCAAGGGTGACCGTCTTCTGCCCACGTCCATGGCTCGCTCGTCGGCGCCAGCAGGAAGCCAACGACGAGAAATGGACCAGGCCGATCTCGCGCGATCACCGATAACCAGCTGGGGAACCGGTCGGAGGTGAGTATCACATGTAGCAATATTGCTAGTGATTTTGCTGCTGCATCACAAAACCGGTGACACTTTAGCGATATTGCTAGCGATATCGCTATGTGTAAAGGGCCCTTAAGTGTTGTGCGGGAGAGATCTCAGGATGGGTGGGTTAGCTTGCTTTGGAAATTAGTTATGGCTTATCAGAAAGTTTTTACATTTATGTTGATTTATTTTATTAATGATTATTATTTGACATAGGTTTATGGATATGATATTTTACTGGATATGAAGTTCTTCCAACCTAAAGAAGTTTTGATGTGCCACAAAAGAAAACATATTAAACAAGATCCAAGAAGAAAGAAACATGAAACGCTTCAGGACTTAAAAGTGGCGATGAAAGTTTTCATGCTGGATTTAATTCCTTAATATGAAACAGGAATGGGAAAAAAATAAACTTCAAAATGTTACAAGAAAGAAACTGCAGCTCAGATGCATAAACGCATAAATATTTGGTAATGGAAAAGATGGAAAAACAGAAATTACCAAAGTAATCATGAAGCAGTCATGCTTGCTACTACAGTACATCTTTGATCTTACCAGACTGCATAAGTTTATGAACTTTTCGCACTTTGTCTTCTTAATAAACCAGATACAGTTTAAAAGGTATGTGTCATCAGAACATGACATATTCTTTAAATTAGAAAGTTATGTTCATCGCAGTTTTATTTTCTTAAATATGATATATTTTTTAAATGTTACAAATCACTACATATTGAAAAAAAAATCAGAAACGTTGCGATTTTCACACTGGCTATTAAGCCAAATTCTAAACTGTCCTGTACTCATCCCTCTTGTGCAGTCTCTTTATCATCTCAGACAGGATTATAAGAAAATATAATACTCTATATAAAGAAGATAATACTTGATCCAGTATTGACCATAGGGAATATCACAGCTGCCCTGCTGTCTTTATCTTCACAATGACCTTTTTCCAAATCAAAGCATCCCCAAAAGTTCTCCTGTAGAAGAAAGTGAGATAGAGCCTGCCTATTACAGTATATTTCTATGCAGCTCACTAGAAAGAGTAAAAAGAATTAGTCTAGTGTTATGCTTCATGTATATATATACTGTATATATACACTGCTCAAAACAATAAAGGGAACACTAAAAGTTGCATCAGCCTGTAATTTGATTTTTCACTTTGATTTTGAGTATCATTCCAAATCCAGACCCCATGGGAAATTAATTTTGATTTACATTGATCATTTTTAAGTTTAATTGTTCGCAACACATTCCACTATGTAATGAATAAAGATTTGCCACTGGAATATTTCATTCAGTGCTATCTAGGATGTGGTATTTTAGTGTTCCCTTTATTTTTTTGCGCAGTGTGTGTATATATATATATATATATATATAAACTATATATATACTGTATAAATACTGTATATATATATACAGTTGTGGCCAAAAGTATTGACACCCCTGCAATTCTGTCAGATAATACTCAGTTTCTTCCTGAAAATGATTGCAAACACAAATTCTTTGGTATTATTATCTTCATTTAATTTGTCTTAAATGAAAAATCACAAAAAGAATTGTTCTAAAGCCAAATTGGATATAATTCCACACCAAACATAAAAAAGAGGGTGGACAAAAGTATTGGCACTGTTCGAAAAATCATGTGATGCTTCTCTAATTTGTGTAATTAACAGCACCTGTAACTTACCTGTGGCACCTAACAGGTGTTGGCAATAACTAAATCACACTTGCAGCCAGTTGACATGGATTAAAGTTGACTCAGCCTCTGTCCTGTGTCCTTGTGTGTACCACATTGAGCATGGAGAAAAGAAAGAAGACCAAAGAACTGTCTGAGGACTTGAGAAACCAAATTGTGAGGAAGCATGAGTAATCTCAAGGCTACAAGTCCATCTCCAAAGACCTGAATGTTCCTGTGTCTACCGTGCGCAGTGTCATCAAGAAGTTTAAAGCCCATGGCCCTGTGGCTAACCTCCCTAGATGTGGACGGAAAAGAAAAATTGACAAGAGATTTCAACACAAGATTGTGCTGATGTTGGATAAAGAACCTCGACTAACATCCAAACAAGTTCAAGCTGCCCTGCAGTCCGAGGGTACAACAGTGTCAACCCGTACTATCCGTCGGCGTCTGAATGAAAAGGGACTGTATGGTAGGAGACCCAGGAAGACCCCACTTCTTACCCCGAGACATAAAAAAGACAGGCTGGAGTTTGCCAAAACTTACCTGAAAATGCCTAAAACATTATGGAAGAATGTTCTCTGGTCAGATGAGACAAAAGTAGAGCTTTTGGGGCAAAGGCATCAACATAGAGTTTACAGGAGAAAAAAAGAGGCATTCAAAGAAAAGAACACGGTTCCTACAGTCAAACATGGCGGAGTTTCCCTGATGTTTTGGGGTTGCTTTGCTGCCTCTGGCACTGGACTGCTTGACCCTTTGCATGGCATTATGAAGTCTGAAGACTACCAACAAATTTTGCAGCATAATGTAGGGCCCAGTGTGAGAAAGCTGGGTCTCCCTCACAGGTCATGGGTCTTCCAGCAGGACAATGACCCAAAACACACTTCAAAAAGCACTAGAAAATGGTTTGAGAGAAAGCACTGGAGACTTCTAAGGTGGCCAGCAATGTGTCCAGACCTGAATCCCATAGAACAACTGTGGAGAGATCTAAAAATGGCAGTTTGGAGAAGGCACCCTTCAAATATCAGGGACCTGGAGCAGTTTGCCAAAGAAGAATGGTCTAAAATTCCAGCAGAGCATTGTAAGAAACTCATTGATGGTTACCGGAAGTGGTTGGTCGCAGTTATTTTGGCTAAAGGTTGTGCAACCAAGTATTAGGCTGAGGGTGGCAATACTTTTATCTGGCCCATTTTTGGAGTTTTGTGTGAAATGATCAATGTTTTGCTTTTTGCTTCATTCTCTTTTGTGTTTTTTTATTTAAGACAAATTAAATGAAGATAATAATACCAAAGAATTTGTGTTTGCAATCATTTTCAGGAAGAAACTGAGTATTATCTGACAGAATTGCAGGGGTGTCAATACTTTTGGCCACAACGGTATGTATATATATATTTATATATACAGTATATATATATATATTCTTTCACGTTACACCCACAAATTTAAATGTATTTTATTGGGATTTTATGTGATCTACTAACTTAAAGTAGCAAGTATTTGTGAAGTGTAAAGGAATCGATACATGGTTTTACACGGTTTTCTAAATATTTTAAAAATATAAATTTAAAATTGTGATGTGCATTTGTATTTAGCTACCGCCTAGTCAATGCTTTGTAGGACCACCTTTCTCTGTAATTACTGCTGCAAGTCTTTTGGGATATGTCTCTACCAGCTTTGCACGTCTAGAGGGTGGAGTTTTGACCATTCTTTGCAAACTAGCTCTAGCTCAATGAGATTGATGGTGAGCTTCTGTGAACAAAAATGTTCAAATCTTGTCATAGGTTCTCAACGGGATTTAGGTGTGTACTGTGAATGGGTCATTCAAACACATGTATATGATTTGATCTAAAACATCCATTTTTAGCTCTGACAGTATGTTTAAGGTTGTTGTACTGCTGAAAGGTAAACTTATGCCCCAATCTCAAGTCTTTTGCATCCTCTAACTGGATTTTGCTGGATTTAGCTCCATCCATCTTCCCATAAACTCTGACCAACTTCCCTGTCTCTGCTTAAAAAAGCATCTTCACAGAATCATTCTGCCACCACCATGTTTGACGATGAGGATGGTGCTTTCAGTGGAATGTGCATTGTTTGTTTTCTGCCACACATAGCATTTTTAATTTATCCCAAAAAGTTGTACTTCAGTCTCATCTGACCAGAGCACCTTTTTCTTCATGCTAGGTGTGTCCCCTACATGGCTTTTTTGCAAACTACAAACAAGACTTATTATAGCTTGCTTTCAAAAATTGTTTTCTTCTTGCCACTCGTCTACAAAGCTAAGACTTATGGCGAATACAACTAACAGTTTTTCTGTGGGCAGATTCTACCACCTGAGCTGCAGATATCTGCAGCTCCTCCAGAGTTACCATGGGCATCTTGGCAGTTTCTCTAATTAGTGTTCTCCTTGCTTGGGATGACAGTTTAGGTGGACAGTCATGTCTTCATTGGTTTGAAGTTTTGTCATATGCCTTCCATTTCTGGATAAATGTATTGACTAGTGCTCAGTGAGATGTTTCGAGCTTCGGCTATTTATAACCTAACCCTGCTTTAACCTTTCCACAAATTATCCCTGACCTGTCTGGTGTGTTTCTTGGCTTTCATGATGCTGTTTATTCCCGAATATTCTTAAACAAACCTCTAAGAACTTCACAGAACAGATATAGTTATAATGAGAATAAAATACACACTCGTGGACTCAACTTACTAATTATGCAACTTCTGGTGGCGATTTGTCACTCAGGATTTTATTTAGGGGTATCAGACTGCAGGGGGCTGAATACAAATGCACGACACAATTTTCAGATTTTTATATTTTTTAAAAAATTACAAATCTATCTACCATTTCTTTGTATTGGTATATCACAAAACATCCCAATAAAATACATTTAAATTTGTGCATGTAACGTTAAAAAAATGAAAACATTTATAGATATGAACACTTTTTCAAGGCACTGTATATAATCAGACATTTGTAGGGAAGGTGCCACAAGTTTTCTTTTTGTATTGATAGCAAAGGACTATAAAGGTAAAATTGTTTGAAAAGTAAGAGGTGATTTTTATATACTTCTGATTGCTGAACTCAGAAAGAATATAGAAAAAATTCCATCAAGTACAGTTTTTTCACAAACACTCCATAGGCTTTTACTTGCGCAATATATAAATTAAAAGACATTGTGCTGGGATTGGCTGCAGGGGGCAGAGAAGATTTTCTTTACCAGCTTCTAAAGAGTGTGGTGGTGTCAAACCATCCAATCATACATTTCTTTCCTTTTACCTCACAAAGATAAGAAATGAAAGGTGCACTGTGATCAGTTTTTTGAGGCATTAAAGACAGAATTTTTCTAGTAACAGTTCATAACAGTGTGGTGGTATACATAGCAGCCAGAGAACAACCCGAAAACTTCACCGTGATTAATTGCTATGGGGAGCAAAGATAGATTTTTTTTTAGACAAAGTTTTAAAGAGTGTGGTGGTGTGTTATTGTAGAAGATAAGACTGAGTTGTGGATGCTGACAGGGCACCGGGTCCGGAACTGCTGGGGCCGAACCTACTGTGGCAGGGGGGAAGGAAATTGGAAACAGAGAAGACCCTTAACCTGTGTAGAAGGGGCATGGTGAGCCATGGAGGTATAAAAGAAAGGGGCTTCCCGTCAGAGAGAGGAGTCAGTGAGGACTGGGACCGGGCTGCGAGGAAAGATAGGCTGCATAGCAGCAACTACGGACAGGTGCGGTAAGGACTCTCAGGCTTCAGCGGGTGTGCAAAGGAACACGCCCCGATTGGAGAATTGCGGTGGATTCCTCTTTGCTGTGCTACAGCATAACAGACTAGAGGCTCAGCGGATAAGACCAGTGACAGCCTGCTGCTGTCAGAAGTGAGACCAACTTGTTAGTCGGGGGAAGCCAGAAGAACTCAGCACCAGCCTCAGGCGGCAACCAACCATCCAATGCAGGAATACAAAAGGACAACCGAGTCATGCTAAGTGAAGTTGATATTTAGAAACTGACACTTTGAGTTACTCTTCCCCTTTGTACCCCTCAGCCTTTGCATGTTTTATTCCCTGTTGCTCCCTGCGAGGTTACCTCTGTACTTATAAATGAATAATTAACTCCTGCTCTGTTCTTCTGTGTCACTGCATCCGAATACCTGTGTTACACTTACCACGATTCCTTTCAGTATGTAGTGGTTGTGGTGGATTAAGCTTCTGTTTCTAGCAACGTGATCAAAATGGCTACAAAAGGGTGTCATAAATCACCTGACAACTTTTACTACATTTGCAGTTGTTTTTTTGGTGAAGGAACAATGAAGGAACATTATCGACTTTGTTTGAAAAGTGTATTATGCATACATTGGTGTAAAACTAGGTAATCAGGACAAGTCGTGGGCTTCACATGTAGTGTGTACTGTTTGTGTAGAAGAACTACAACAGTGGTTTAAAGGGAATAAAGAGAGCTTCATTTTGGTGTGCCTATGATCTGGAAGGAACCACAAAATCATAGAGATGACTGCTACTTTTGTGCATGTAATGTGGAGGAATTCAGCCTTATAATAAAAAGAAAATTATATACCAGGACCTCCCATCAGGTATTTGCCCTGCACCTTATTGTCCAGGAATACCTGTCCCTTCACATCTGGAGAAATGTAAAGATACAAGTTATTGAGAACATTAAAGGAAGGATTCTGACAAAGATTTTTATGCTAGTCCCAATGAGCCACAGCGTTTTCTGAAAAACTTTTAGACTCTAGACTAGAGATGAGCGAGAGCTAAGATGCTTGGATGCTCGTTACTCGAACTGGACAATTCCCAATGCTTGGATGCTTGTTTAGAGTAACGAATATAATGGGATTCAATGGGAATTTTTTTTAAGGGTTAGATACCACTGAAATGCACCCAAGATGTAATACTCTATGGATGAGAAATATAATACCAATACATTTTTTTACTAGTTTTGGGAGGGTTACATACCACTGAAATGTACCCAAGAACATGAATTTGTAAATATTCAGAAAGTCTAGTTTAAGTATTTCTACTTTCATAAAGGATTCTCAGAAAGTGTAAAGCCAGAAAAAAATTATAAGGAGGGTCATCCATAGGTTCCTGAAATGCAACAACTGATAGGCCTCATTCAAATATTTTTAACGTGTATTTGCTGTACTCCTACACTCATAAAGGCTGCTTACAAAGTGCAAAGACAGTAAAAAATTATAAGAAGGGTGTGAAGGATGGGGGATGTAATAGAAGCTTATGATCACCCTGTAAGTATGTGTATTTGCAACAAGCTGCAAAGTCAGAATTCACACCTCCTCTAGCTTGCTAGAATCCAGCACAGATACATAGAAAAGCTGCTAAAAGCCAGGTAGTAAAACTGCATTTGTTCTTGACCCATAGCTGGAGCCTGGCCGGATCAGATGGCACCAGAACCACCTCCCTAGGACTGTCCAGAAAGGAGTTATGATCTTTCATAGGTTTTGAGAAATTTAGCTACTAACTACCAGGGGAGCGGATTTAGGGTCAGCCCAGAGGGCAGGAGAAGAGTAACACAAAAAGTATAAAATCTAATGGAAAGCCATGTGGTATGTCTCCTACTCTGATGCATGTGGTCCACTTAGAACTGGGGGGGTCACATTGAGTAACGTGCTGTGAAGGACCTAGGACCTAGCTGGAAGCCGATGACCCTGAGGCTCAGCGTATACATGATTGAACATCACCTGGTAATTGACATGATCCAGTTGCTTATATCCTTTGTCCTACCACTATTGTATTTGCATATGTGAACATTGTATATGTATATCCTTTGTGTATATAGTATAATGTCTGCTACACCCTTAAGAAAATTAAATGTGTAATTTAATCTTGGGCTGCTCTTTCCACATGTCTATTTCTCCGTTTAACCCCATAACGAATGCCATTTAACGGCGGCAGTTAAGGGTACTTATTCCTCAGTGCCACTTTTTAACGGCACTGAGAAGTCAGTGTATAGCGCCCCCCAGCATGATTTGGGTTGGTTTTTACAGTTCCCAGTCTTGTGATCGCCGTTATTCACCGAATAACAAAAAATGTCAGATTTTCAATTCATTTCTCTCTCTTCTGATATGATTTAGCACATCAGAGGAGAGAGAAATGGGGTCCTCAAGACACCCCATTACGTCCACCATCCCCAGAACCTCCTGCTCTGTCCCCCGGCCCTCAGTGTCATCTTCCTGTAAGAAAATGGTGGACACATGCGTAGTGCACCTGCCGGGATCTGCCAGCCAGTACGAGGCAACAATAGGAGATTTTTCCTATTAGTTCATTTTGATCACTATGATAGACCATATCACAGTGATCAAAATAAAAAAAAATAGTAAATTCAATCCCCCTTTGTCACCCCCTTAGTTAGGTAAAAGTAATAAAATAAAAAAAGCATTTTTTCCATTCTTTGCAGTTAAGGTTAGGATTGGGGCAAGGGTTTGGGTTGGGGCCAAGGTTGTGTTGGGGTTAAGGTTGTGTTGTGGTTGGGATTGTGTTGGGGTTATAGTTGTGGTGTTAGGGTTAGGGTGGCGTTGGGGTTAGAGTTGATGTTGGGGTTAGGGTTGTGGTTGTGTTGGGGTTACGGTTGTGGTTAGGGTTGGGATTAGGGGTGTGTTGGGGTTAGTGTTAGGGTTAGGGCTGAGTTAGGGCTGGAGATAGAATGGGGGGTTTCCACTGTTTAGGCACACCAGATGGTCTCCCAAAGCGACATGGTGCCCACCATCGATTCCAGATAAATTTGCTTTCAAAAAGTCAAATGGTGCTCCCTCCCTTCTAAGCCGTGCCATGTGTCCAAACATTGGCTTTCCCCCACATACAGGGTATCGACGTATTCAGGAGAAATCGCACAACAAATTTTGTGGTCCATTTTCTTCTTCCACTTTCCTTTAGTTCTCCTGAAGCACCTAAAGGGTAAATTAACTTCTTGAATGTGGTTTTGTGCACCTTGAGGGGTGCAGTTTTTAGATGTTGTCACTTTTGGGTATTTTCTGTCATATTGACCCCCCAAAGTCACTTCAAATATTAGGTGGTCTGTAAAAAAATTGTTTTGTCAATTTTGTTGGAAAAATGAGAAATCGCTGGTCACTTTTTAACCCTTACAACTTCCTAACAAAAAAATTATGTTTCCAAAATAGTGCTGATGTAAAGTTGACATATGGGAAATGTTATTTACAGTGGGTATGGAAAGTATTCAGACCCCGTTACACTTTTCACTCTTTGTTTCATTGCAGCCTTTTTGGTAAATTCAAAAAAGTTCTTTTTTTTCTCATTAATGTACACTCTGCCCCATCTTGACTGAAAAAAAACCAGAAATGTAGAAATTTTTACAAATTTATTAAAAAAGAAAAACTGAAATATCACATGGTCATAATAAGTATTCAGACCCTTTGCCCAGTATTGAGTAGGAGCACCCTTTTGAGCTAGTACTACCGTGAGTCTTCTTGGGAATGATGCAACAAGTTTTTCACAGCTGGATTTGGGGATCCTCTGCCATTCTTCCTTGCAGATTCTCTCCAGTTCTGTCAGGTTGGATGGTGAATGTTGGTGGACCGCCAAGAATGGACTCAGAGCTCTTCTGAAGCCACTCCTTTGTTATTTTAGCTGTGTGCTTAGGTTCATTGTCTTGTTGGAAGGTGAACTTTCGGCTAAGTCTGAGGTACAGAGCACTCTGGAAGAGGTTTTCAACCAGGATATTTCTGCACTTGGCTGCATTCATGTTTCCTTCAATTGCAACCAGTTGCCCTGTCTCTGCAGCTGAAAATCACCTCCATAGCATGATGCTGCCACCACCATGTTTCACTGTTGGGATTGTATTGGGCAAGTGATGAGCAGTGCCTGGGTTTCTCCACACATACCACTTATAATTATCATCAAAAGTTCTATCTTGATCTCATCAGACCAGAGAATCTTATTTCTCATAGTCTGGGAGTCCTTCATGTGTTTTTTAGCAATTTCAATGCGGGCTTTCATATTTTTTGCACTGAGGAGAGGCTTCCATTAGGCCACTCTACCATAAAGACCCGACTGGTGGAGGGCTGCAATGATAGTTGACTTTGTGGAATTTTCTCCCATCTCCCTACTGCATTTGTGGAGCTCAGCCACATTGATCTTGGGGTTCTTCTTTACCACTCTCACCAAGGCTCTTCTCCCATGATTGCTCAATTTTGCTGGATGGCCAAGTCTAGGAAGACTTCTGGTGGTCCCAAACTTCTTCCATTTAAGTATTATAAAGGCCACTCTGCTCTTAGGAACCTTGAATACTGAAGAAATTCTTTTGTAACCTTGGCCAGATCTGTGCCTTGCCACAATTCTGTCTCTGAGCTCTTTGGCCAGTTCCTTTGCTCTCTTGATTCTCATTTGGTCTGACATGCACTGTGAGCTGTGAAACAGGTATGTGTCTTTACAAATCAAGTCCTATCAGTTTAATTAAACACAGCTGGACTCCAATAAAGGAGTAGAACCATCTCAAGGAGGATCACAAGGAAATGGACAGCATGTGACTTAAATATTAGTGCCTGAGAAAAGCATCTGAATACTTATGACCATGTGATATTTCAGTTTTTCTTTTTTAATACATTTGCCAAAATTTCTACATTTCTGTTTTTTTCAGTCAATATGGTGTGCAGAGTTTACATTATTGAGAAAAAAATAACTTTTTGAATTTACCAAATGGCTGCAATGAAACAAAGAGTGAAAAATGTAAAGGGGTTTGAATACTTTCCATACCCACTGTCTTAATTATTTTGTGTGACACGACTTTCTGACTTAATGGCACAAAAATTAAAAGTTTGAAAATTGCTACATTTTCAGATTTTTTGCCACGTTTCCATTTTTTCATAAATAAGTGCAAGTCATATTGAAGAAATGTTACCACTAACATGAAGTAGAATATGTCACGAAAACAGTCTCAGAATCATTGGAATTCATTGAAGCTTTACAGAGCTATAGCCTCGTAAAGTAACAATGGTCAAATTTGTAAAAATTGGCTTGGTCATTAAGGGGTTAATTTTCCATGCTACTGGGGCTAGTTTCTGGATCAATATTACCCTGTTAAAGGACCAGGCGTATATCGAACTAGGAACTGATAGCAGTCCTACCGGGCTGACCAGATGCTATTTCACTGGTGTTAATGAAAGGGCCTCTCAGCCTGTCAGGGTTGTGGGTGAGTGTGATGCCACGTCAGTGTCAGCATGGACGACATTGTCTCCCTCCCCAAGCCTTCCTAGGCCCGTGTGAACAGGGAGTGTCTGAGTAAAACTGTACAAATCTGACCTCACGCTTACTGAGGTGATGCGGAAAGTCCCATTGGTACAGGTGGGGAAACCTTACCACCTGATCCTGCTGATTTAATATTGATGTCAGGCAGGGGTGGCAAGGTACGGATCCTTCACAGAGGGTAATACAGTAATCCTCTTCAAGTGTCTGCTTCTTCTAATTTCTTGGGAGGTTGGGCGGACTGTCTCCACCTTCATAATGGAAACCAATTCCCACGTGCCTGGGCTCTAAGTGACCTGGATTCTGGTAGTGCCGGAGCCCCTGACATATAGAAATGGGCAACAGCGCACTGTTTCACCTGCATCATTGGCTGCTCCCACATAAGTGGGGAACCCCAAGGACAGTGCAATCTTTTTAACCACTTTTTTTGGAGTGCTATATATCGCAAAATTGTACACCAGACCATGTAATACTGCATGGCTGAGAATTTTAACCCAGAAAAATTTTTGAACACTTGTTTTAAGTGATAGATATCACAGTAATAATCCCAGACCACATAATAATGTATGACTAAGAAATTTAACCCAGAAAAAAAAATGTGTACGCATTTCTTGAGTGTTATATATCATAAAAGTATACTTCAGACAATGGAATACTGTATGGCTGAGAAATATATCCTGACAAAATTTTTAAGCACTTTTTTTCGAGTGTAATATATCACAAAAATGTACCTCAGATCACGGAATACTGTATGGTTGAGAAATTTATCCCAACAAAATGTTTTAACTATTTTTTTGAGTAATAGATATTATAGTAATGAACTCAAGACCACGGAATACTGTATGGGTGAGTAATTTAACCTAGAATTTCTTTTGGAGTGTTATAGATCACAAAAAAGTACTGCAGAGCACAGAATTCGGTATGAGTGCGTAATTTAGCCCAGCAAAATTTTTGAACACGTTTTTGGAGTGATAGATATTAAAGTAATGTACTTCAAACCACGAAATACTGCATGACTAAAAAATTTAGCTCATCTTTATTTATTCTTCTTTTGAGTGTTATATATTACAAAAAATAACCCAGCCAACAGAATAATGGGTGAGAAATTTAACCCATCAAAATTTAAGAGCCCAATGCTTGACGAGTAACGAGTAGAGATGAGCGACTGTGCCTCTTTCAGGGTCGAGTCGGGTTTCATGAAACCCGACTTTCTCAAAAGTTGGGTTGAACGAAATCAGCCGACTATAGCGAAAAGTCGGAGGCCGACTGAAACACGAAACTCAATGAAAGTCAATGGGGAAGCAAAGTCGGCAGGGAGTGGAGGACAGTAAACACACCTACAGTGCCCATTTCAATGCCAAAAACATCAATTCTTATTACTGAAGCTTGTCAACCTTAATTTACTTCATAATAATAGTTATGCATTGAAAACGGGGTTATTTGGCTAAAGTTGAGGGGTGGTGGGGCTGGCTCCAGGTTTTCGTGTGCCCTGGGCCAAAGAGTGTCAGTGCGCCCCTTTAACACATACCACAACTCATGATGCTCCGATACGGCACAGAAATACAGGTATAGTACAATGACAGATACTTCACTGCTTACATGACATGACTAATCTATTTTAAATTCTACAAGAGCTCAAAAAAAGGACTGTATATTACTCCATACCGTATTATGGCCACCACATTGTGAGCCATACAGAATAATGAGCCCCATATATTTCTCCATACAGAATAATTGGTCACATATAATGTTCTATACAGTATAGGATGAGCTCCAAATAGAGTTGAGCGACTTTTGGTTTTTAAGGGTCGCGTTTCGTTTCGTGAAACCCGACTTTTCCAAAAGTCGGGTCGAGCAAGATCGTCCGATTATAGGGAAAAGTCGGGGTCGTCCCGAAACACGAAACCCAATGTAAGTCAATGGGGAATAAAAGTCGGCAGTGAGAGGAGGATAGGAAACACACCTACAGTGCCCATTTGAATGCCAAAAGCATCAATTCTTCTTACTTAAGCTTGTCAACCTTAATTAACTTCATAATACAAGTTACGCACTGAAAAATGGGGGTTATTTGGCTAAAGTTGTGGGGGGGGGGCTGGCTGCAGGTTTTCATGTGCCCTGGGCGAAAGAGCGCCCCTTTAACACATACCACAACTCATCATGCTCCGATATGGCAGAGAAATAGCGGTATAGTACAATGAAAAATACCTCACTTTTTACATCTCATGACGAGGCCCATCTATTTCTCCATACAAAATCATTGGTCCCATATAATGTTTGAAACAGTATATGATGAGCTCCACATAATGCTACAGTATATGTTGGTCCCCATGGATGAAGCTCCACTGTCTTATGGGCCCAAATAATGCTCCAAACATAATGGGCCCCATTTCTAATGCTCTAGTGTATAATGGGCCCTGTAAATGCTGCTCCAGTGTCTGATGTCCACCTTTGGAATGTTCCAGTGTATGGTGGGCCCCATCTATCATTCTCCAGAGTATAGCGCTCCCCAAAAATTGCTGTCCCAACATTGAAAACAATCAAATAAGTCTCCTCGCTAGGGAATCCCTGTACTTGTCTGGACTCCTCATCGTCCCCATCTTCCATCTCACTGCACAGTATTTCAACTTTGCAAGTGCTGTGATCCTGAGCAAGCAGGGGGGGCCCACTCGTTGGCGACGGCACTGGCACAGGGCCCCTGATAGTACGGTGGTGTGTCTGATGGCGGGTGGGCCGAACCTGCACTTTCATCTGCAGCTTCCTCTTTGTCACCGTGTAAGATGGAACTGTATATGGGAAGGGTAACCTGAGTTTCATCAGGGTCAGATTCAGGTCGTGTAGCGTGCGAGGGGAATGTAGTGGTCTGGGTCAATGTACCAGCAGATTCATCGAGCAGTGGCTGGGCATCAGTGCACTTGTGTCGCCCCCAGGAGTACGGTCGCCACAGTGGCATTACCTTCTTCCTAGGGAGTGTGATGTCATGCTTGGGAGCAACGAAGGATCTCTCTAGCAGGTTAACTGATTGGGCGGCGTTATTCCCACGAGTCATGACCCTCCAAACAGCGTTCATGAAGGCAAAGTGTTTGTTTTACGTGGGCAGTATGGTTGCAAAGCTGAACCTTAAAGGAATGTCCAGAAGGGCACCACCAGGAGTGGAGCCTACGGTTAAATTCGACTCCACCTGGGAAACCTCAACCATGCCAGCTACAGAACAGATGCACACATTGCAAGCTTAATTCCGTTAACGAACGAGACTCCGTCATGCCCCGCGGTCCGAGTCCGGCTTACTAGAGGGACACGTGAGGCTCTGGCACATGAGATTGGCCAATAACTGGTGTGTCATGCCCTTACATGTCCGTGGCTGCATGTGCGCTACACTGAAAAGGCCAGCGTTTGTCGCTTACAGGTGCAGATAACCCGCTGAACAACGTTAGTGATGGGGATCACTGATTACAATTATTACCCGCGAACAATGATTTCCCAGTAAGTGCAGGTCAACCGCAGTTCCGGAATTAGGCCTAACCGTCATTCCTGAAAAAATGAAAAACTTACGTGTGCAAACCACAGGTGCTGTAGCTTGCTTAACAGCTCGCCAGCCGTTCTCACGCCCAGTATGGATTACACGTGATTGCACAAAGGTGAGAAAGGGTACCGTATCCCCAGATAACATGTATGGATAGCGTACACATTCAAAATATATGTCTATACATCAGGAGGCAGGCTCAGACAGTGTTAGGCCCAGTATGGATTGCACGTGATTGCACAAAGGTTAGAAAGGGTACCGTATCCCCGGATAACATGTATGGATAGCGTACACATTCAAAATATATGTCTATACATCAGGAGGCAGGCTCAGACGGTGTAAGGCCCAGTATGGCTTGCAAGTGATTGCACAAAGGTTAGAAAGGGTACCGTATCCCCAGATAACATGTATGGATAGCGTACACATTCAAAATATATGTCTATACATCAGGAGGCAGGCTCAGACGGTGTTAGGCCCAGTATGGATTGCACGTGATTGCACAAAGGTTAGAAAGGGTACCGTTTCCCCGGATAACATGTATGGATAGCGTACACATTCAAAATATATGTCTATACATCAGGAGGCAGGCTCAGACGGTGTTAGGCCCAGTATGGATTGCACGTGATTGCACAAAGGTTAGAAAGGGTACCGTATCCCCAGATAACATGTATGGATAGCGTACACATTCAAAATATATGTCTATACATCAGGAGGCAGGCTCAGACGGTGTTAGGCCCAGTATGGATTGCACGTGATTGCACAAAGGTTAGAAAGGGTACCGTATCCCCAGATAACATGTATGGATAGCGTACACATTCAAAATATATGTCTATACATCAGGAGGCAGGCTCAGACGGTGTCAGGCACAGTATGGATTTGACGTCCCAGACTACACAGCGGAGGAGCAGGGAGAGGTAAAGATTGCAAATGCTGGGGCCCTGCCCAAGCAAGGGGGGCCAACTCGTGGGCGTCGGTACTGGCATTGGGCCCCTCATAGTACGGCGGTGTGTCTGACGGCGGGTGTGCACCACCACCGGCAGAGACACTTGATTGCACTATGAAGGACCCTGTGCCAGTGCCCGCGCCCAAGAGTCGGCCTACCCACCTGTCCAGGGCAACGGCACTCGCACGGTGTCGTGCGCTAGGTGGTGACCCCGGCCATGGGGGGGGAGGCAGCACAGTTAGGGAGTTTTAGAAAGTGGCATATGTTGATGTTGGACATTCAGCTGATGCAAAAGGTGAAATAGGTCAAGTCCCTGGAAGAGGTGGACCAAAGCAAGCCATTTTTCTGTCACCCTATGTGTCATCAGGGGAAGGTGGGACAAAATCCTTGGAAACCCATGCGTGGTTCATTTTAATGAAGGTTAGATCATCCACATTTTGGGTTGACAGACGGGTCCTTTTTTCCATCAGGATTGATCCAGCTGCACTGAAGACTCTTTCCGATAGCACACTTGCAGCTGGGCAAGCGAGCTCCTGTAAGGCATATTGGGCCAATTCAGGCCAGGTGTCCAGTTTAGCGGCCCAATAGTCAAAGGGGAATGACCTGTGTGGGAGAACATCGATATGGGAGGAAAAGTAGTTTGTAACCATAGTTGACAACTGCTGTCTCCTGTCACTTTCCATCGATGCAGTATTACCAGTTGTGTGAGCGGTACTTGAAAAATCAGTCCACAACATTGTCATGAAACCCCTGTCTCCAACGCCACTTCTGCTGTGTGCACCACGAACACCTCTGCCAAGCTGCCCCCGGCCCGTACGGCTCGTGTGAGAACCATCACCGCTGCTGTGTGCTGGGAATGCCTCAAGCAACCGATTTACCAGAGTTGCTTGTTTATTAGCCAATATTAGGTCAAGGTTCTCCTGTGGCATGATGTTTTGTAATTTGCCTTTATAGCGTGGATCCAGGATGCTGGCCAACCAGTAGTCGTCATCGTTCATCATTTTGGCAATTCGTGGGTCCCTTTTTAGGATCTGCAAGGCATAATCTGACATGTGGGCCAATGTTCCCGGTGTCAATGATGCACTGCGAGTGCTGGTTGGAGGAGCACTTTCTGGCAAATCCACATCCCTCCAGTCACGCACAAACCCTGTACCAGACCTTGCCACGCCAACATTTTCACTTGCCCCACGAGATGCATCCTCCTCCCCTAAGTAATCATCCCCATCATCCTCCTCCTCCTCCTCTTCTTCCTCCACCTCGTCCAGGAGAGGTCCCTGAGCAGACAATGGCTGAATGTCATCAAGGATTCCCTCCTCCTCTTCCTCCTCATCAACATTGGCTGCAGACGCCTGCTCCTTAAGGTGCGTCAAAGTTTGCATGAGCAGACGCATAAGTGGGATGCTCATGCTTAGGATGGCGTCGTCTGCGCTTACCAGCCGTGTGCATTCCTCAAAACACTGAAGGACTTTACAGAGGTCTTTCAGCTTCGACCACTGCACACCTGTCAACTCCATGTCTGCTCTCAAAGTGCCTGGCCGTGTATCCTCCCACAAATGCTTTATGGCCTGCCTCTGCTCACACAGCCGCTCCACCATGTGCAGGGTGGAGTTCCACCTTGTTGCAATGTCGAAAATGAGGCGGTGGTTGGGAAGGTGGAGCAATCGCTGCAGCTTCTGCATACGAACGGAGTGTACAGGCGACCGGCGGATGTGCGCACAGTCTTCGCACCTTCTGGAGCAGGGCTGTTAACTCCGGATAATTTTTGAGGAAGCACTGCACCACCAGGTTCAAGGTGTGAGCCAAGCAAGGTAAATGGCTGAGTTTTGAAAGGGCTATGGCTGCCACAAAATTACGGCCGTTATCACTAACTACCTTGCCTGCCTCAAGATGTACAGTGCCCAGCCATGACTCAGTTTGTCGCTTCAAGTACTCGGCCAGCACCTCGGCGGTGTGTATGTTGCCCAAACACATCATCTGCAACACAGCCTGCTGACGCTTTCCAATAGCTGCTCGATAGGGGGACACATCATGTGCAACAGTGGCAGCTGCAGATGGAGTGCTCGTACGACTGCGCTCTGTGGACGAGCTTTCGCTTCTGGAGGAGGAGGAGGAGGAGGGTCGAACGCCTACAGCCAACTGTTTCCTATACCGTGGGCTAGGCAGCACTGTCCCACCACCACTGTCCCCTGTGGACCCTGCATCCACCACATTAACCCAGTGCGCAGTGATGGACACGTAACGGCCCTGGCCATGCCGACTGGACCATGCATCAGTTGTGAGGTGCACCTTTCCGCTCACTGACTGCTTGAGTGCATGGACAATGCGGCCTTTCACATGATGGTGGAGGGCTGGGATGGCTTTGCGAGAGAAGAAGTGGCGACTGGGTAGGTCATAGCGTGGTACTGCATAGGCCATGAGTTCGCGGAAAGCTGTGCTTTCCACCAATTGAAAGGGCATCATCTCAAACGAGATTAGTTTGGCAATGTGGGCGTTCAAACCCAGTGTACGCGGATGAGAGACTGAGTATTTTCTTGACCTACTCATAGTGTCTGGGAGGGTGAGCTGGACTTGAGAGCTGCATATGGTGGAAGTAGCGGTGGACAGGGCGGACTGAGAGAGGGTTGATGATGGTGATGGAGTTGGTGTTCTTTCTGATGGCCTAGAATCAGTCTTTCGTTGATATAACAGTGGGATTCCCTGACTGCTGTGGCCTTGCAACGACACCTCAACAT
Source organism: Dendrobates tinctorius (assembly GCF_039654945.1). Taxonomy (NCBI): domain Eukaryota; kingdom Metazoa; phylum Chordata; class Amphibia; order Anura; family Dendrobatidae; genus Dendrobates; species Dendrobates tinctorius. Next base: position 15,259,625 of record NW_027361784.1, on the reverse strand, counting down.
TTGCTGCTGTGCTAACCGGTGGGCTTACAGTGGGGGAAACAATGTAGCGTTGCTGACTACCTTCGTTGTGATCAGTTGCACATGTGGCACTTGAGGTTTGGTGTTGTGTCCACGCTTGCAAGTGCATGCTGGTTAAATGTCTAAGCATGCAACTGGTATTCACATTTTTCAGATTTTTCCCTCGGCTAAAGGTCTTTGCGCACTTCTTACAGATAACCTTGGCCTGATCATGAGGATTTTGGTCAAAAAAGTGCCACACTGCACTCTTCCTACTTTGGCAGACATTTTGCGGCCTAGCACGCTGTGATCTTTTGACCCTCTGGACAAGCTGTCCAGCAACTCTTTTGATGTTTGGAACCTGTCTTTGGAGTGCTCTGGGCCTGCCAGATAACAGCTGTTGCGATGTCGATGTCTGCTGTGGATGCTCCTCATCTGAGCTATTGGAAGCAGCACCCTCTTCCCCCAATGGATGCCAATCTGGGTCAACAACTGGGTCATTCATCACCTCCTCTTCTATGTCATGTGCACCTTCCTCTGTGTCACCGTGTATGGTGGTATAGTGTGCGGGAAGGGGCACCTGAGTCTCATCAGGGTCAGAATCTGGCTCTGTACACTGCGAGGACAATGTAGTGCTCTGAGTGAATGTACCAGCAGAATCATCCATCAGCGGCTGTGCATCAGTGCACTCCATGTCAGATTCATCTTGGCCTGGGTAATTCACCATTTGACTTGATAATCCAGGCATGGTATGTGAAAACAGCTCCATGGAGTAATCAGTAGTATGGCCTGCGTGATCCTTCAATCTTGGTTGGGGTGAAGGACACAAGGAAAGGTGTGGTTCATGAACATGAGCCTCCAATGACGACTCAGTGCTTTTACTTTTTACAACTGAAGAAGAGGAGGCGATAGAGCTGGAGGCTGAGTCAGCAATGTAAGACAAAACTTTTTCCTGATGCTCTGGCTTTAAAAGCGGTTTGCCAACTCCTAGAAAACTAAGCGTTCGAGGCCTTATGTAGCCAGACGATGACGCAGGCTCAACACCTCCTGCATTCGGTCCTATTTTGCTCTTGCCACTACCATCAGATCCACCACCAACACCATCATTACCAGCTGCCAACCCCCACCCATTTCCACGGCCTCTTCCACCAGCCTTCCTCATTTTTGGTAGAAATGTAGACAAAATCCAACAAACTATATAGTAATGTAAAACAAGGTACAAGGTGTCTATAGGACAGGGGAGATTTTGAATTTCTGCAGACACTTGTGGACACTGGACACTTTTGGATTGTGTGAGGCCCACTGATATCTGAGCGCTATGTCACAGGCTCGATGGCACAGCTGTGACAAAAGTGACGAGAGGATAAGGGAGATTTTGAATTTCTGCACACACTTGTGGACACTGGACACTTTTGGATTGTGTGAGGCCCAATGAATGAATATCTGAGCGCTATGTGACAGGCTCGATGGCACAGCTGTGACCAAAGTGACTAGAGGATAAGGGAGATTTTGAATTTCTGCAGACACTTGTGGACACTGGACACTTTTGGATTGTGTGAGGCCCACTGATATCTGAGCGCTATGTCACAAGCTCGATGGCACAGCTGTGACAAAAGTGACGAGAGGATAAGGGAGATTTTGAATTTCTGCACACACTTGTGGACACTGGACACTTTTGGATTGTGTGAGACCCAATGAATATCTGAGCGCTATGTGACAGGCTCGATGGCACAGCTGTGACCAAAGTGACTAGAGGATAAGGGAGATTTTGAATTTCTGCAGACACTTGTGGACACTGGACACTTTTGGATTGTGTGAGGCCCACTGATATCTGAGCGCTATGTCACAGGCTCGATGGCACAGCTGTGATAAAAGTGACGAGAGGATAAGGGAGATTTTGAATTTCTGCAGACACTTGTGGACACTGGACACTTTTGGATTGTGTGAGACCCAATGAATATCTGAGGGCTATGTGACAGGCTCGATGGCACAGCTGTGACCAAAGTGACTAGAGGATAAGGGAGATTTTGAATTTCTGCACACACTTGTGGACACTGGACACTTTTGGATTGTGTGAGGCCCAATGAATATCTGAGCGCTATGTGACAGGCTCGATGGCACAGCTGTGACCAAAGTGACTAGAGGATAAGGGAGATTTTGAATTTCTGCACACACTTGTGGACACTGGACACTTTTGGATTGTGTGAGGCCCAATGAATATCTGAGCGCTATGTGACAGGCTCGATGGCACAGCTGTGACCAAAGTGACTAGAGGATAAGGGAGATTTTGAATTTCTGCAGACACTTGTGGACACTGGACACTTTTGGATTGTGTGAGGGCCACTGATATCTGAGCGCTATGTCACAGGCTTGATGGCACAGCTGTGACAAAAGTGACGAGAGGATAAGGGAGATTTTGAATTTCTGCAGACACTTGTGGACACTGGACACTTTTGGATTGTGTGAGGCCCACTGATATCTGAGCGCTATGTCACAGGCTCGATGGCACAGCTGTGACAAAAGTGACTAGAGGATAAGGGAGATTGGATTGCTTTTAAAAAAGCAGTTTGCAGAGCAGTGGGTAAACAGCAATGCCAGCCTGTCAGGAAGCCTTAAAAGGCAGCCCAACAACCAACACCACTGATACACCACAAAATAGCCTCCCCTTGCACTGCACACACAGTGACTGGTGTGTTGTGCAGGCCAAATCGCTAGCAGCAGAAGCAGTTTTTTTTTCTTCTCAGCAGGACAAAAAAAAAATTGGGATTGCTTTTAAAAAAGCAGTTTGCGGAGCAGTGGGTAAACAGCAATGCAGGAATGTCAGGAAGCCTTAGAAGGCAGCCCAACAACCAACACCACTGATATACCACTATATAGCCTCCCCTTGCACTGCACACACAGTGACTGGTGTGTTGTACAGGCCAAATCGCTAGCAGCAGAAGCAGTTTTTTTTTCTTCTCAGCAGGACAAAAAAAAAAATTGGGATTGCTTTTAAAAAAGCAGTTTGTGGAGCAGTGGGTAAACAGCAATGCAGGAATGTCAGGAAGCCTTAGAAGGCAGCCCAACAACCAACACCACTGATACACCACTATATAGCCTCCCCTTGCACTGCACACACAGTGACTGGTGTGTTGTGCAGGCCAAATCGCTAGCAGCAGAAGCAGTTTTTTTGTCTTCTTCCCTGCCTAACGCTCTCCCTACAGAATCAGCAGCAACCTCTCCCTATACTGAGATCGGCAGAAGTAAGATGGCGGTCGGCGTGCACGCCCTTTTATACCCCCTGTGACGCCCACCAAAGCAAGCCAATCACTTGCATGCCCTTCTGAAAGATGGTGGTGACCCCTGCCTATGTCATCACGTTGCCCACAGTGTCCGTGGATCCTGATTGGCTGAAAAAGAGCGTAAAACAAACTTTTGAAACGCGACTTTGGCGCGTAAGTCGCCGACCTCGTGGCCGACCTCATCCTAGGGTCGGGTTTCGTTTCATGAAACCCGACTTTGCCAAAAGTCGGCGACTTTTGAAATTTTTCGACCCGTTTCGCTCAACTCTAGCTCCAAATAATGGTACAGTATATGATGGTCCCCATGGATGATGCTCCAGTGTGTCATGGGCCCAAGTAATGCTCTATATATAATGGGCCCCATTTCTTATGCTCCAGTGTATAATGTGCCCCATAGATGGTGCTTCAGTGTCTGATCTGCCCCATTTAGAATGCTCCAGTATATTTTGAGCCCCATGGATGATGCTCCAGTGTCTTATGGGCCCAAATAATGCTCCATATATAATGGGCTCCATTTCTAATGCTCCAGTGTATAATGGGCCCTGTAAATGCTGCTCCAGTGTCTGATGTCCCCCATCTGGAATGCTCCAGTATATAATGGGCCTCATGGATGATGCTCCAGTGTATGATGGGCCCTAATAATGCTCAATATATAATGGGCTCCATTTCTAATGCTCCAATTTATAATGGGCCTTGTAAATGCTGCTCCAGTGTCTGATGTCCCCCATTTGGAATGCTCCAGTATATGATGGGCCCCATTTTTAATTAATCCAGGCATGGTATGTGAAAAGAGCTCCATGGAGTAATCTGAAGTGTGAGCTGCCGCATCCTTAACTTTTGGTGTGGGTGAAGGACACAAGGAAAGGGGTTGCTCCTGACCAGAAGCTTGCACTGACGACTCAGTGCTTGCATTTTTTTAAACTTCAGAAGAGGAGGCGATAGAGCTGGAGGCTGTTTCAGCAATGTAAGCCAAAAACAGTTCCTGATACTCAGGCTTTAAAAGCAGTCTACCTACTCCCAGAAAAGGGAGACTTACAGGCCTTCCAGAGCTACACCATAATGCAGGCTCAACACCTCCTGCCTTTGCTGCTATTGTGTTTTTGCCACTACCAGCAGATGCACCACCACCATCAGTACAAGTTGGCCCCTCATGCTCACATCCTCTTCCACCATACTTCCTCATGTTTTGGAAAATGGACCCAAAATACCAGCAGATAAATGGTACTGTATCAGAAGTGTACAGCTCTATACAGTCTAGGGATAACAGTAAATCTCCATATATATTTCATGAGTCATACACAGACGCTCATCGGCTCAGTATGGAGCACACAGTAAAATAAAAATTTGAAAAAAGGTACAGTATCACCAGATACAAGGTATATAGTATAGTGTAACCATTAGGAATCTCCATATATATTTCAGAAAGCAGATACAAACGCTCTCAGGCCCAGTATGGATTACACAAGAATATGAAAAGCTGTAAATGGGTAATGTAACACAAGTGTACAGCTGTATACAGTGTTGGGGTAATCTTAAATCTACAAATATATTTCTGGAGTAACAAATAGACGTTCACAGGCTCAATAAGGATTACACCAGAATCTAAATAGCAAAAAGGTTACTGTATCAGAAGCATACAGCTGTATACAGTGTTGGCCAAATTTAAAATCTCGGTATATATTTCCGGAGTCACCCTCAGACGCTCACTCAGTTTGGGTGTGACCATAATAAAAAATGTTGTAAAAAAGGTACTGGATAACAAGATAGCAAGTATATATATATCATAGGGTACAACTGAAATCTCCATATACATAGTCCCGTAGTCACTCTAAGACACTTACTCAGTATGGATTTGACCGTAATAATAAATGTCGAACAAAGGTGCTGTATAACAAGATACAATCTGTATCGAGTATAGGGTAAAAATTGGTATCTCCGATTCACTGTATACATAGAAGGCGTAAACCACACACGCTCACTCCCAATGGATGATACCATAATAACAAATTTTTAACAAAGGTACTGTATCAGCACATACCAGCTGTATCCAGTCTAGGGGTAATTGTAAATTTCCGTCTATACTTCCGGAGTCAGACACAGACACTCACAGGCTCACTATGTATTACACCAGAATTTAAAAAGTAGAAAAAGGGAAAGGAATTCATAGAGTACAACAGTATACAGTGTTGTGGTACTTTTAAATCTTCGATTATATTTCAATCTCAGTAAGCCAGTTCAGACTCTCCGCTACTGGAAACTACATAGATACAAGTACAGACGGAAAGTTGAGTGTTAGCAGAAATGTGGGAATTACTCATCATGGGAAAACCTCCCGGTAGATGTGGCAGAGGCGATGCAGACCCTCAATTACTGTGTCTGTGGAGACAGCGAAAACAGTTCTCTGTGAAGAAAGGATTGCTTTATCGCAGTAGCGTGAATCACATCACCGTTACTCGTCTCCATCAAATTGTGATCACAGGGAGAGATGTAGACATGGTCCTCACTGCCTCACATGATGTGTCTGGTCATTTTGGAGTGCAAAGGACAGAAGCCACAGGCCGTAGGTGATTCTATTGGATTGGCATGAGAGGAGACATTGAAAAATACTGGCAGGAATGTCACACGTCTGTGACTATCACAACTGTGAAAGGTGATCATAAAGCACCACTGCATCTGCTTGTAAGTTGACATCCATTACAAATGGTAGCCATTTATCATCTGAAGGTAGAGGCCAGCAGGACAGGCCATAGCTACATCTTAACCATCATCGATCAATACAACAAATTTCTAGTGGCAGTCCCTGTGAAGGATTTAACTTCCCAGACACACAGTGGTGGAGCACGGTGAGATAAGTATTGCAACTTGTAAGTGCTGTGGCCATGACCAAGCAGGGGGGGCACACTTGTGGTTGACGGTACTGGCACAGGGCCCCTCATAGTACGCTGTGTGTCTGATGGCGAGAGGGTCCCCCGACCATCAGAGACACTGTATTGTACTATGAGGGGCCCTGTGCCAGTGCTGTCATCCACCTGTTCAGAGCAACGGCACTTGCCCGGGTGCGCCAGGTGTTGACCCCAGCCCGTGGAGGGGGTGGGCAGTCCAGTTTGGGAGGTTTAAAAAATGGCATATGTTGATGTGTAGGCTGGACATTCAGCTGCTGCAAATGGCCGAATTGGGCAAGTCCGAGGAAGAGGAGGACAAAAGCGAGGCAATATTATCTCTAGGTTCTCCTGTGGCATGATGTGTAATTTGCCTTTGTAGCGTGGATCGAGGATGCTGGCAAGCCAGTAGTAGTCATCCTTCATCATTTTGGAAATGCGGGGGTCCCTTTTTGGGATCCGCAAGGCATAATTGCACATGTGGGCCAATGTTACAGGTGTCAATAATGCACTGCCACTGCTGGTTTAGGAGCACTTTCTGGCAAATCCACATCCCTACAGTCACGCACAAACACTGTACCTGACCTTGGAAAGCCAACATTTTCTCTTGCCCCCTGAGAAGCATCTTCCTGCCCAAAATAATCATCCCTCATCCTCCTCCTCCTCCTCTTCTTCCTCCACCTCATCCAAGGCAGTTCCCTGACCAGACAATGGCTGACTGTCAGCAAGGCTTCCCTCCTACTCCTCCTCCTCCTGTTCCTCCTCCACTGCAGATGCCTGTTCCTTAATGTGCGTCAAACTTTGCATGCGCAGACGCATAAGTGGGATGCTCATGCTTATGATGGCGTCGTCTACGCTTACCAGCCGTGTGCATTCCTCAAAACACTGAAGGACTTTACAGAGGTCTTCCAGCTTTGACCACTGCACACCTGACAATTCCATGTCTTCCTTCAAACTGCCTGCCCATATATCCTTCCACAAATGCATTACAGCCTGGCTGACTGTCAGCAAGGCTTCCTCCTCCTTCTCATGTTCCTCCTCCGCTACAGACTCCTGTTCCTTAATGTGCGTCAAACTTTGCACGAGCAGACGCATAAGTGGGATGCTCATGCTTATGATGGCGTCATCTGCGCTTACCAGCCGTGTGCATTCCTCAAAACACTGAAGGACTTTACAGAGGTCTTTCAGCTTTGACCACTGCACACCCGACAATTCCATGTCTTCCCTCAAACTGCCTGCCCGTGTATCCTCCCACAAATGCATTACAGCCTGCCTCTGTTCGCACAGCCTCTCAACCATGTGCATGGTGGAGTTTCACCTTGTTGCAGCGTCTATGATTAGGCATTGCTTGGGGAGGTGAAGCAATCGCTGCAGCTTCTGCATACGACTGGAGTGGACTGCCGAGCGACGGATGTGCGAGCACAGTCTTCGCACCTTATGGAGCAGTGATGTTAACTCCGGATAACTATTAAGGAAGCACTGTACCACCAAGTTGAAAGTGTGAGCCAGAAAAGGTATGTGTGTGAGTTTTGCACGGGCTATGGGTGCCGCAAAATTCCAGCCGTTATCACTGACTACCTTGCCTGCCACAAGATGTAGACTGCCCAGCCATGACTCAGTTTGTCGCTGCAAGTAGTCAGCCAGTTGTTATGATTGAGTCACCGAGGAGGAAAAAAACAAAACACAAGCTCAGCCCAGAAAATCAGAGAGGTTGGAAACTAGCAGATTGCAGACCCCTAATCCTATCACACAACTAGCAGTAGCCGTGGAGTGTTCCAACGGTCATCCTAGATACCTCGTCACAGCCGGAGATCTAAATAAGCCTAAAGAGAGAAAAGAGAAAAACTGACTGCCCCAGAGCAGACCCCAAAGCAATAGGCAGCCCCCAACATATAATGACGGTGAAACAAGATGAAAACACTAACACAGATAGAAAGATAGGTTGAGCAAACGATGGGGCCCAAGCTAACTAAAAAGGACAGGACAGAAAAGCTGCTGTCTGCAATCCGAGAAAACCCTGCTAAAAATATTACCAACACAACTGAAAGCAAAAAGGACTCTGAAGTCACTAGACTTCAAACCCTATATCAGCACTCAGAATATTCTGAAAGCAGAGCAAAAGAGAACACTGATTAAGGAATAAAAATCCAGCACACCCCCGGCCGGGGATGGCTGAACTAAAAAAAACAAGGTAAACAAAACCAAAACTAATAAGTTCAATAGCAGAGCAAAAACTTATCTTTGGGAAGCAGGAATCAGACTGGTCTCCAAGAATCCAGCAGAGAATTTACCAGCCACTCGGAAGGGCGTCGGCTGCCTTATATCCAGTCTGAAGTTCCTGTTACCCAGTCACAACCCACCTGATCAGGTGTTTGGTTTCTTTCATCCAAATCAGCCTCACTACCTTCCTTCACCAGAAGAGGCAGATCCTCGGACACAAAAGGTGAATGAACAGATGAGCTCACAACAGCCAGTACATCCGCAGTGTGTCTGTTGTCTCCCAAAGACATCATCTTTAACACAGCCTGCTGGCGCTTACCACTAGCTGTTCGATAGTGGGACACCTCGTGTGCAACATTGCCAGCTGCGGATGGAGTGCTCGTGCGACTGCGCTCTGTGGACCAGCTTTCGCTGATGGAGGAGGAGGAGAATGGTCGAACGCCTACAGTCAACTGTTTCCTATACGTGGGCTAGGCAGCACTGTTCCACCGCCGCTGTCCCCTGTGGAGCCTGCATCCACCACATTAACCCAGTGCGCAGTGATGGACACGTAACGGCCCTGGCCATGCCTACTGGTCCATGCATCTGTTGTGAGGTGCACCTTTCCACTCACTGACTGTTTTAGTGCATGGACAATGCGATCTTTCACATGTCGATGGAGGGCAGGGATGGCTTTTCGAGAGAAGTGCCGACTGGGTAGGTCATAGCTTGGGACAGCGTAGGCCATGAGCTCGCAGAAAGCTTTGCTTTCAACCAAACGGTAGGGCATCATTTCTAATGAGATTAGTTTGGCAATGTAGGCGTTCAAACACAGTGTATGCGGATGAGAGAATGAGTACTTTCTTGTCCTACTCAGAGTGTCTGGTAGGGTGAGCTGGACTGGAGAGCTGCAAATGGGGGAAGTAACGGGGGACCGGACTGAGTGAGAGGGGGTTGGTGATGGTATTGGTGGTGATGGCCTAGATTCAGTGTTGTGTTGCAAAACCATTGTGATTCCCTGAGTGCTTTGGCCTTGCGAGGACACCTCCACATTTAGTGCTGTTGTTGTGCTTAACGGTGGTGGTGGTCTTACAGTGGGGGAAGTGATGGAGCGTTGCTGACTACCTTCAGTCGCAGCAGGTGCACATGTGGTACCTGAGGTTTTGTAGTCCGTCCACGCTTGCAAGTGCATGTTGATTAAATGTCTAAGCATGCAACTGGTATTCAAATTCCTGAGTTGTTTAACTCGGCTAAAGGTCCTTTCGCACTTCTTACAGGTAACCATAGCCTCATCAGTAGGATTTTGGACAAAGAAGTGCCACACTGCACTCTTCCTACTATGGCATACATTTTCTGGTCTTGCACGCTGTGCTAAGTTGACCATCTGGCCAAGCTGTCCTGCAACTCTTTTAGTTTTTGGTCCACGTTTTAGGACAGCTATGGGCCTGCCAGATAACCGCTGCTGCGATGTCAATGCCTGTTGCGGATCCTTCTCCTTATCTGAACTATTGCCAGCGCCACCCTCCTCCCCCAATGGATGCCAATCCGGGTCAAGAACTGGGTCATCCATCACCTCCTCTTCAAAGTCATCTGCACCTTCCTCTTTACCTTCCTCTGTGTCACCGTGTAAGGTGGTATAGTATGCGGGAAGGGGTACCTGAGCTTCATCAGGGTCAGATTCTGGCTCAGTAGACTGCGAGGGCAATGTAGTGCTCTGGGTCAATGTACCAGCAGAATCATCTAGCAGTGGCTGTGCATCAGTGCACTCCATGTCAAATTCATCTTGGACTAGGGAATTCAGGATTTGACTGGATAACCCAGGCATGGTATGTGAAAACAGCTCCATAGAGTAATCTGAAGTGTGGGCTGCCGCATCCTTAACTGTTGGTGGGGGTGAAGGACACAAGGAAAGGTGTTTTTCCTGACCAGAGCCCTGCACTGACGACTCCGTGCTTGCAGGTTTCGAACGTTCAGAAGAGGAGGCAATAGAGCTGGTGGCTGTTTCGGCAATGTACGCCAAACCTGTTCCTGATGCTCCGGCTTTAAAAGCGGTTTTCCTACTCCAAGAAAAGGGAACCTTACAGGCCTTCTTGAGCCAGACGATGACGCAGGCTCAACACCTCCTGCCTTAGCTGCTATTGTGCTTTTGATAGAACCAGCCGATGCACCACCACCATCAGTACCAGCTGTGCCCCCCTGCCCACGTCCACGGACTCTTGCACCGTACTTCCTCATGTTTGGGAAAATGTACCAAAAATACCAGCAGAGAGATGGTACTGTATGATGAGCGCCCAGCTGTGTAAAGTGTATTAAAAAAATTAAATCTACGTATATATTTTGTTAGTCACAGATGATCTCCCAGTATGTATTTGACCGTAATCCAACAAGCAGATATACAGAACTGTATCAGAAGTGTACAGCTGTATGCGCCTTTTGTGTAACTAACAATCTCCGTATATGTATTTACGGAGTGTCACACACACGCTGACTCTGTATAGATGTGACTGTAGTGCAAACGGCAGATATACAATACTGTTTGAGAATCGGACAGCTCTATATGGTGTCTGTATGGAAATTTGTCAATCTCCGTCAATTTATATATGGACTGACACACACTGTCTCTGTCTAGTTTTGACCATAATCAAACAGCAGATATACGAAACTGTTTGAAAAGCGGACAGCTCTCTAAGGTGTAGGTCTGGAAAAATGGAAAATCTCCTGGGCTTGTTTTTCCAGAGTCACACACAGATAGCTTGTATTTGTCCGTGATACCAGCCGGTACACGGTAGTGTGTGAGGAGCGTACACTGCTATACGGTGTCTGTATGGGAATTTGTCAATCTCCGTCTATTTGTATACGGACTGACACGCTGTCTCTGTCTATTTTTGACCATAATCAAACAGCAGATATACGAAACTGTTTGAAAAGCGGACAGCTCTCTAAGGTGTAGGTCTGGAAAAATGGAAAATCTCCTGGGCTTGTTTTTCCAGAGTTACACACAGATAGCTTGTATTTGTCCATGATACCAGCCGGTACACGGTAGTGTGTGAGGAGTGTACAATGCTATACGATGTCTGTATGGAAATTTGTCAATCTCGGTTTATTTGTATACGGACAGACACACGCGGTCTCTGTCTATTTTTGACCGTAATCAAACAGTAGATATACAAAACTGTTTGAAAAGCAGACAGCTCTCTAAAGTGGAGGTCTGGAAAAATGGAAAATCTCCTCGGCTTGCTTTTCCAGAGTCACAAACAGATAGCTTTTATTTGTCTGTGATACAAGGTGGTACATGGTAGTGTGTGAGGAGTGTACACCGCTATATGGTGTCTGTATGGAAATTTGTCAATCTCAGTTTATTTGTATACGAACTGACACATGCTGTCTCTGTATATTTTTGACGGTTATTAAACAGCAGATATACAAAACTTTTTGAAAAGCAGACAGCTCTCTAAGGTGTATATCTGGAAAAATGGAAAATCTCCTGGGCTTGTTATTCCAGAGTCACACACAGATAGCTTGTATTTGTCCGTGATACCAGCCGGTACACGGTAGTGTGTGAGGAGCGTACACCACTATACGGTGTCTGTATGGAAATTTGTCAATCTCCATCTATTTGTATAGGGACTGACACACGCTGTCTCTGTCTAGTTTTGACCGTAATGAAACAGCAGATATACAAAACTGTTAGAAAAGCAGACAGCTCTCTAAGGTGTAGGTCTGGAAAAAAGGAAAATCTCCTTGGCTTGTTTTTCCAGAGTCACACCCAAATAGCTTCTATTTGTCCGTGATACCAGCCGGTACATGGTAGTGTGGGAGGAGTGTACACCGCTATACGGTGTGTGAAAAAATGAACACTCGGTAACTCACCAGAACAAAATAATAAAAGTTGGAGTGCTTTGAAAAAAGCAGTTTGAACAGCAGTGTGCACACAGCAATGCAGCTAGCAGGTAGCCTTAAAAGGCAGCCTAATCACCACCAGCGCTGCTGCACACAACAAAAATCCTCCCCTTTCACTGCAAACTAACTGTACAGTGAAACGCGCTATCAGCAGAAGAAATTGTTTTTTCTTCTTCCCTGCCTAATGCTCTCCCTATTCAGAATCAGCAGCAGCACCTCTCCCTATTCTAAGATCGGCAGAAGTCAGATGGCGGTCGGTGGTCAAGGCCTTTTATACCCACTGTGACGCCACAAGAAGCCAGCCAGTCACTTCAATGCCCTTCTCTAAGATGGTGGTGGCCGCTGCCCATGTCATCGCGTTGCCCACAGTGTGTGTCCATCTTCATTGGCTGGACACATTATTTGAAACGCGACTTTGGCGCTCGGGTCGCCGACCTCATGGCCGACCTCATGGTCGGGTTTCGTTTCATGAAACCCGACTTTGGTGAAAGTCGGCTTTTTTTTAATTTGACAGACCCGTTTCGCTCAACTCTAGTAACGAGTACATCCAAGCACCCAGATACTCACCAAGCACATTCGCTCATCCCTATTCTAGACTAATGGAAAAGAACCTGTCAGCTCCTTGTACATGGTTTTCATGGTGCAGAAGCACAGAAAAGGATTCTTTACATGAATTTCCCAAGATGGTGCTCTAGTGTATTGCAGTGATGTTCCTGGGCTGATAGAAAAATTTAACATTGAGTTCCATGTGAGTGAGGGGAGATTCTTCATTTATTCATCCAAAAAATGTCTGAAACCTGTGCTACTACACAATGGCAGCAAGTATGCTTATATGTTATATGTACTGTATGTCTTTGTATGTATTGTATGAATGTATTGTATGTAGCATGCATGTAGTATGTATGTAGTATGTATGTAGCATGTAGTATGTATGTAGCATGCATGTAGTATGTATGTAGCATGCATGTAGCATGTAGTATGTATGTAGCATGCATGTAGTATATATGTAGTATGTATGTAGTATATATGTAGCATGTAGTATGTATGTAGCATGCATGTAGTATGTATGTAGTATGTATGTAGCATGTAGTATGTATGTAGCATGCATGTAGTATATATGTAGTATGTATGTAGTATATATGTAGCATGTAGTATGTATGTAGCATGCATGTAGCATGCATGTAGTATGTATGTAGCATGCATGTAGCATGTAGTATGTATGTAGCATGCATGTAGTATATATGTAGTATGTATGTAGTATATATGTAGCATGTAGTATGTATGTAGCATGCATGTAGTATGTATGTAGTATGTATGTAGCATGTAGTATGTATGTAGCATGCATGTAGTATGTATGTAGTATATATGTAGCATGTAGTATGTATGTAGCATGCATGTAGTATGTATGTATGTAGTATGTATGTAGCATGCATGTAGTATGTATGTATGTAGTATGTATGTAGCATGCATGTAGTATGTATGTAGTATATATGTAGCATGTAGTATGTATGTAGCATGCATGTAGTATGTATGTAGCATGTAGTATGTATGTAGCATGCATGTAGTATATATGTAGTATGTATGTAGTATATATGTAGTATGTATGTAGCATGCATGTAGTATGTATGTATGTAGTATGTATGTAGCATGCATGTAGTATGTATGCATGTAGTATGTATGTAGCATGCATGTAGTATGTATGTAGCATGCATGTAGTATGTATGTAGTATGTATGTAGAATTTTTTTTTTTTTTTTTTTTTTTAAACATTTAACACATTAGCCGGATGATGGGACTACTACTGTCCCATCATTGGCTAATGTGTCAATCACTGTCATGGTAGCAGGCATCGCCAGATGGGACTTGTAGTCCCATCGGACGATGCTTGCACAGACCCCCGGACATCAGCACAGCCCCCTGGCAGGCCGGCACAGCCCCCCGGCAGGCCGGTACAGACCCCCACAGGGTGCACAGACCACCGGCAGGCCGGCACAGCCCCCCGGCAGGCCGGTACAGACCCCGGGCAGTCCACACAGCCCCCCGGCAGGCCGGCACAGCCCCCCGGCAGGCCGGCAGAGACCCCCGGAAGGCCCGAAATGACGGCGCATCATGATGCGCACACACCGCGCATCATGATGACGTCATTTCGGCTGTCAAATCAATCAACTTTGAACTTCCGATTCCGATTCCGGTATCCGATATTGAAAAAATATCGGATGTCGGTATCGGAATTCCGATACAGCAAGTATCGGCCGATACCCGAAACTTGCGGTATCGGAATGCTCAACACTAATCAGAGCTAAATAGTCTAATTTGATGAATTGTAGTGAGAAAAATATAGACATAATTAAAAATTTATGGGATGAAAAAATAAAAATTAGCATGTGAATATGTATTCACCCCTTTTATTATGAAGTCCCTTAAATATTCTGGCACCAGCAATTATCTTCATAAGTCACATGCTTAATGAAAGGAAGTCCACCTGTGTGCAATCTTAGTGAGACATGGTCTGTCAGTATATATAGTTGAAACCAGAAGTTTACATACACTATATAAAAAGACACATATGCATGCTTTTTTCAATATCTGGCATGAAATCCGAATGGAGGACTATGAGGCCCATTATTTTATATGGAGGGCTATGTGGGGGCTATTCTAATACATGGAGGTCTATGTGCATGTCATTATAATGCTTGGAGGGCTATATAGGGGCCATTATAATCTTTGGAGGGATAAGTGAGGGCGAATATAATATTTGGAGGGCTATGTGGAAGCATTTATTTTTTATAGATGGCTATGTGGAGGCCATTATACTGTATGCAAGCAATTATACATTGTGAACATTGGTGTGGGGTCCATTATATTATGTGGAGACCATAAAACTGTTTGGAGGGCTAGTGGAAGCCATTATACAGTGTGGATGACTGTGTGGGTGGCATAATACTTTTTGGAGGGCTAGTGGGAGACATTATTCAGCGTGGAAAGGTGTGGTGGACATTATATTGCTTGTAGGCTCATTATACTGTATGGAGGGCTGAGTGGGCGGGTCACTATTGGGCGATTATACTGTTTTGGTGTCACCATACTTTGCTTGGGAAGTAGATGGGGCTACAGTAGGGTCTTCACACTGTGCTTGTGGAGGGTACTATGAAGGAATTCAATGTGAAGACATAATTCTGTGTTTGTGGGGCAGTGTTGTTTCATCATACTTTATGGGGCAATGAAAGGGGAATTTAGGGGCTTTAATATGAGGAAAATGACTTTGAAAGGGTTACAAAGTTGTGAGACGCACAACTTGTGACCCCGTCAGATATTATTTTTTTTGGGGGGAAGGGGGCAGGTGGCCCAATTAACGCTTCTGCTATGGGGCCCCATGATTTCTATGTATGCCCCTGCCCCAAGCTTATGTCTAAGTATCCTACAGCCAGCATTAAACAATGCAATGTGTTGTAAACTCATTTTCTGGTCTGCCTCTGGTTTCTGGTGAGGGAGCTGGTTGTGCTGACAGAGGAGGTGTGAGTTCTCTTTCCGGGCTCCCTCTGGTGGTGGCAGGAGGTAGTGAAGCTCATCTAATTAACAGAGACCTGCCACCTGATAATGAGGAAGAGGAGTGGACATCTGGAGTCTCAGACTGGATTTAAGACAGCCGACTCCCTATTCCCATGCTGGTGATTTTTTCCTGCCTCCTGAGGTCTTAATTTCCAGCTCAGTTCCTGCCTTCTCAAGCTAAGTTGTCTTTGCTAATGTTTCCAGTTGATTTGGTTTGGTCTATTCAGTCTTTTGTGTGGTCAGCCAGCCCCGGCTGGGGCTGTGCTGAATTTCCACTCTTATGTCACTGTATGTGCCAGTTTGCTTTTTGTCCCTTATTAGAGTGGCCTCTTTTTGCTCTATTCTCAGAATATACCAGAGTGCTGATATAGTGGGAGAAGTCTAGTGACTTCAGGGTATTTTTTGCTATCAGAAGTGTTGGACATTTTTGCAGGGTTTTTTTGCGTGATTGTAGACAGTATCTTTCCTTTCCTGTCCTTTCTAGCTACTGTGGGCCCCATCATTTGCTCAGCCTATTTTCCTACCTGTGTTCATGTTTTCATCTTGTCTCACCATCAATACATGTGTGGGGGCTGTCTATTCCTTTGGGGTCTACTCTGGGGCAGTTTTAGATTTTCCCTTTTCTTGCTTTAGGCTTATTTAGTCCTCCGGCTGTGACGAGGCATCTAGAATCATCGTAGGTACGCTCCATGGCTGCTGTTAGTTGTGTGGTTAGGATCAGGGGTCTGCAATCCACGTAGCTACCAACCTCTCTGGTTTTCTGTGACTTGGCTTGGTCTTGTTTTCCTCCTTGGTGACCCATTCATAACTGAAATGCAAGATAAACAGTCATTTCCTTTAAAAAAATGTTGCAGTTACTAAAATTAATTTTAGTGCAAAATACTTGATTTTTTTTTTAAAAAAGGCCCTATTTTTGTCAATACCTTTTAAGATACGAGTTATTTTTCATGGTAATATACAGGAGCGGCCATGTGCCCAGAGTCATCTATAGCATCTCAATATGTACTGTGGATCAGACCAGTGTATCTAATCCCATCATGCATAAAATGCCCCAGACCCTTGCATCTAATCCCATCATGTGTGATACGCCCCAGACCCATGTATTTAATCCTATCAGGTGTGATGCGCCCTAGATTCGTGTATGTACACCTGTTATGCGTGATACATCCCAGACCCGTGTGTCTAATCCCATCATGCTTGATATGACCCAGACCAGTGTGTCTGATTAAATCATATGTGATATGCCCCAGACCAATGTATCTAATCTCATCATGCATGATACACCGCAGACCCATGAAACACTGAGCCCTGTATTTTGATACCCAGGTATCTAATCACACACTTGATTAGATATTCTGAATGCAACACACATTCGGATTAATCACAGCACATAATACACTTTGTATATCTAACCACAGCTTATGATATAGTGAGCAGCACTAACCGAATCAGTGCTGCCACCCGTCCTTGGTGACAAAGTCCACATGTCAGTATCAGTTTGCAGTCGCCAGCAAAATGGCTTTGCCTTGTGATTAGTGATGAGCAAGTATACTCGCTACTCGGGTTTTCCCGAGCATGCTTGGGTGGTCTCTGAGTATTTTGGCGTGCTCGGAGATTTAGTTTGTGTCGACGCAGCTGCATGATTTGTGGCTGCTGGACAGGCTGAACACATGTGAGGAATGCCAGTTTGTTAGGGGATCCTAAATTACATTCTCTCTTATCTTTTTGCAAATACCCAGAAGGGAAGGGGAGGAGACATCACACAGATGTGAGCAGACCCCGCCCAATTTACTGCAGTTGTAATGGGAGCTAACAGTGCACTAGGGTTTCATGGCAAATTTCAGCAGCTACCCCTAGTGTTTAAAAGAGGAAAATATCAAACCTTTTTAAATTATTTTCACATTTTTCTTCAAAAACCAATGAAAATATATATTTTTTAATTAATACATTAATACTTTACATTTTTTCAATAGTTTTTTTTATGCTACCTTTCCCTTAAAAAAATACAATTGACAAAAAATACATGATTTAAAATAGGTCATTTTTAGGTGATACATTCACTTTACAGGGGTACAATCATAATTGGGTAGTTTTATAGTTGACACAGTAAAAAAAAACATTGATTCATGATGCCCAACCCATAAGTTTACTGTGTTGATGCAGAGGAAAGTTAAAATCTCTATAATTCAGATGCCAATTGCACCATATTAAGTAAAGTAATCCCTTATTAGTACGACTAAGTTCCAGGAGCAATGTCCCAACTTCCAGAAATATATTGTTTATAACTTTTGATATTATTTCTTTCATAAATGGAATCAAGAACCTTCAATGTATGAACAATTACGGTACATCGTGTATCAGAGATTTCCATACACTTCCAAGTGTCTTGTAGCAATATAAGAGTGGTAATAGCTTCAAATGCAATTTTCTATTATGCCTGTTATAGGCAGAATCCTATTAGATATGTGATTTGTCATTCATTGCGCAAGGCATGGCAATAATAAGACCTACTCAAAATTAGTGAATAATACAAATGAGAAAAGATATATATAAAATACAGAATTTTTATTTGATCACAATATTAAAAAGTAAATGACATAAAACTGACACTCCTTGAGAAAGCCACTAGGCGAAATGTGCGTTGGCGTCACAGGGCCCACGGGGTGCGGACTACCGGTAGATTTTACTTCATTATTTCTCCCCCTTTTTTATTTATGCTTCTTTTCACATAAGTATGTTTACAATACAATCTATAGACTATTTACTTGGGGTTTGAATATGTATAATCAGGTTATTTACTCTTTATACCCATTGCGATTACCAGTGTGCTGTGGTTTCTGCATATTTTGTCATTTGGTTTCCCTGTTTTTATGTCATTTACATTTTAATATTATGATCAAATAATAATTCTATGCTTTGTATATATATTTTCTCATTTGATTTATTAACTAATTTTGAGTAGGTCTTATTAGTGAATATCCTCACTTAGAATGTTATTATGAGCTAGTCTCATTTAGGTGTTGCATCAAGACATGGCAATAGCCTAAACAGAAATCAGAGCTTTGTTTTTCTGACAAAATCTCACAACAGTAGGTCATATGGCTATCATGTCACCATGCATGGCTGAAAAACAGTGACTGAAGAGCAGTCATAGGGAAACAGGAGAGAATCAATAATACTCTGCTACAAAAAAATAACTGGATCAGTAAAATACCACATCCTAGATATCACTGAATGAAATATTCCAGCTGCAAATCTTTATTCATTACAAAGTGAAATGCACTGAGAACAATAAAACATAAAATTGCATTTGTATAGTTCACCGCTCTATGCTGAGAAAGTGTGCAAAAAACTTGGTTGTAGGTAGATAAAAGTATTATTAGTTAAAGTTATTGGTACTTACTTGTAGTAGAAGAGTTGCAGAGTATTCTATGTAGGTTGTGATGTCTAGATAGCGAATAATTCGCAGATTATCTTGTGATGATAATTTCTTTTGGTAGCTAGTAGCGCTGGTGGAGTAATAATAATAATAGTATTAGAGTACCAATAAACATTATCTATATTCCACACTGCAAATTGTATGTCGACTGTACTCACTAGTAATTTTTAAGCATTTCTATTCCATTTGAGATAGTGGAGTAGTTGCTTTCAGGTAGACAAATATCGGAGTACTGTATATATGAGGAGGTAAACTCAATTAGTAGCAATGACCATAAGCTTTCTTTCCTTTTAGAAAGGTAGCGCCCGTGTATAATCTATCACACAAAACATAAAATTGATTAATGTAAATCAAATATAATATCCCATGGAGGTCTGGATTTGGAATGATACTCAAAATCAAAGTGGAAAATCAAAGCCAACTTCAGTGGACATGATTCAGGACAAGGAAATGATGCTCAGTAGTGTGTTTGGCCTCCAAGTGCCTGTATGTCCTCTCTACAATGCCTTGGCATGGTCCTGATGAGGTGGCAGATGCTCTCCTGAGGGGTCTCCTCCCAGACCTGGATTAAAGCATAAGCCAACAGTACAGTAACTGAACAGTATGTGGTTCAACATGACATTAGTGGATGGAAAAAGACATGATGTTCCAGATGTGCTCGATTGGATTCAGATCAGGGGAGCAGGCAGGCCAACCCATAGCATCAATGTATTCATAATGCAGGAACAGCTGAGACACTTCAGCCACATGAGGCCTAGCATTATTATGCATCAGAATGAACCCATAGCCCAGTACACCTATGGTCTCACAAAGTGTTTGAAGATTTCATCCCGGTACCTAATGGTAGACAGGGAACTTCTGGGTAGTACATGGAGGGCCTTCAAAGAAGTAACTCCCCACACTATTACTGACCCACTGCCAAAATGGTCATACTGGAGGATGTTTCAGGCAGCATAACATTCTCCATGGTGTATTCAGACACTGTCACGTCTGTCACATGTGCTCAGTGTGAACTTGCTCTCATCCATGGAGATCACAGGGCACCAATGTCAAATCCGCCAATCTTGGTGTTCTCTTGCTGTTGGGCTGTAAGCACAACACCAACTTGTTGACGTCGGGACCTCAAACTGCCCTCAAGCAGTCTGTTTCTGACAGTTTGAGCAGACATAAGGATGTTATTGGCCTGATGAAGATCATTTTGCAGGGCTCTGGCATTGCTCCTCCTCCTTGCACAAAGGTTGAAATGGGCAGTTCTGCTGCTGGGTTGTTGCCCACCTACGACCCCTCCTCATCTCCTGGTATACTGGCCTGTCTCCTGGTATCTGCTCCATGCTCTGGACACTACACTCCCTGACAGAAGTTATGTCGCATCTCCATGTTATGTAAATTTAAGCTTATAACCTGACGTTAAATTCATCCATTGGTTGTATAAATTATTCTTTTTAAAGCTGAAACTCTCCAAAATGTGGTTTAGGTTAAGAAAATAAATTGGCATCAATGCAGAAATATTGATAGTGGATAAGCAGCCTCATTCAAATTCCAGAGAAACTCAAGCTGTCCTGATGGCTCAGAGTACATCAGTGTCAGTGATAATTATCTGTTGACATTTGAATGAAATGTAATGCTGTAGAGGACTCCACTGTAGAGGACAGAGAAACACAGCAAAGCTAGACTGCTCTTTACCAAAAAGTACATGAGTTTGCCAAAATCCTTCTGGGAAAGCATCTTGTGGATTGATGAGATTAACTGTTTGTTCAAGCACATCATTCTACTGTTTACCAAAATGGAATGAGGCTTTCAAAGAAAAGAGCACAGTGCTTACAGTCAAATATGGTGGAAGTTTAAAGATGTTTTGGGGTTGTTTTGCTGCCTCTGATGCTGGGTGACTTGACTCTGTGAAGGCATCGTGAAATCTGAATATTACTAAAGAATATTGGGTCGCAATATAGTGCCTAATGTTAGAAAGCTTGGTTTGTATCTTAGGTCATGAGCCTTCCAGCAGAACAATGACCCCAAACATACCTCAAGAAGCACCAGAAATTAATTGAAAAAAGCACTGGAGAGTTCTTAAGTGGCCAGCAATTAGTCCGTATCTAAATTCCATTGAACACCTGTAGAGAAATCTTAAAATTGCTGCTATTAGATGACATCCTTCAAACATGAGAGACCTGGAGAAGTTTGCAAAGAAGAGTGGTCCAAAACTCCAGTTAAGACGCATAAGACGCTTATTGATGATTATAGGAAGTGATTGCAGTTATTTATTCCTTAGATTGCGCAACCAAATATTAAGTGGAGGGTGCCATCAACTTTCTATAGGCCATTTTGAGGTTTTAGTGTGAAATTATGTCTCTGTTTATTGTGTTGTTCCAATTAGTAATGAGCGAGTATACTCGCTACTTGCGTTTTCCCAAGCATGCTCTGGTGTCCGAGTATTTTGGCTTGCTCTGAGATTTAATTTGTGTCGATGCAGCTGCATGATTTGTGACTGCTAGACAGGCTGAATACATGTGGGGATTCCCTAACAAACAGGCATTCCTCACATGTATTCAGGCTTTCCAGGAGCCGCAAATCATGCAGCTGCATCGACACAAGCTAAACCTCCGAGCACGCCAAAATACTTGGAGGACACCCGAGCAACGAGTATACTCGCTCATCACTAGTTCCAATACATAAAAAGGAAATGAACGTTTATAACAAAACATGTATAATTGCAAAATTTTCTGAGAGAAATGCTTAGTTTTCTGTAACAATTTCAAAGATGCCAACAATTTTGGCCGTGACTGTAAGATGAGTTACCATACCATAAATACTATATAGGTAAAAGAAATAGAAAACATCAGAATTCTTCTTTTTTCTTCACTGTATCTCTTAAAATGATTCAATTTAAAATCAATCAAAACATCATAGAAATGCTAAAATAAAAACAAATAAATAGTAATGAGCGAGTATACTCATTGCTCGGGTGTCCTCTGAGTATTCTGGAGTGCTCGGAGATTTAGGTTCTGTCGACGCAGCTGCATGATTTTCAACTGCTGGACAGCCTGAATACTGTACATATGTGAAATGTTTGTTAGGGAACCACCACATGTATTCAGGATGTCTAGCAGCCACAAATCATGCAACTGAGGCGACGAAAACTAAATCTCCGAGCACGCCAAAATACTTGGAGGACACTCGAGCATGCTCGGGAAAACCCGAGCAACGAGTATACTCGCTCATCACTACAAATTAAATGTCAGTTCACAATGCAAAATTTATACCTCACAGTGAAAAATGACAATGTTAGGCATCTCATAAATGGTGACACAAGCCAAAATTATTTTTACAAAGTCTTGAATTTTTAAGACGCTAACACAAAAAATAAACAAAGTTTAAAAACAATATTTAGACAAGTTCCCCAAAAGAAACTGGTTACTCCAAAATAAGGCTTAGGCTGGTTTCACATTTGCGCCTGTTTGCACAGCGTTTCATTCACAGCAATCCGCATGCGTCATGTTTCCCTATGTTTAACATGGTGTACTCAGGGGCATGCGTTTGCATCAGTTCACATGCGTCACCGTACACATGCGTTGTTTTCCGGCGAACGCATCATGTTAGATTTTTGGAAGGAGCAAAAAAACTGTCAAAATGCGCATTCATGCACATGCGGATGAGTGCATCAAATAAACTCATTACTGTCTATGGGAATGCATGTGTACGCAAGGACATGCATACACATGCATTTGATACACATGCATTATTCAAAATACATATACAGTCAAGGCCAAAAGTATTGACACCCCTGCAATTCTGTCAGATAATATTCCGTTTCTTCCTGAAAATGATTGCAAACACAAATTCTTTGGTATTATTATCTTAATTTAATTTGTCTTAAATGAAAAAACACAAAAGAGAATGAAGCAAAAAGCAAAACATTGATCATTTTACACAAAACTCCAAAAATGGGCCGGACAAAAGTATTGGCACCCTCAGCCTAATACTTGGTTGCACAACCTTTAGCCAAAATAACTGCGACCAACCGCTTCCGGTAACCATCAATGAGTTTCTTACAATGCTCTGCTGGAATTTTAGACCATTCTTCTTTGGCAAACTACTCCAGGTCCCTGATATTTGAAGGGTGCCTTCTCCAATCTGCCATTTTTAGATTTCTCCACAGGTGTTCTATGGGATTCAGGTCTGGACTCATTGCTGGCCACCTTAGAAGTCTCCAGTGCTTTCTCTCAAACCATTTTCTAGTGCTTTTTGAAGTGTGTTTTGGGTTATTGTCCTGCTGGAAGACCCATGACCTCTGAGGGAGACCCAGCTTTCTCACACTGGGCCCTAAATTATGCTGCAAAATTTGTTGGTAGTCTTCTGACTTCATAATGCCATGCACACGGTCAAGCAGTCCAGTGCCAGAGGCAGCAAAGCAACCCCAAAACATCAGGGAAACTCCGCCATGTTTGACTGTAGGGACCGTGTACTTTTCTTTGAATGCCTCTTTTTTCTCCTGTAAACTCTATGTTGATGCTTTTGCCCTAAAAGCTCTACTTTTGTCTCATCTGACCAGAGAACATTCTTCCAAAATGTTTTAGGCTTTTTCAGGTAAGTTTTGGCAAACTCCAGCCTGGCTTTTTAATGTCTCGGGGTAAGAAGTGGAGTCTTCCTGGGTCTCCTACCATACAGTCCCTTTTCATTCAGATGCTGACGGATAGTACGGGTTGACACCGTTGTACCCTCGGACTGCAGGGCAGCTTGAACTTGTTTGGATGTTAGTGGAGGTTCTTTATCCAACATCCGCACAATCTTGCGTTGAAATCTCTTGTCAATTTTTCTTTTCCGTCCACATCTAGGGAGGTTAGCCACAGTGCCATGGGCTTTAAACTTCTTGATGACACTGTGCACGGTAGACACAGGAACATTCAGGTCTTTGGAGATGGACTTGTAGCCTTGAGATTGCTCATGCTTCCTCACAATTTGGTTTCTCAAGTCCTCAGACAGTTCTTTGGTCTTCTTTCTTTTCTCCATGCTCAATGTGGTACACACAAGGACACAGGACAGAGGTTGAGTCAACTTTAATCCAAGTCAACTGGCTGCAAGTGTGATTTAGTTATTGCCAACACCTGTTAGGTGCCACAGGTAAGTTACAGGTGCTGCTAATTACACAAATTAGAGAAGCATCACATGATTTTTCGAACAGTGCCAATACTTTTGTCCACCCTCTTTGTTATATTTGGTGTGGAATTATATCCAATTTGGCTTTAGGACAATTCTTTTTGTGTTTTTTCATTTAAGACAAATTAATTGAAGATAATAATACCAAAGAATTTGTGTTTGCAATCATTTTCAGGAAGAAACTGAGTATTATCTGACAGAATTGCAGGGGTGTCAATACTTTTGGCCATGACTGTAGAAATCCCATGAGACATGCCCATTTTTGTCTGGAGTCATATCGAACGCATGAGCGCAAAAAACGCAAGCGCATGCAAACACGCATACACACACATGTAAATGCTGCGTTTTTTGGTGTCATGCATAAGATGATGCGGATAAAATACGCTGCATAAACATGCATTTGCATGAGTTTTTGCATGCATTTGGGAATGCATATGATACGCTGCGGAATCAAACGCAAATGTAAACCTAGCCTTACCTGTCCTGGCTCAAGGGCCAAGCCTAGCTAAATACTATTACTTTTAGTCTGCACCAGTTTACTATGGTCACCCAGCAAGAATCCCTGAGGTCATCTCCCAAAGCATTTTAAGGTAATTGGCAAATATAGATTCAATCAACCATGTGCTTAAATGTCCCGTTACATTTAGCGATGCACCAGCGATCCCGACAACGATACGACCCGGTCAGGATCGCTGGTACATCGCTAAATGGTCACTAGTGAGCTGCCACACAGGCAGATCTCACAGCGATGCAGCAGCAGTCGGGGGTCGTCACTTACCTGTCAGACGGCAGCTCTGGTGATGACTTCCTCCTGCGTCCATAGAGTCGCTCGTCGGCACCAGCAGGAAGCAGACGACGAGAAATGGACCAGGACGATCTCGCGCGATCAGCGATATCCAACGTGGAGCCGGTCGGAGGTATCACATGTAGCGAGATCGCTACCGATTTCACTGTTGCGTCACAAAATCGGTGACGCTTTAGCGATCTCGCTATGTGTGAAGGGGCCTTTAGATGAGTTGCCGCTTCATCCACTTCACTCAGCTCCGGCCAGGTGTCTAATCGTTTGTGCAAAGTCATGACTGCTATCCAGCAATCTGGATCATCTTCCTATCTTAGTTTTGTGACTTCCAGTGCAACTTCCCTTTCAACTTTGCTGAAACAGTTTCCTTACAGCAAACCCATCTCTGCTAATTCATGTGCTGTTCATAGTTTTTGATCTGCAAGCAAGGTACCTGATGATTAGTCCCTGCTATTCCTATGCTGCCAATATTTGCAGCCAGCTCTCCTTTTCCTTTAAGTAATCACTATCTCAGGCTCGAGTTATCAGATTATATCTATACATATATTATTCCTGTGTATAACGACATCTCTGCAAGAATATTACCTGACTGTGCATACATCTATAATTCAGTGTGTATCCACACATCTGGCTTTGCTTTATTTGGTGCCACCTTCTCTGCTTGTCCTTCTGCTGTCCTGCATACTCTGATGTCCTGGTCTTACTGATTCATATGCTGCCTGTTATTACCTCCTCTGTTACACCATCAGCTCTGTCCTGGGATACTCATCATGGCCTATGTCTTAGAGTATCCACCTCACCAGGTGAGCCCCTATTACTGCATTGATTGCACAGAGACATGCATGATTTAAAAAGGAGTAGAAGGTCAGCCACTTTCATGTTTTTTACAAAAATGTGCACAGGGTTACTGTCCAGAAAATGGTTGCTTATATAGCAGTTTGTGACCAACCAGACTTGTTTGTCACCTCTACCAATTTAAATATACTGCTCATGGGAAAGTAACTTTTCAATAGGAGAAGATAGATGGACAGGTCTGGTCACATGTTTCTCTATCAGCAACCACTTTGTGCACAGGAGCCTCTGTGGAAAGTTGCAGCAACAAGTGATGGAGCAGAATCTGTAATAACTATGTAATAAGAAATACCGAAAAATCATATCCACTGCACATTTTTACAAATAGATATTGGCTTGTCAAACCTACTTTAAGGGGTGGTCCAAAGGCAAAGCAATTTTCATTCTGAATCACTATTTATTTAGTGCTACAATCTAAAATATTTGCTAATGTACTTGCATAAAAAATTCCCTATCCTTTGTTAACTACACTGTTATTCTATTTTTTCCCTACCCTCTTTCTGAGACACTTTGTTTGAGAATCTCAGTGCAAGTTGGGATACTCAAATAAAAAATGTCATCAGCTCGCAGAGAGTACTGTCACTTCTGCAGACCCTGCCCCCTACTGCAAATGAAGTGGCATCAGTGAGCCTCACTTCATGGGCTGGGCTAGTCCCTGATCTGTTACTGCACGGTGGATGCTGTGCAATGTGCACAACGACAGCACCTGGTGATAGGGCACATTTACATGTCCATACAAATTGGCCCAAGATTGAATCACAATACATGAACTGGCAGCAGGTCTCATGAGCGTGAGAGTTTCATAGAAATATATCAAACTGCCATGCTCTGGTTGGGAGACTTGCAGCCATCCTAGGGTAGAATCACTGAATGAGTGGATCAGGGAAAAGCAGTAGATATAGTATATCTTGATTTCAAGAAAGTATTTGACAAAGTATCTCATACCATCCTTATTTAAAAAACTGACAGGCAGCTGTTAAGTGGATTCATAACTGGCTTTGTGATTGGACTGAAATTGCAAAAAAAGTGCAGTTCCACATTTGTTTTTTTTACCATTTTCACAAAATGGGGAAATATCAAGA
This sequence comes from Dendrobates tinctorius, assembly GCF_039654945.1. Lineage (NCBI taxonomy): Eukaryota > Metazoa > Chordata > Amphibia > Anura > Dendrobatidae > Dendrobates > Dendrobates tinctorius. Next base: position 15,232,495 of record NW_027361784.1, on the reverse strand, counting down.
TTGCAGCAAAAAACCCTCTATAAAAATGTGCAAACGGTGATACCAAAAGACATATACAATTACATTACCAAATAGGCAAAAAACTAACCCCTGTTTGGGAAGAGTTACTCATGACAATGGTCACACAACATGAGAGATCATACAGATTTTTAAGCAAGGAGCCCAAATCCCTGTTTGGGAAGAAATATTTTGTGATATTTGTAACACAAAAAGGTGAGGGCTAACCTTAACTATTTGTTTGAAAAATAGCATGGTAATTCAAGAATTTACTAAGCGCCATATATATAATGGAAGTTGCAAAAAGAAAAGGAACAGTCTCACCCAATGTTGCGTTTTCTCAGATTTTCTTCTCCTTCCTCTGCAGCCTCCAGGGTGGGTCCCAGTATTATCCCTGTCAGTCCCTGTTGTTAGGCTGACCCTGGCATCCCGAGACTCCCGTCCTTACAAGGGTATTCCACAGCTAGCCCTGTGCCCTAGCCAGGGCCAGATTAAGGTTGGTGGGGGCCCCTGGGCAGAAAATCTGGTGGGGGCCCCCATATCATTAACATTTTAGCCATAACAGTAGAGCGCGAACTGTAGCACTTAGATGTACAATCTAATCTTAGCCTCTTGTTCTGCCACATTCAGATTTACAGTACTACAATAGAGATACAGTCCAGGATAACTCAAAGCAGTCCAATTATAGACAGAAAGAGTTACTCACATTTTTTTTTATTGAACCCAATGTTAAGACAGCCAAGGAATAATAAAAATGCAGAAAGGGAAAGTTTTCACCGGCAGCAATTGTTGCTAACTACTGTATAACAATATGCTCTCTATTGTATTATCTCCGGAGTAGTGGCTTGCTCTCCTATAGTAAGAGAAGAAAAAGAAGCATTCTTTGAATACAGGTCTGTTGGCTGAAGGAGGATATATCACCTGTCTTAATGTGCCTGTGAGCATCTCCAAGTACAAGGGGGAGGTGTTAGCGATCGAAAACATGCTTTATATAAAAGTGTGTACAGATAAAAGCATAAATAAATGTATACATTACAAGCTTTACTGTATTTTTTCCCACAATGATGTATGATTTTGTCTGGCTCTCTTGCTTTCCACATAATATAACAATTTCAAAGCATCTTTTCCCATAACTCTGAATTGTACTTTTTCTGTAATACCTCTTAGAAAGTCGTGAATAAATTGACAACTAAGTTTTACCACTCCCCCTGTCAAATCTCTGTATCCAACACATGTCTGTCATCAGATTGCAGAGCTCCAGGGGAAAATTAACACAAAGAATAAGTAAAATGTCAACATTAGTACCAGCATTAAATGCAAAAATGTTTATATGTGCCTTAAAAATTTCACTTACCCATCATATAATGAAATAGAGTACGTTGAGAAGGATCATATGAACTCTATCCATCAAACATCCAATGATTCTTGTAGTAACCTCAAAACACAACTTGTATGCTATAAGGAAATGAAAATTATAAAAAGTTAAAATAATCATCATTAGAATGGAATGGATATATGAGCAGACTAGAACTTTGCAGCTTTGCTTACCTAACAGTATTCTCCATGTATAATTTAAGATGTATATATCCAGGTAATCCAAGATGTATGATAACAGATTTGATGCCACGAACAGAACACCCATAATGTATTAAACTTAAACGGAACTGAAAAAAAAAGAAGGGGTTAAACGCATGTTTTTACTTATGTTAAAGTGATTAAAGGGGTTTTCGACTCCACAAAATTCTTCAAAGACTTCAGCATATCCACTGCGGACTGTAGTAATAATTTTGGATGTTGTAGGGCCTTATTCGTGGCATCAAATCTGTTTAAAATGTCCTTCCAAAAAACAGCTAATAATGATATTTCCAGTGATGACATCTGTCTTGAAAGACCATTCGCTTCATTTTTTACAATATCTTTTTCATCCTGGTCAGATCCAATTTTCACAAGAGCTTCTTTAATTTTTGCATAGCCTTGAACTAAAGCTTTTGTGGCATCTGCCCGGCATGCCCATCGAGTGTCACTTAAATTTTTGGGAACAAGATACTTTGATCCAGATTGACTTAGATAATAATTAGCCAAAATTTTATAGCGATGAGTGGATGCAGTGAAGAAAACATAAATTTGTTGTACAAATTGGAAGAAATTTACAGCCTTAGGACATGCATTAGCAGCTGCTTTACCAACCAAGTTTAAGGAGTGCCCACAGCATGGTATCAGCTCTGCAAATTTGTTCTTCTCTTTAACATATGTCTGCATCCCTTTATATTTTCCACACATGTTTGCGGCATTGTCATAAGCTTGTCCCCGACAGTCACGTATTTCAATTTTATGTTGCTGTAAAAACTGCAGCAATGCATTAGCTATAGCATATCCTGTGTGACCACAATTTGGAAGAAATGTTAGGAATCTTTCCTTTGGTGAAGATCCTTCAAGATATCTTATAACATTTGTTAGCTGGTCTATGTGTGCTTCATCTGGGGTAGAATCAACTGACACCGAGTAATATTTTGATAATTTTATTCTAGCAATGATTTCTTGCTGAGCACGCTGTCCCATTAGTTGAATTAGCTCTTCAACAATTGTTGAAGACATAATTTGTTTTCCCTCTTCCTGTTCCACCATGTTCTCTAATGTGAGAGGCAAGAAACAGATCAAACTTTGCAATGAGCTCCATTATACCTAAAAAGTTACCATTTCTTGTTGATTTCAGAAGCTCATTTTCACCTCTAAAAGCAAGTCCTCGTTCAGCCAGGAATTTTATAGTACTTACTACACGCATAAGGACTTGCTTCCAGTATCCATGTATTTCATCTGACATTTGAAGCAAATGAGCACTAATGGATCCTTTCCTTTCTCCCCGGTTTGCCAGTGTTGTGACAGCGGTAAGATGGGACTTTGATACCTCATGTTCAGCAATACGTGCATGCACATGCTTCCAGTCTCCAAAACCTTCCCCAGAAAGGTTCTCCTTTTGTGGTGTAATAAGTTTACAGACATAACAATAGACTTTGCCTGTGCTTGGTGAGAAGCAGAGCCAAGATCGATTGACTGATTCACCATTCTTATTTCTTCGACTGAAAATATTTTTGCTACATTTTCTCTCAAATATTTCTTTTCCTGTTTTACACAGTTGCGAGACTGACTTTTCTAATAGCGTTGATGTGCAGTTCTGAAGCTTTTTTGATCCTTCAGTGGCCCAAAAATCTATAAATTCTGAGCTAAAAGTTTGAGGCCAAAGACCGATGTCATTATATACTCCAGCATTTATAGAATCACAGGCACAATCTACTGCTTCAGATGATAGATGAGCTTCTTCATCACCATAAGCAGGACTTGAATGACCTACAATACTTGAATGGTAGATTTGCTGTCCTCTAACAGCCGTGTACACTAGGTCTTCTTGCTTTTTATCATCTGCTTGGTCATCTGCTTCACCTATATCCATTACATCATGTTCTTCCCTTTCATCTGCTGTAAGATGGTAGTCATCTTCCGCTACATTAGCTGTGAAGTCCTCTTCTCCAGATTTTCTTGGATGCACATTACCAACAACACGTTCATCATATTTTTCTTTATTGTCTTCTTTACTAGCAGCTTGGGTTAATTCATTTTCCTCATCAGCTATGTAACAAATATTGTGAACCTCTGCTACAAGACAAAATAAATGTTTTTTGTTTTTGTTTAAATTAAAAAAATAAATGTTCATAGGTATGCATTTGCTTTCACCTATCTCTACTGGATTGTCCCTGTAGCTCACGCAAATCATCTGGCAAAATTTGGCAAAAATAGTTGCTCAGCTTCTGAGTCTTTTCAAGAAAACCATCTCTTCTTCTTTTCTTTTCTATAGCTTTGTTCCTCTTCTGAGCACCACTACTATATGATCTTGGTGTTTTATGCCTATCAATTCTTCGCTCAGCCATGCTGTACCTTTACAGAAAAAAAATATGACATACAAACCATAGATCTCACGAGTGAATTCCAGCAGTTGTGTCTGAGCATACTCATATCTATGTGCTCCCATCCTGCTATATACCCCTTCCTGGCATATGGCCGCATCCTGCTATTTAACACATCCTGCTATATATGCCCTCAGGCCCCTCATCCTGCTCATAATATACTCCATCCTGGTGTATGGTCGCATCCTGCTATATACCCCCATCCTGCTATATACCCCCTCCCCCATACTCTTATATACCCCATGCATCCTGCTATATACACCTATATTGCTATATACCCCCATCCTGCTGTATGGCCTGTATCCTGTGGCACACAAAAATAAACATTTATACTCACCTTTCCTCACTCCAGCAGCATCGCTCCTCCTCCCGTCTATGCCGGCAGCAGCGCCGCTGACCTGTGTGGAGCCGGCCACGATCCCTGCAGCATCGCTCGTCCTCCTGTCTGTGCCGGCTGCGGCTGTGTCTGGACACGTGAGCACAGTGATGACGTCATCTCTGTGCGCACCACTAGTCTCCACACACAGCCGCGGCCGGCACAGACAGGAGCTATATATAAATATATAGCTAGCTGGAGCCTGGAGGCAAGGGGGTTAATCACCGTGGCGCTGCAGAGTTGATTGGCGGGACCGTACACAGCAGGCGGCGGGCGCACGATGCTCGTGAACGCGGCGAGCAGGCAGAGCAGATCCACAGGACAGGAGGCGTGACAGGAGAGGAGGCGTGACAGGAGAGGATGAGGCGGTACCGGTATGCCTAGTTCATCTCAGCGTGACGGCGTCTAATATTTATCCTGCGTTAATAAAATGGCGGTCGCTGCCCAGTGGTGGGGGCCCGGGCCCTCTTAGAAGCTCTTGTGGTGGGGGCCCCGGGGCTGAAGCCCCGCCTGCCCCTCCTATAATCCGGCCCTGGCCCTAGCTATCCCTGGAAAGACCCTGTGTGCTACCCAACGAGTTTCGTCAACAGCTTGATTCATAAGCGGAATGGCACATATAATCCCTATCAGGCGTAACCGGGCATCATATCCCTCCACCCAGGGATATCAAATGGGCAATGGCAAGACTGTTCCTTTTCACATTTTTATAGAGGGTTTTTTAACCCTTCTTTTAGTAAAAGTTAAGTTTTATTGCCAAACTGTTGGTATTTTCCCTGAATATTTTCTGTTGCTTTTTTGCACTTTTGCACCATGCTCAGTAAATGGTAAGACTGACATGCCATTATGATTCTCCAGGTCATTATGACACAAAACATGTATAGGTTGTTTTTTATTTAAGTGGTAAAAAAAAAATTCAGAATGTGTTAAAAAAAATGGAGTCATGATGGGTGGGATTAGCAACGCGCTTCCAGTAAGCACAAGTTAAATGCCGCTGTCAGAGATTGACAGCAGCATTTAACTAGTTAACAGACGCTAGTGGATCACGATGAAACATGCGGCTGTTGCGGCCACATGTCAGCTTTATAGATCGGCTGTCATGTGCCCAGAAAGGTGAGGGCTCAGCATCGGAGCCTGCTCTAAACAGTGGGAGTCCAACGTGGGCATACAATTATGCCTAATGTAACGGGGTTCAATTTGCTTATGACACAAAGCTAGGAGGGAGAGCTAATACTAGAGAAGAAAGACAGAGGATTCAAAAAGATCTAAACAAATTGCAATTGTAGGCAACAACTAACAGAATAGTTTTGACAGGAAGAAAAGCAAAGTTCTTTTAGGGGCAAGAAAAGAAAAAAAACATGTTCAGAATGGGAGGAATAGAACTAAGCATCAGCACTTGTGAAAAAGACTTGGGTATACTAATCGATCACAGACTGCACATGAGTTAACAGTGTGATGCAGCAGCAAGAAACGTCAACACAGTTATAGGATGCATTAAGAGAGACAGTCTAGATCATGTGAACTAACTATCCTCCTCTATTCCTCTTTGGTCAAACCTCATCTGCAACACTCTGTCCAGTTCTGGGTGAAGTGACAGTGGATGCACTGCAGATGAATATATTCAGATAGTTGATAATATTTTCAAAAGCTTTATTGGACAGGTTTCAGGTCAATTTGCAAACAGTCCTATGAGGAACGGTTCTAGGATTTGGAAAAGTTTAACTTGCAAAACAGAAGATTGAGAGGAAATAGCTGTCTACAAATATCTCAAGGGCTGTCATAATATAGAGGGATCAGCTTTATTCCCATTGGCACAAGGGAAGACTAGAAGCAATGCGATGAAACTGAATGGGTGGAGAGAGACACAGATTCGATAGTAAAAAAACCTTTTGGACAGGGAGGGTGATACATAAGTGGAAAACGCTGCTGGAAGAGGTGGTGAGTTCGCCTTCAATTGAAGTCTTCAAACAGAGACTGGACAGACATCTGTCTGAGATGATTTAGTGAATCCTGCATTGAGCAAGGGGTTGGACACGATGACCCAGAAGGTCCCTTCCAACTCTACCATTCTACTCTCAGAGCATGTCCTATGTAACTGTGTGAATTGTCCCTTAGGTAACTTTAAATACCTTAGGAGTGTGATGACTATGTCTACTTAACAGGCCATTGTTATCAGTTCCCTTAGTATGAATACTTGTTTCCAAATAATCCTTCTTATGCATAATTAATTATAATATCTAGATACTTTAGTTCGCTCTCATGAAAACTCTCTTATTACTGTGCTTTATGTCAAAGTTAAATATTGTATTTATATTATTTTTTTAGGGTGACTCGGATGAAAATTTTGCTTTTGTGCCCATAGGATCACTCATAGAAGTGTGTACACATAATTTCTCTGCTCCAAACTGTAGCCAAGCTATAGGCGCTGCTGCCATTGTGGAATTAAGCTTTCTTTACAGTGAGTGATGGGCAAACTCGTGGATGTTCGGGTCCGGCGGGTTTGGCCGATCATTTTAAAAAGTTTGGTTCGGGTACCAGAACAGTACCCGAACTCGAACCTGGACCACATTCAGATAAATAAGGGGCCTCAACATCCGTTGCTTTCCACTCTGTCATCTGCGTGACAGTGAGGCAAACACGGGCTGTGATCAGAGGTAATATCTAGTAGTGGTCTATTATATTCACCAATCCTGCTGCTTTTCTCTGTCATTTCCCAAATGCCCTGGTGTGGTGGAAGTGGGGTAATATGTTTGGGTTTGACATCAACTGGTTTTTGGTCACTGACGTCAAGCCCAGGGGTTAGCAATGGAACTTAACTGCTAATCCAATTTCCCTGGAAAATCCACACAATTTGGTGAATTTGAGTTTTGTCAGATCCACTCATCTCTAATAATAATGTACATTTGATTATCATTAAATAAATATGATGCAAATCAAACTTTCTGGCCAAATTCAAGTAAGCTGCAAAATCGAAATTTTGGCAGCTTCACATCATCATTGATTAATATGTTTGGTTTTAGAGAGATCTATCTTGGCATGTTAATATGTTTTTTTGGGGATTTAAAGATTGATAGTTTATCCTAAGGCTAGGTTCACACAACCATAGTATTTTCTCTCATCTGAGAGAATCAACTGGTTGTGCTCTTCACACTCTCTGACCAGAGTTTGATCAGAGTGTGATCATACTGTGATCCAATTTTATTGGATATGGAGGAGATGGAAAAAAAATTTTCTCCATATTATCTGATTCCAGTCCAATTTTTTCTACAGCCTTATTGACTTGCATGGCCGAGTGCAATCTCTATATGGGATGAAAATTGTGCATGCTGCGAATATTTCCTTGTACAGAATCTGTTCAAGGATAAAAACGGACATGTGCACATACCCTTAGAGTAACATTGGTCCGACTGTGATCTGATGTTTTGGCAAATCCCTCTCGGACCTAAAATGCGGTGGTTTGCACAAGCTCTCAGGATAAGTCATCTATATCCGATTGGTAGGAGTCTGATTCTCACTAATCCTACTGATCATGAATACTACAGCAAGCTACTGTATCTCCTGTACTGAAGAAAAGGAGAGCTTGAAGTACCATTCAAGTCTGGAACAAACTCTTTAATATAATAATCTATGGTATGAAATTAAATTAGCTTCATTTTATTGAATAAGCCAAATGTGATTTATTGTAAAAGTCACTGATAAAATATTTTTGATAACAGTCTTAAATATGCATATTTTGTTTTATTTTTTTTTTAATTTAGAAAATAAAATAATATTTTTTAAAAAAGCTTTTTTTTAGTTTTTGTAACGTTGAGTAGCGATGGCCGCCTTCACTCAATAAATAACTTTATTATGTTTAAATCCTGGCTTACAAAATTATTGCGTTTTATCATAGCTACAATATAGCCATCAAAAACATCAGCAGTTCAAGTGAGCACAGAGAGAGACGGCATTGCATGTCATTTCCAGGACTTGATTAATAGAGGCGGATTGTATCTCCTTCTCTACATTTTCCATTCTGGCAATGATATTCTTCCTTATATTTTATGTTAATATCCATTTCTTTCCCTCTGTTCTCTTTTGTGTTGTAGGACTCCTTGTGGGCTTTTTGGAGAATGCCGTCAGACTTCACAAATAACATAGCGAAGATTTTGCTGATTATAGCGTATTTTACTTACTTACAAAGACAGAGAATGATCCAAATCTTTTATGTATCCTATAAGTGCCCACCATATTATATAAAACTTGGATAAACTCGGCATAGAGGTTAAATGTATGCAAATAAATACAATTGCTTTCAACATTTTAAAAATTGGTAGTAAGAGTTTAGTTCATTTTTTTATTAAGTACACATTTTTATTTTTGTAAATTATTTTTTTTTAGAATATCATTATTCATTTTGCAATCAGACACAATTGACATGCAGATGTTAAAGTTTATGGTGCATATGTCTGAAATATACTTCTATAGAAAAATAAAAAAAGGTGTAAAAATGTTTGTGCAGCAAAAAAGTATAAAAAGTAAAAAAGTTTTCCAACATATTCTGTCCAAACATTTTACAAATATGTAAAACATTATATATGTATATATAATTTATTTTTACTCTTTGCATTGTTGATATATTTGTCAGAAATTGCTCATGGTAAATGCACATCACAAACATGGTGTGAACAGATCGAAGAGTAAGTATATCCATAGAGAAGAAAGTGGATAGGCACACACCGTCCCATGCAAAATAATCCTTTATTGTGGCATCAAGTTACCAACAGCAGGCAGATAAAACCATGGAGCAAATACAGGCGACAATTGTTTCGTGCTTAGATTGCGCTTCAACAGGTGATGACCTGCTTCTGTAATCGACTCAACACTTGCTCCAGCTGCCGAAGATGATTTTCCAATGTGGCTGCGTAGATGATGATATCATCCAGGTTGATGAGGGTAGCTTCAAAGTTCAGATCTCCCAAGCATCTTTTCATCAGTCGATGAAATGTTCCAGGGGCGTTAGTGAGGCCGAAGGGCATTCGATTGAAATCAAATAGTCCCATCAGCAGTATGAACCCTGTCTTCGGCCGCTCATGCTCAGCCACGGGCACCTGCCAATATCCACTGGCCAAGTCTAGGGAAGAGAAATACTTTACCTTCTCCAAGGTGGACAACGACTCCTCAATTCTGGGTAGGGGTTGGAATCCCGCACTGTACAGGCATTCAGCTGCCTATAGTCAACACAAAATCGTAGAGTCCCGTCCTTCTTTGTTACTAAGATCATGCAAACTGCCCACGGGCTCTGGCTCTCCCGTATATGACCCCACTCTGTAACATATGGGCCAGCATTTCTTTTACTTCTTGGTACATTTGTGATGGGATCTGTTGGAATCGCTCCCGAATTTGTGCAGCACTTCCGGTGGGTATTTTGTGGGTTATGGCTGTGGTACACCTGAAGTCATCCTCATGCTGGGCAAAGACATCCTGGTAACGCTCCAGTATGGCTTCAACCTGTTGCACTTGGTGCTGTGAGAGTCCCATCAATTCAGACCACATCTGTTCCAAGATTCATCGCCCCTCCTGCATACTTCCAGTCGGGGACTCTGGAGTCATGGTGAAGGTCACAGTCCAGGTATCATCTTGTTTCACCGCCATCTGGATGGCCTCCAATTGCATTAGCTCTTCCGGCATGCCCAGCAACTGTGCCACTTCACTCGGGCAAAAGAGTTAGACTATCCTCTCCCAGACTGACACACCGCACCACTACGTTCCCGTGGTGAATGATATCTAATGTCCGAGCCATGAGGAGTCCTGAGGTTATCTAGTTCATTACAGTTGGTTCTATCTGGACTTCCACCCCTTAGAGCAGTGTGCAGGCTCATACAGGCAGCATGAGCACAGTCTGCCCCGGCGGTAGCACGAGTTTAGCATTGGCAGGGACTATCACTTTCCCCAAAACTTTCCCTCCACTCGATGTTCCTCGGGCCTAGGCAATTCGGATTGATTGTTGGAAGAATTGCAAAAGTGCTTAGGGTGCAACTGTAAGCAGGTTGCGGGATGAAGCGATGCAAAGGAGGCAGAGTAAGAGTTAACAAATTTAACAATTCGATCTGTTTACGAAAGAGGTGACATTTCTGTGGCTTCACTTTCAGGCCGTGCTTCTGTAATCGACTCAACACTTGCTCCAGCTGCCTAAGATGATTTTCAAATGTGGCTGCGTAGATGATGATATCATCCAGGTTGATGAGGGTAGCTTCAAAGTTCAGATCTCCCAAGCATCTTTTCATCAGTTGATGAAATGTTCCAGGGGCGTTAGTGAGGCCGAAGGGCATCCGATTGAAATCAAATAGTACCATTGGCAGTATGAACCCTGTCTTCGACCAATCATGCTCAGCCACGGGCACCTGCCAATATCCACTGGCCAAGTCTAGGGAAGAGAAATAGCACGGCGGTAGCACGAGTTTAGCATTGGCAGGGACTATCACTTTCCCCAAAACTTTCCCTCCACTCAATGTTCCTTGGGCCTAGGCAATTTGGATCGATTGTTGGAAGACCATTCTCTGGGTTCATGGGCTCCATCGGTCCAGAAAAGCATCTGACGCTCGCTGGTCAACAGAGTTACCAAGTTCCTTCAACACATTAATTCCCAAAGTCACTGCTGGGCAACTACCAGGATCCCCGGCGGTCAACACGATTCCCTTCCGACCCACATCTTTTCCGCATATGGCGATTTGAATCCAGACCACCCCTGCAACCGGGACGGGCAACTGATTGACTGCCGTTAACTTGACCACTGGGCCCGACTTCGGCTGCGTCGTCTCAGGAAAATGACATCTGAAATATGTTTCTGGCATGGTGGTCACCTGGGAGTCGGTGTCAACTAGACAGTGGACGGCTTATCTATCCATTTCCACCCACACTAGGGTACTCAGGGAGATTAAACTTGCAGGACTGCCTTCTCTCCTCCTTGACTGCTCAGGCTCCGTGCAATGCCCCCAGCCATGGAGCCAATTAGTTTAACGGCTGCTGGGTAAGCGACCATCCCCATCTTGCGCACCCTCTGGCATAGTGTCCAACATCTCCACACTTGTAGCAGGTCAGTTGACTCTCTACTCGGGATGGCCCCATTTCCCCCATGATGTGCCACGGGCTAGTGAGGCCTGGGATCATTCTTGTCTCTGGGTGGAGTTGGAGCTTCAGGGGACCCTTCTGAGGTGAGTCCACTCTTTCCACATTCCCTGAATTTCCTTCCGAATCTCACTGGTCCATTCTGATTCAGTTGCGGGCGAAGCGGGTACTTCCCTTCTCCTCACCATCCCTGCCGTGGCTGCTGTCCCCTGCTCCTGCTCTCGTGCCTACACTTCCACCCCAATCTCTAGGAAAATCAAGTGCAGATTAGCATCAGGCGCTCCCCCAAAGTTTGCCTAAATGGTGCTTCTCGGAATCCTTCTACAAGCTGATCTCTCAGAATCACATAGGAGGATCCCACGCCCACATCTTCCAGCTTAGCAATTGCTGCATGCACAACTTGTAGTGCATTCATATATTGGGTCACAGAGTCCCCCTCCCTTTGAACGTGGCTAAACAATCGCATCCCCAATTCTCCAACATCAGTGGGGTCTCAATGCATCTCCTCCAGAATTGCAGCACCTTGATGAAGGTGTTCCACACATGCGGGGCCGAAACATGATGAAACATCTAGCTTTCCCTTCCAGGGCCATTACAGCAATCTCTGCTTGTATAGCAGGGGTCATAGGGTGCATGCTCAGCATACCCTTAACCTGCTCAATGAAGTCCCACAGCAGTGAAATGCTCCATGGGAGATATCTAAGCTTGGCCCCCAGTTGTAAGCTGGCCCTTGGGCACCCATGACCACTTGGTCTGTGGACTCTGCACCTGTAGACTGCATCCTACAGACTACGCCAAATGTAAGGAGGTTGCGGGATGCAGTGACACAAAGGAGGCAGAGAAAGGGTTAACAAATGTAACAATTTAATTAACAGGGTAGATAAACTCTTCGCAGGGAGATAGTTGGTTAAATGGTGAAAAGCAAGTGTAGAATAATAACAATCCAATTATCAAACTTATACCGTGGGGGTTGTAGCATCGGTACCGGCCAGAGAGATGATTGTCCACAGATAGGGTCCCTCAAATGATGATCCATCTTCTGGTGGCAACGGGCGGTCTCTGGGTTTACCCATTGAGCGCCTAGTCCATGAGGCTGTGTAGCCAAAGCAAAAAGGGCCCCAGCAATCCTGGGGTTAAACGTGGGCTCATGTGTAACAGATGGTGGAAAGGGCCGCAAGCTACTGTCCTTTACCCGGCCCTCGCTTCTCCGCACGTTCGCGGTACTCACAGTCACTGGGCACACAGCGCTCTTTACTCTCACTGTCCAGCTAGTGGTACCGGGAGCTGTCAATTGCAGCCCGTCGCAGCGCCGGTGCTTGGGTACGAAGCGCACTGCGTACCCTGCTGTACTCTGTCTGACGGCGAGAAACTCTAACTCACTTTGTGCACTTTTTCCTTGGTTTCTGGTTCACCAGGGCGCCTTCCTTCCCCTGGGCAACATGGGACAAAGCTTCGACAGTTCTGGACTCGGCTCAGTGCAGGTACCCGCAGCCCGGTCTTCCTCCTTACACAACAATAGATATTTATAAAGAACATTTTAGGTATTGGACTACCCGTTTAATTACAGGTCTAGTACCATAAGTCAATGGTATCAAGTTTTGTCACTAGACCACTAGCTGAATGCAACAATTGCCCGTATTACACATGTCTGAAAATAGGCTTAACATCTCTGTCAACCAACATACTTGGGAACTTTAGTGCCTTAACCAAGCACTTTGCATAACTGCGATCATAATTTTAATTTGCACATGCAAAGAGAGGTTAGACAATTAAAAATAAAAGGGTAAAAATCTCCCTGTATATAAAAATAATACTTCAATAAATATATAAAACAGTACTACACCACTGGCAAAGACAAATATCCAGCCGTGTAGATTCAGATGCCCAAGAGTTTGGAGTTAGTGGTATGGGATAATAAAAGGAATATGTCCTTGGACAGATTAAAGGAAACAAAGAGGGAGATAAGTGGAGAAAAGAGAAGAGAGATGGGCAGGTGTAGTCTTGATGAGGGCTTTGTAGGTTAAAATTAGAAATTCAAATTGAATCTTGGAAGAAACAGGCTCAGGCTGCGAGTCATATTTGTAAAACAATTAAAGAAAAACACTGTACACTGACAATGGCGTGAAATTAAGCCTGAAGACTGGTAGGGCCCCGTCACACATCACCTTGTCAGGATCACTGGTGAGTCGCTATGTGATCGCTGGTGAGCTGTCAAACAGGCAGCTTCACAAGCGATCAGGACCAGCGACACACGGGTAATAAGCGACGCACGTCGCTTAGTTACCCACAGTGTATCATAGTTACAGCGCACTGATGCAGGGAGCTGGTAACCAAGGTACACATCGGGTTTCTAAGGGGCATGCAGCACTTATAAATCTGATGTGTACCTTGGTTACCAGCTCCATGTAACAGCGCGCTGATAATTAAGTACACATCAAGTTTCTAGGCACAACGCGCCCCCTTAAAAACCCGATGAGTACCTTAGTTACCAGCTCCTGCTCGCTGGTCGCTGGTCTCCCGCCTGTCACACGCAGCGAAGTGTGCTGACCAGCGGGAGACCAGTGACCCCCAAAATGTCCAGACATTTCAACAGCGATCAGCGATCCCCGGCAGAGGGGCCGGTCGCTGATATCTGTCACACACAGCGATCTCGTTGGTGAGATCGCTGTTGCATCACAAAACTTGTGACTCAGCAGCGATCTTGCTAGCGAGATTGCTGTGTGTCACGGGGGCTGTAGTCACATGGTTAATGTGTACATATATTTATATCTATATCTATATAGATATATATGGATATAAATATATCTAGATATATTTATATAAATATATATATATAGTGTATATATATATATATATATATATATACACTATATATATATCTGGAAAGCTTGTAATTGCTCAGAAAATACACATGGAGGAGAGAGACAGACAACCCTGCTGACCATAAGAGCTTACACGCTACAGGAGAGAGAGATGACCTCTCTGACTATATGAGCTTACGTATTACAGGAGAGGGACTTACTCAGTGACTCTGGAGATGGAAAACAACTCTGCTGTACAAACTGTGACCACCATTGTACAAGGCATGAAAATTTGCTAAGTATCATAGCTGCAGGGCATTATGGGGAAGTGCGTGTGGCCACACAAAAGGATATGAGATTGCTCTCTGATGCTTTAGCAGTGTGGGAAATGGTGTTGGGCAAGTTTCCTTTTTTGCGAAGTGTAAATTGAAACTCAGAGTGTTCCAATTCGTGAGAAACTGCACATTTTATTAAATTGGACTCAATCTCTATCTTCTGTGAGTTGATTCACTCATCTTTAGCTATTACATCCATACAAGGTACATGCAATCTCCTGTCCTGAAAAAAAAAACAGTGGACATTCCTAATCCAACCAATCCTGACCCATCAGATCCAATCAGATCTGTTCCAACTCTATGTACAGAGACAAACACCTTGGCTTGGTGGCCTCTGAAAGACCTTTTTGAACCTGAGCTACCATCCAAGAACAATTGAAAACCAGATTGCAAGAGCCACTACACAACAGAACACAAAAATAAATATTCAATTGACATCAAATAACAGATACGCTCATCTTTAACAGTAACACATAGGGAAACACAAGATATAAAAATGTTTGCATTTTCAGGTCATCTTTTATAATAAACTAGCTGAAGAGCCCGGCGTTGCATGGGCATAGAAACCAACTCTGGTTAGTTATAACAAATTATAATGATTATATTGCACATAAAAACATTTCACATCATACATTCAACACTGCAGATTTGCAACACAAATTAACTAAACGATTACCCAAGTATTGATAGTATTTTATTTTCAACTCATTCAAGAGCCTTTTGATAAACAACATTTTTTGTTTTTCCTTTTGGTGCAAAAATGAACAGATTTTTGGCAGTTCCAACTCTTGAACAGATCATGTAAAGTTGACCATGAGAAAAGCATGGAGATTGCAAATCGATCCCTACTAGTTTCAAGGACTGTCCCTGAAGCATTTTTAATGGACATTGCAAATAGAAGTTGAACTGGAAACTGGAGGCATTTAAAATCAAAAAACAAATCAGATGGAATGAGTGGAATTCTTGGAATGAAAATGTCCTCTTCTTTGGTACATCCTGTTTCTAAGCTGTGTATCTAACCCTATCCTGTGTGATAATGTCTGCTGAGCTGTGTACCTAATCCTCTCCTGTGTGATACTTTCTGCTGGGCTGTGTATCTAATCCTATCATGTGTTACTGACTGCTCAGCCATGTATCTAATCCTGTCCTGTGTGATACCATCTGCTGAGCCGTGTATCTAACCCTATCCTGTGTGATACTAACTACTGAGCTGTGTACCTAATCCTATCGTGTGTTACTGACTGCTCAGCCGTGAATCTAATCCTATTCTGTGTGATACTGACTGCTGAGCCGTGTATCTATTGAGCTTTATATATTAGATAATTAGCTGAAGAGCCCGGCGTCGCCTGGGCATAGTAACCAACTGTGGTTAGTTATAACAAATTATAATGATTACATTGCACATAAAAACCGTGCATCTAATCCTATCCTGTGTGATACTGACTGCTGAGCCGTGTGCCTAATCCTATTCTGTGTGATACTGTCTGCTGAGCCGTGTATCTAATACTATTCTGTGTGATACTGTGTGCTGAGCTGTGTATTTAATCCTATCCTGTCTGATACTGTCTGCTGAGCCGTGTATCTATTCCTATCCTGTGTGATACTGACTACTGAGCCGTGTATCTAATCGTATCCTGTGTGATACTGGGCTCCCCCTGCAGTCTGTGTCAGAGGGTGGTCTGTGTTGGCACGGTAATAAATTGTGTTATTTCCAGCTGTACAGAAGGACGATAACACCATAGAAATTATAAGAATAATAGGCCTCAGTTACCACAACTGTCTACAAATAAAACTGTTGCTGATAAGTGATAACAACAAACTACAGCTCATTTTTCATCTTTTAAACAGCTCTGGGACAGGGTGGCGAGTTTTGAGTGGCAACGTTTGTGTTTTGACTTTTATGTGGCGAGGTTGGTGTATGTGTGGTGAAATGTGTGCTGAGGGTGGTATATGTGGTGAAGCACGTGGTAGTGTGTGGTGCATTTTGTGTGTGTGTTCATATCCCCGTGTGTGATGAGTATCCCATGTCAGGGCCTCACCCTAGCAACTGTACGGTATATACTATTTGGCGCCATCGCTCTCATTCTTTAAGTCCCCCTTGTTCACATCTGGCAGCTGTCAATTTGCCTCCAACACTTTTCCTTTCACTTTTTCCCCATTATGTAGATAAGGGCAAAATTGTTTGGTGAATTGGAATGTGCGGGGTTAAAATTTCGCCTCACAACATAGCCTATGACGCTCTCGGGGTCCAGAAGTGTGACTGTGCAAAATTTTGTGGCTGTAGCTGCGACGGTGCAGATGCCAATCCCGGACATACATACATACATACACACACACACACATTGAGCTTTATATATTAGATAAGGTTATTACATACTCATACTTTCCTATACAGTCCACCTCAGCTTCCAGGCGATGGCGCTCTTATTTTCGGAGCCACAATGGAGAGTGTAAAAGAAGAGCTAGCTTGTCAATGATATTGTTTTGCTACCCATTCAGTTAGAAAGTAAAGGTGTTCCTATGTGGGTTGATGTACAAGTGGAATGGTAGGCACTTCATGGAGTAGTGGTACACGTGGAGGTAAACAGCAATAAGAAAATAAATCCTGACACTCAAGTGTTGAGTAATGCTGATTCAATCCAATATGTGGTAGTTCACACAAGACTTTTCGGCCCATTCAAGGCTTTTGTCAATTGTCAAAAGCTTGGGATGGGCTGAAACGTCTCGTGCGTATTTCCATCTATCGGATCAAATGACCATTATTTAAAGTGTGAGTGCCAGGATTTCCTTTCTTGTTCCTTTGTGGTCATATGTTTTTCGCGTAGCCCACTAAACTTTTTGTATTATCCGCTCAATCCAGTTTTCTCAACTTTTAAAGGTATATGAATAAGGTCTTGCTGATCTGGCAATTACAGAAATGAGCATTAGACAAATTGCAAGATGGGTTTGGCAGCCTATCAGGTAACATTTCAAGCTGTTTAAATTTCCTCATGTCCTCATGTTGACAATGACAGGTTTCATACTTACTGTGGTACACAATATCTTATAATTAGAGTTGAGCGAAACGGGTCGGTCAAAATGATAAGTCGCCGACTTTCGCCAAAGTCGGGTTTCATGAAATGAATCCCGACCATAGCGTGAGGTCGGCCATGAGGTCGGCGACCAGAGCGCCAAAGTCGCGTTTCAAATGATGCTTCCAGTGCCCTTTTTCAGCCAATGATGGAGGACGCACACTGTGGGCAACGCGATGACATGGACAGCGGTCACCACCATCTTTGAGAAGGGCATGCAAGTGATTGGCTTGCTTTGTGTGGCGTCACAGGGGCTATAAAAGGGTGTGCACGCGACCGCCATCTTACTTCTGCCGATCTTAGCATAGGGAGAGCTGCTGCTGCTGATTCTGAATAAGGGAGAGCGTTAGGCAGGGAAGAAGAAAAAAAAAACTGCTTCTGCTGGTAGCAATTTTCACTGTACAACACAACAGTTTGTGTGCAGTGACAGGGGAGGCTATATTTTTGTGTATCAGCTCTGTTGGTTTTTAGACTGCCTTATAAGGCTCCCTGATAGCTGCATTGCTGTTTGCAAACTGCTGTGCAAACTGCTTTTTTAAAAACAAAAATACTTTTCTTCCTCTTTTCTGCAGTTACCAAGCGTTCATTTTTCCACACTTTTGTGTGCAGCAGTCCTGCTTATTAGGCTGCCTGCTGCCATACTTGGACTGAAAGCATCATTGTCAGCCTCCTTAAATCTCTAGGGAGATTCAAATTCTCCCCAATACTATATACACCTTGTACCTTGTCATACACCAGCCAATTTCAGCCTGTTAAATTGAGGTGTTATCTATAGTGGGCCTGAGATAATAGTTCAGCCTCCTAAAATCTCAAGGGAGATTCAAATTCTCCCCAATACTATATACACCTTGTACATTCTCATACACCAGCCAATTTCAGCCTGTTAAATTGAGGTGTAATCAATAGTGGGCCTGAGATAATAATTCAGCCTCCTAAAATCTCTAGGGAGATTCAAATTCTCCCCAATACTATATACACCTTCTAACTTTTCATACACCAGCCTATGTCAGCCTGTTAAATTGAGGTTTAATCTATAGTGGGCCTGAGATAATTGTTCAGCCTCCTAAAATCTCTAGGGAGATTCAAATTCTCCCCAATACTATATACACCTTGTACCTTGTCATACACCAGCCAATTTCAGCCTGTTAAATTGACTTGTAATCTATAGTGGGCATGAGATAATAGTTCAGCCTCCTAAAATCTCTAGGGAGATTCAAATTCTCTCCAATACTATATACACCTTGTACCTTGTCATACACCAGCCAATTTCAGCCTGTTAAATTGAGGTGTAATCTATAGTGGGCCTGAGATAATAGTTCAGCCTCCTAAATTCTCTAGGGAGATTCAAATTCGCCCCAATACTATATACACCTTGTACCTTCTCATACACTAGCCAATTTCAGCCTGTTAAATTGAGGTGTAATCTATAGTGGGCCTGAGATAATAGTTCAGTCTCCTAAAATCTCTAGGGAGTTCAAATTCTCCCCAATACTATATAGACCTTGTTCCTTGTTTTACAGTACCATATAGCTGGTGGTATTTTGGGTACATTTTCCCAAAAATGAGGAAGTGTGGTGGAAGAGGCCGTGGAAGTGGGCGAGGGCTGCCAGCGGGTACTGATGATGGTGGTGGTGGTGGTGCATCTGCTGATAGTGGAAAAAGCACAATAGCACCTAACGCAGGAGGTGTTGAGCCTGCGTCATCGTCTGGCTCCACAAGGCCTCAAAGGCTCCCTTTTCTGGGAGTAGGTTAACCGCTTTTAAAGCCGGAGCATCAGGAACAAGTTTTGGCTTACATTGCCGAAACAGACTCCAGCTAATATGCCCTCCTCTTCTGAAGTTTCAAAAAATGCAAGCACTGAGTCATCAAGTGCTGGCTCCTGGTCAGGAAGAACCCCTTTCCTTGTGTCCTTCACCCCCACCAAAAGTGAATGATACAGCAGGCCACACTTCACATTAGTCCATGTAGCTCTTTCTCACATACCATGCCTGGGTTATCAAGTCAAACCATGAATTCCCCAGTCCAAGATGAATCTGACATGGAGTGAGGGTGGCCAGCCAGGGCAGTGGGGTTAATCGGTGCTGGGCCGTTATCTTAGAGGGATGTGTCACGGTGGTGGTGACCCGGTCCATGACCCTGGGCGTCCATGCAAAGGGGTGCATAACATTTATAGGTGAATGATACGTGATGCCACCTGTGGTTTATGATTAGATTGACCAGCGCTGCAGTGTCGCTTCTCTGAGACAGATGTTGTGGTGCAGCTAAGATGTAGAAGCCCTGCACAGGTAGGGCGGTAGTCGCAGGTCAGATGAAAGAGTTGGTAGATGGTGTGCAGTGCAGGATGTAGCAGAACCGTGTGCCAGGTGCAGGAGAAAGAAGACAGACACAGTCGTGCAGTTCCTTTACCTGTACTTGGTAAGTGCCATCCAGGACCCAGAGTACAGATGGAGAAGGAGTTGGTCAGCCTGGAAGCAAATTTGGAATTCTCTCTCTGCAGATAGGTAGTGTGGCCTCCGTTCTAGCTCTTATCTGAGGTACTCGCAGTACTGAGTTCACTGAAGTTCCCCCTGTTGAATCTCTTTTGGAACTTTCTCGCATGGCAGGCAGCCATAGCCATTTCCTTCTGGCTCACACACGTCGCTGCTGGGGCCTCCGAGCCTTAGTTGGGAACAGAGCATTTACAGCTGCTATTTCCTCTGGTTTCTGCTGCAGGACCGTCAGTGTCCCTACAAACTCGGAGACCGGAATCTGGACCATGCGCTCCAGCTAGGAGTGAGCCTTAACTCTGCTCATCCTCCAGCTCCCCTTCTCACGTCCACACACTTCCTCTTCCCTTCACAGACTGCCCTAACTTCCCTCCTCCCGACCACAGAGAGCAGCTCCTCAGCAGTCAGGTTCAGAGCTCTCCCTGCTGGCCTGGAGTGGGAACTGTGTTGTGTGTTGGTTTAACTGCTAGAGAGATCCTTCGTTGCTCCCAAGCATGACATCACACTCAATAGGATGAAGGTAATGCCACTGTGGCGACCGTACTCCTGGGGGCGCCACAAGTGCACTGATGCCCAGCCACTGCTAGATGATTCTGCTGGTACATTGACCCAGACCACTACATTCCCCTCGCACTCTACACAGCAAGAATGTGACCCTGATGAAACTCAGGTTCCCCTTCCCGCATACTATACCACCTTACACAGTGACAAAGAGGAAGGTGCAGATGAAAGTGCAGGTTCCTTGAGCAGGTAGGGGGGCATACTCATGGGTGACGGCACTGGCACAGGGCCCCTCATAGTACGCACAAGTGTCTCTGCCCGCTGTCAGACACACCGCCGTTCTATGAGGGGCTCTGTGCCAGTGCCATCGCCAACGAGTGGGCCCCCCCGCTTGCTCAGGATCACAGCACTTGCAAAGTTGAAATACTTACCTCTGCCTGCTCCACCGCCGTGACGTCTTCCGCGTTTCCTGACAGTGACATTCTGATCAGAGAGCGCGATGACATCACGTCTGTACGCCCTCTGCCTAAACAGTCCAAGTGCAGAGAGATGGAAGTACAGTGATTCCCTAGCGAGGAGACTTATTTAATTGTTTTAAAGGTTGGGAGCAATTTTTGGGGAGCACTATACTCTGGAGAATGATATATGGGGCCCACCATACACTGGAGCATTCCAAAGGTGGACATCAGACACTGGAGCAGCATTTACAGGGCCCATTATTCACTGGCCCATTATACACTGGAGCATCATCCATGGGGCCCATCATATACTGGAGCATTGTAAATGGGGCAGATTATATAAGGAGCATTATTTGGACCAATCGTTCACTAGAGAATCATCCGTGATGCCCAACATATGCTGGAGCTTTCCAAATGGGGGACATCAGACACTGGAGCAGCATTTACAGGGCCCATTATACACTAGAGCATTAGAAATGGGGCCCATTATATATGGAGCATTATTTGGGCCCATAAGACAGTGGAGCTTCATCCATGGGGACCAACATATACTGTAGCATTATGTGGAGCTCATCATATAACATTATATGGGACCAATGATTCTGTATGGAGAAATATATGGGCCTCATTACTCTCTATGGCACACTATGCGGTGGTCATAATACTGTATGGGGTAATATACTGTCCGTTTTTGGAGCTATTGGAGAATTTAAAATGGATATCAGTCATGTGATGTAAGAAGTGAAGTATTTTTCATTGTACTATACCGCTATTTCTCTGCCGTATCAGAGGATCATGAATTGTGGCATGTGTTAAAGGAGCCCAGTGACACTCTTTGGCCCTAGGCCCACGAAAATCAGGAGCCAGCCCTACCCCCCCACAACTTTAGCCAAATAACCCCCAGTTTTCAATGCCTAACTATTATTATAAAGTAAATTAAGGTTGACAAGCTTAAGTAATAAGAATTGATATTTTTGGCATTAAAATGGGCACTGTAGGTGTGTTTCCTGTCCTCCACTCACTGCCGACTTTTCTTCCCCATTGACTTGCATTGGGTTTCGTGTTTCAGTCGGCCTTCGACTTTTCATGATAATCGGCCGATTGCGTTCGACCCGACTTTTGCGAAAGTCGGGTTTCATGAAACCTGACTCGACCCAAAAAAAGGCAAAGTCGCTCATCTCTACTTGTAAATGATTCTGATGTCAGACCCAGATTGTATTCACTACCCCTTCTCTCTGACTCTTCAACTGCAACTTTTTGCTGGTTTTACCCTCTGGTACCTGACAATTTTGTCTATGATCCCATCTTTCTGGTTTCCACCAAGGCTATTCTTCCGCACCTGGCACCTGGGTTCTAATGTCAACATTCATTCAATCGCACTAGTATTTATCAGGCTAGATGACTGCCCATGCCAACCCACTCCACTGGCCATTGTGACGGAATCAGTTTTTGCTGAGTCGTTTTCTTAAGAGTGGACCCTCTGGGTCATGGCACCCACCCACCTAGGGCTAGATAACCTTGTGAGGAACCACCCCCTATACAGGGAGTGTCAGGGGCAAGACCAAAGGGGGTGAGCCACCATGACTGCTGGAACCAGACGGCCGGCTCAAGGAAGACACGAGTGTCTGATGACAAAGGACATGCAGGAAACAAGACAAGATGTGAATTCAAGGTATCTTCATTAAGGCAAACTCAGGGTTACATCAGGTGCAAAACGTGATAACAGGGAAAACACAGCAAGGTGCGTGCGAGGGCATGCCTAGGTCCATGGCATGGTACGTCCTAGATGGCATGACTAGGTACAAGCAAGGCTCGATGGCATCGGACTCCGGACAGATGGCAATAATCGACAGGATCAGGGCATCAGGCTGCGGACATCAGCTTCGGACATCAGGCCGCAGTCGTCAGGCTTACAATCTCTGGCAGCCATCGGCAGGCTCCGGGCATCTGGCAGGCAAAGCAGGGTTCAGGCAAGGAGGCACAACAGATCTCCAGACATGGTGCGTGTTAGGGAACACGCCAAGGTCCAAGGCAAGGTTCCAGGCAGGGTGCATGCTAGTGGCACACCAGGGTCCAGGGCCAGGTGCAAGGCAAGGTGCGTGTGTAGGGGACACGCCAGGTTCAAAGTTCAAAGTGCAAGACATGGTGCGTGCATAGGGACACGCCAGGGTTCAAGATCCAAAGCAAGGTCCTGCGCGTACCGGGGGACACACCAGGGTCAGAGTACAAGGCATAGTCCTGCGCATGCAGGGCGGCACGCCAGGGTCAGGTTCCAGTCTGGGGCCTGCGCGTGCTAGGAGACATGCCAGGGTTCTGGCTAAGGCAAGGGCCTGCACATGCAAGAGGGCACAACAGGGTACATGGCAAGACCTGCGCATACTTTTACAGCAGCACCGGGAGGTATGGCAAGGAGCAGGCTAGGGCCTGCATATGCTATTAGAGATGCACGCGATGCACAATTCGAGGCAGTGTGGGTGCAAGGAAGCACAGAGCACGGCTGGGGCACTGGCTAGCAGGTTGGGCTGAGGCATAGACAGACGGACAAGACTGAGGCAAACCCGGCTGAGGCATAACAGGTGACACAACTGTCACTGGCCGACGAGCATGGCTGAGGCACAAACAGGTGGGTACGGCTAAGGCAGGCACGGCTGAGGCACAAACAGGAGGCTAGGGAAGGCCAGGCGCATGCAAAGGACACACGAATAAACAAGGCAAGGCAAGGCTAGGAAAAGTACAAAACAAGGAGCGGAACATAGGCAGAAGCACAGAGCGGGGTCAGAGAGAGTAAAGGGCTAGCAGCGGAGCATAAGCCGAGGCCCAGAGCTGGGTCAAGGGAGAACCTTGAGACTAGCCAGGAAATGTGCTAGAGAGCATGATAGGACAGAGTCTAGCAGCGGAGCATAGGCCGAAGCTCACAGCGGGGTCAAGGCAGAACCTTGAGACTAGACATGGAATGTGCTAACGAGCACCAGAAGACAGAGTAAGGAAAACCAGGCAAAGACAGGGAACATGAGAAGTACTACAAGGCTCAGAATAGCAAAGACCAGACATAGCGAAACAGGCAAGGCAGAGAACATAGGAAGTACTACAAGGCAAAGCATAGCAAGGGCACAACATGGCGAAAACAGGCAAAGGCAGAGAACATAGGAAGGACTACAAGTCTAAGAATAACAAGGACAAACACAGCACGAGAGACAACACAAGACAAGGCACGGGACAAGAGGCAGAGTACAAGCACAGAGCGTGTGCAGAGAAGCACTTCAGGGCAGAGTGCAGGGGCACAGAATACAGGGAGCGACTGAGCAGACCAAGCAGCCATGCTGGGAAACAAAATGATACTCAGGCCCTGACCTTAGGAAGGGGCGGTCTATTAAAGGGCATTAGCACCTGCACTTCCGGGTCACGACCAAGGGATGACTTCCGGTTCAAATCTTCCAGGATCACAGAGAGGATCACATGGTCGAGTCCTCCAAGACCATAGAGAGGACCACATGGTAGAGTCCTCCAGGACCATAGAGAGGAACATAGGAAAGGTCACATGGTCAGGGTCTCCAGGATCACAGAGAGGATAGCTGGATCAGACTGCGCTGGAACATAGGAAAGGTCACATGATCAGGGTCTCCAGGAACATAGAGAGGATTGCTGCAGGCAGAGCAGAGGCAGCTGGTCACACAGCAATGGCGTGTAGCCATGAGGTAAAACACACATGCGCACTGGCAATGGCAGGCAGCCATGAGATGAGGCGCACATGCACACTGCTCCAGGCATCTTGCAGCACAACAGTCACGAGGTGCGTGTGCACACTGCTTCCAGGGATCTTGCAGCATAAGACATAACGGGCATGATAGTTCAGTGCACGTGCACACTGCTCCAGGAGTCATGCGGCATACCAGACATGGCGGGCATGATAGTTCGTTGCGCGTACACACTGCTCCAGAAGTCATGCGGCATACCAGACATGGCGGGCATGATAGTTCGGTGCACATGCACACTGCTCCAAGGTTCATGCGGCATAACAGACATGGAGGGCATGACAGCCATCAGCTACGTAATCCATGGGCATTTTAAGACGAGGCAAAATCTCTACAAAAGAGTGAAAGGATGAAGGACACTGAAATGAATATAAATACACATAGTGCTGTAAAGTGCATGGTGTATGGGGGAAAGTATTGAGAAATTGACCATGCTCTGTGGAAAACTAGAAGGGAGAAATAAGAAAATAGTTTAACTAGTTATGGCATGTGATGGGCCTGCTTAAAAAAATGAGTAAAAAACAGTTCTGGGATATATTTTCTTGGACGTTTGTCATCCTTTTCGGTGTTATTCCTTCTGGAATTGTATAAATAAATAGATAACTGAGCTCCACTATTCCTTATCTTTGGAAGATGTAACTTCATCTTTACAGTGTGTGTAAGGAAACACTCTTTTGACAAGCGAGGTTGTGACACTTGTCAATTAACTTCTTGTAGGAATGAAACCCAATGGAGAGTTCTAAGAAAAGACGCTCACAATTTTTATGAACTATAGTTTTACACTTCTCCTCAACTTTCATTTTTGACTCCCTGAATTTTTCCGTGGACACTGATTGTGGTTTTTGAAGTCAATAAGGCTGCGTTCATGTGTGCTATTTTTCCACATAATTTTCAATGCTTTCAAAGGGAGCCTGTCATCTGCAGGTTAATAGTGTTCCAATGCAATGTGGCTGTTTTATCAAAAATGTGGCTACTGGGAGAATATTTTACTCCCGAGAACCATCAGCTCAGTACAGAGTGAATTGTGGCTGTGAGCACGTCCTGGCACCTTGATTGACAGCTCACATGGCAGCGCATCTGTGTAGTGGGAGCTGTCAAGCAAAGTGCTTACAGCGGCCACTCTCAATGTTATGAGTGGTATCTAAAGCCATTCTGGGCATGCCTCTGTGTCTGAAAAATCGCAGCTGATGGGAGGAAATAAGTTAATTTCCTCCCAGTAGCCACAGTTTTGGTAAAGCAGTCAGACAGCATTTTAACTCTGTTAAACTGCAGCTTATCCTCATATCCGCAGCTTAATAACATTTGGCACCATACCAGGTTCTCTTTAGCCAAAATTACAGTTTAGAAATAATATCATTAAAAAGATCCAAAATAGCCTTTACAATGGAATTTAGATCACCTGTGCTTGGTCATTGTGTTTTCCATTATTATCATATTTATGGAAGTGTATGTTGGTAGGTTCCTGTATGGCGGTGCACCCAGCCTGTACTGATCTTGTAGCATCCACCAGATGGGCTCCAACAAACTCAACGTTTGATCATTCTTGCATTCATGCAAAATGTCTCCATGAAGTTGTAATTGACACTGTTCAGTCAATGAACCTCTTAAATTAAATTGTTTGATGCCCATGTTTATTGTGGTATCATACAGACTATAACAGACTCTGTGTTTGGAGGTTTTCTTCTAGGGAAAACAACCCTTTTTACATATAGAGTCTGTTATAAAAGGATCAATATTTTTCTCAGTTCCATACTTTGCTTTGTATTAACTAGTCTTATAGTCTCATATTTAAGATTTTTCAAGGTTTCATATTCGGTGTAATATTTTCTTGTCTCATGTGCAATATTCTTGGAAAACTGTGCTCTGTGTAGTATACTGGGAAAGGCATAACAGCTAAAAATGATCCTAACATATTTCTGAGAAGGGGGCGGCTGCTGGAACTTTCAATGGGAACTTTACATGCAGTGTTACTTTTGTCTGTAAATGGTAAAATAAAACTTCTTACAGGATAATTAACAGAAATGCTTATGCTTACGAACAGTGTGCATTAATTCTCTGAGCGCTCCTGACTAGAGGGCCTAGTCTCATAATTTGGCCTCACTGGTGATCCCATAGTCCAACGGAGTAATTTTTCTTTCTGAAGTCAAACAAATATGGATTAACATTGCACCTATATTTTGGAAGTCCATTTGCGAATATTTGTATTTCTTTTATAGCAGACTTCAACAGTTGGGTATGCTCAAACAAGAAGATCTAAAGGATATAGAAGAAGGCCTAACAGTATCATGGAGTAGTTGTAAAATCTGCACCACAGGCGCTTTTAAGGTGCAGGAAAGTGGGCTCAGTGCCTATATTTGTGAGGGTCGCTGAAATACAAAGTTAGTGGCCAAACGTCTCAGGATGTGTTTTGCATTATAATGTATTTCTTTGCTGTCAAAGAAGATTATAAAACTTGCAGTAACCCATTCTGAAACTAATTCACTGTGTTGACCTGAACGTCTTCTTGAGTGCCAAATATACTTGACTACGGCAATCCAGAGAGCTAAGGCTAATTTCACACTAGCGTATTTTACATGCAGCGCACGGTGCCGCTAAGCCCCGCCCTTGCCCGCCCCGTCCGGTAATCTCCTCCTACTATCGCACACGGCTGCATGCGATCTGCGCACCTTATCTTTAGCATAGGGTGCGCAGACCGTGCTCTGGCCGTGCACTAGTAGGATTTTTGCGTGCGCTGCGCACTTTTGAAGGTGCGCCGAGCGCACCAAAATGCAACATGGTGCGTTCGGCGCAGACCGGCGCACCTTCAAAAGTGCGCAGCGCACGCAAAAATCCTACTAGCGCACGGCCAGCGCACGGTCAGTGCACCCTATGCTAAAGATAGGGTGCGCAGATCGCATGCAGCCATGTGCGATAGTAGGAGGAGATGACCAGACAAGGCGGGCAGGGGGCAGGGCTTAGTGGCGCCGTGCGCTGCATGTAAAATACGCTAGTGTGAAACTAGCCTTAGAGACCTCCTTATTGTAATAAGAGAAAAAAAGATTTTATGACATCATGATTACAATTTATAATACTAATGATAATCTTTATTTATATAGTGCCAACATATTCCGCAGCACTTTACAGTTTATAGTCTAATTTATCAAAAGTTAAAGGGGTTTCCATATTTCTTTTAGGGTACAAGCTTATTTGTTTTTAAAAAATAACAAAATCAGCCATACTAACCCCCAAATGCTCGAGTGCTGCCTCTCCAGCTTTTCTCTTGTCTTTGTTAGAGAAGGTTCACATGAGCTGGAAAAAAAAATTGTTTCATCCAGAAAAATAGGACAATTTTTTTCTCACCTTTCAATTGTATACAATCCATTTTTTTACAATTATTTACAAAACCATTTACAGTTTCCAATATTCAAAAAAACAAAAAAAAATAAGTCTCCAAACTGTGGTTTCTGTGGTTTCTTATGACATCCGATTTTCTTTGCGCACCCATTGACTTAAATGGCAGAGTCTCATCCTATTTACTGAAGGAGTCTGTCATGATCCAGGATGGGGTTTGTCTTTGGCCCGTCCTGGTCAGACAGGGGTTAATTGTTTCTGCCTCTCTCTGGCAGAGGGCGGCTATTTAATGCTCACTTGACCTAGGTCCGGTGTATACTCCTGCCCTCGGCTGAGTTAGTTGACCTCGTGCGTACGTGTGCCTTGTGCCTGATAACTTGTTGCTTGTTTGGTTTTGATCCGGTTCTGTCCCTGTTACGAGTTCTGCCTGTCCCTCTTGTACTGCGCTACCTCTCTGTGTATGATCCTCTGCCTGTGACTTGACTATTCTCTGCTCATCCCTCTGGTACCGCACAGCCCTCTCCGTGTACAAACCCTCACTTGTCTGACCTGCGTTTTCCTCTACTATAGTTTCCCTGCAGTAGGTACATTACATCATCTGCAGCAGTAGGACGCTAAGCCCCACCCCTGCAGTCACATGATCGTAGGTCCTGGGACTCCGTATTATTTTCTGTGCCGCAGGTCCTGTCTGCTTGAACCATCACTACAGTGTTGGACCCCACGCTCCCCCATAGTGTGGGTAAGTCACCCTGCTCTGCGTGGCAGTTTGCCGACGCTGACAGGGCCCTGACATTAGAGTCCTGACAGAGCCAGTGCACATTGCAATTTTTTAACACACAGATTAGGTCAGTGAGAAAATAAAAATCATCAGCTCTGACTAGGGATGAGCGATGTTGCCCAAAATCATATCGGAATTCCAATTTCCGATATTGGAAAATATTGGATATCGGAATTTCCGATTTCCGATATCAATGCAAGTCAATGGGAGAAAAAAATCAAAATTACAAAATGACCACTACAGTGCTATATAATGGATAAAATGGAGGGGAAACACCTCAGGATAATGGGGAAGGAGTTTGCAGAGGCAGAGGAACAAAAAAATCGCTAGAAAAATGCACAGAGCAAAAGCTGTAGCAGGAAAACTGGTCGCCATCTTCTTAACAGCAGTGTTTTTTCTTTGGGTTAGGATTAGTTGGGGTAGGGTTAGGGTTTATGGTTAGTAGGGTAAGGGTTAGGGTAAGGGTTAGGGGTTAGGGTTAGTAGGGTTAGGGTTAGTTAGGGTTATGGTTAGGGTTAGTAGGGCTAGGGTTAGGGTAAGGGTTAGGGGTTAGGGTTGGTTAGGGTTATGGTTAGTAGGGTTAGGGTTAGGGGTTAGGGCTATTAGGGTTAGGGTTAGGGGTTATGGTTATGGTTAGTAGGGTTAGGGGTTAGGGTTAGTAGGGCTAGGGTTAGGGGTTAGGATTAGTAGGGTTATGGTTAGGGTTTAGGTTTAGGTAAGTAGGATTAGGGTTAGGGGTTAGGGTTAGTGGTTAGGGTTAGTTAGGGTTAGGGTTAATGGTAAGGGTTAAGGGTTAGGGTTAGGGATAGTTAGGGTTAGGGTTATTGATTTTACATTATTAAATTAAAACTGCCGGTGGTGGTGTCAATATGCCCTTTGACTGACATGTGTCCGTGTTCAGCTCACCTTGCTTTGCAGGGAGTTTCCAGGAGCACCACATGGAGGAACGGATACACTCCCTTTAAACCATGCTTAGTCTTCTTCTGCTGATTATATTACTGTTATTCAGTAATTCTGCATATTGATATTCTGCTTTTGGTTCATGTACATCTGCTCCTACTGCTTCCTAAACCTCAGTCTATGGTTATTCTGCTATTGGCTGGTCGCAGAATGTCCCAAATCCAGAGGAAATACGCAGAAGTAACAGTAGGCACAGGATCTTGAGAGAACCAGCTGGTGAGTCTGGAACCCGTATAGGCAGCAGAAAGCATAAGAGCCAATGGAACTAACGGGCACCAGCTGACGTTACCGGAGCCCATTAACTAAGCAGGAGGTACCTGTGCCAGAATGCACTACCAAGGACCAGCAGACATTACTGGAACTCGTATACCACAAAGGAGGGACCTAAGCAATTGACTCTACTGAGAACCAGCTGACGATGCTGGAACCCAGATAAGCAGCAGAAGGTAAAATTGCCAGTGGCTGTACTGGGCAACAGCTGACATTACTGTAGCCCGGATACCACAATGTAGTAGTGACATAAGCCAAAAGCACTGCCGAGAAGCCCAAAACCCCCCACAAAGATGCAAGTTCAAGAGCAAAAAGACAGGAGTCTGGGGACATCTCCATCTGTCTTCTTGTCTTGGGTCTTCTGCATCTGTCTTTCTGTCTTGGGTCTTCTGCATCTGTCTTCCTGTCTTGGGTCTTCTGCAT
This sequence comes from Dendrobates tinctorius, assembly GCF_039654945.1. Lineage (NCBI taxonomy): Eukaryota > Metazoa > Chordata > Amphibia > Anura > Dendrobatidae > Dendrobates > Dendrobates tinctorius. Next base: position 15,201,894 of record NW_027361784.1, on the reverse strand, counting down.
CTGTCTTCCTGTCTTGGGTCTTCTACCGGAGTAATGTCTTCTCGGCAGAAGGTGCAAGAGCCACATTTGCCCCCGCAACCCGTACACAGTCTTCTTTACTCTGCAGTCGTAGCAGGGGAGGAGCAGGGCCTACTGGCACTGTCGAGAACAGCCTTGAGCGCCAGGTCCCGGAGTCCATGTAGGGGGCTCCTACACTGCCGACACCACAGATAACAGGAAACTAAGCCGGAATGATGTGCGGCGGGGGCGTGGAACAGTGCGGCGGACACAACCGTGTAACGGCGAGCATTGTCGAAACACGATTTGGAGCAGGAGGTACCCGTGTCCTTGGGCACTCCCGAGAATCAGCTGGTGATGCTGGAACTCGGTTTACCCCTCAGGGGAGGCACCTGTGTCCACACTTCACTGCCAGGAAACAGCCGGCGTGGCTGGATCCCGCCTCTTGGGCTTCTGCCTATAGGTTTTTGGCATCTGTCGTCCTTTTTTCCACTTTGGTCTAACGAGGTACAGCTGGCGGTACTGTTGCCCACAAACACAGCATGATGTGAAAGTCGCAGTCACGGAAATGGGCACTAGCTGGCGGTACTAGAGCCCAGAAACACGGCATGCTGTGAAAGTGGCAGTCACAGAAATGGGCACTAGCTGGCGGTACTAGAGCCCAGAAACACGGCATGCTGTGAAATCATGGAAATGGGCACTAGCTGGCGGTACAAGAGCCCATGGAAAACAGTATGAGGTGAAAGAGTCAGTCACAGAACCATGTGCTAGACTTTGGTAGTAGAGGCCAGAGCATGTGCATAACAGATGACGCTGTGTACAACATAGGCACATGACAGATCATGCATACTGCTACCAACCATACATGTAACCTGTCTACTCTGGTCCAGGGCAGCAAAAGTCACCAGAAATCCAGGCCTGGTTCATTTTTACTAATGTAAGCCGGTCCACATTTGCAGCGGATAGTCTGGTACGTTGGTCTGTTAGTACATTGCCAGCTGCACTAAAGACGCGTTCAGAAATCACACTGGCACCAGGACAAGCCAGGACCTCCAAGGCATACTGGCTAAGCTCGGGCCATGTATCCAACTTGGAGACCCAAAACTTGAAGGGGGCAGATCCATCCTGAAGCACACTGACAGGGGTGGAGAGGTATTGTGCCACCATGTCACGGTAACGTTGCCTCTTAGTGCGTTGCATTGTCTGTGCTGATGGTGCCCAACTCTTTGCAGGCTCAGAAACCGTTGGAACAGGTTGGGTATACTGAACCTGTCAGTAGCAGATGTACTGCTTCTGCTACCGGCTTCTGAACGGATTCCGCTGGGCCCTGGACGCATTGAGGTGCCTGCTAGTGTACGCGCATCACTGCTATGCAGTGGAAAAGAGTACATGAGTGAATTAACCAGTGCATCTTGGTACTCCTGCATTTTACACGCCCAGTTCAACAGTGTAATTAGGCTTTGAAGGCTGTCCTGGTAATGTGGATCTAAGAGGGTGGCCACCCAGTAGTCATTTGTGTGGAGAATACGAACCACGCGTGGGTCGTTTCTCAGGCACTACTGCATGAAGTCACTCATGTGCTAAAGGCTGCCAACTGGCCATGCATCGCTGTCACCAGCTGGAGGAATGTGCTCTGGCTGCTTTGCATCACCCCATCCACGCTCTATCTGGTGACTACTAGTAGGGCGCTGTGTACTTTCCTCCTCTGGCTCATCTTCATAGTCCTCCTCATCCTCCTCGCTTGCTGTGTCCTGCCTGGACCTTTGTGAGGCACCCACAGAGCTTTGTACCAAACAGGCATATGAAGATTGCCTGGTTGGTGCAAGTGTCTCATCATACTCCTCCTCCTTACTCCTCATCCCTTAGTCCTTTAAGTGATGATTCTATAAGGCATATAATGGGAATAGTCAGGCTGAGTAGGGCAGCATCCGTGCTCACCATCAGAGTGGAGTCCTCAAAGCACTTCAAAATGGTGCATATGTCCTTCATGGATGCCCACTCTGTGGTTGTAAAGTGGGAGGGCTGAGATGTGTGTTGCCTACTTTGCGACTGATGCAGCTGCAACTCCATAATTGCAGTTTGCTGCTCACACAACCTCCGCAGCATATGCAAAGTCGAATTCCACCTGGTGGGGAGGTTAACAATGATGCGGTGCTCGGGCAGGCCCAATCTGCGCTGCATGGCTGAAAGGAGCGATGCAGCCATGCTTGAACGCAGCAAATGAGAGCACTCGTATCTGACTTTGTGCAGCAGCTCCTCAAGGTCAGGATAGTCCCTAAGGAAACTCTGCACCACCAAGGCATGGGCAAGGCATGGAACGTGAGTCAGACCACCTAGGCCCAGAGCCGCGACCAGGTTTCGGTCGTTGTCACACACCACCATACCTGGCTGGAGGTTGAACGGCGCAAGCCACATGTCACTCTGCTCCTTGAGCGTGTTCCACAGCTCGGTTGCGGTGTGGCTAACATCACCCACATGAACCAATTTCAACATGGCCTGTTGATGTTTGGCCGATGCAGTGCTGAAATCAGTTGTTGTGGTATGTCTGGGTGCAGGCGAGTCTGACGAGGAGTATGAGGAGGAGTCAATTTGTACGGAGGAGAGGCCTGCAATCCGTGGAGTTGGCAGGACCCGTGCACTTGCACTGTCTACTTCAGTTCCAGGCTCAACTACATTTACCCAATGGGCAGTGATGGAAATGTAGCGTCCCTGGCCATGCTGACTGGTCCATGCGTCGGTGGTCCGGTGGACCTTGCTACTAACTGCATTTTGCAGCGCATGCTTAATTTTATGCTCCACATGCTGTTGCAGGGCGGGGACGGCTTGCCTGCTGAAGTAGAAGTGGCTGGGAACGCTGTATTGTGGGATTACAAACCCCAACATATCGATAAAGGCTGGCTTGCTCACCAGCCAGAATGGTAGCATTTCCACTGCAAGCAGTTTAGCAATGCGAGAATTCATGCCCTGTGCTCGTGGGTGGTTTGCCGAGTACGGGCGCCTTTTCTCCCACACCTGTGTGACAGATGGCTGCACACTGGATTGGGAGTGTGAGGATGCCAGCGATTGGGATGCTGATGCTGACGAAGTACAGACAGTGTGCCGCCGTACAACACTGCCTGCAGATGCACCCTGGCATTCTGGCGAGGAAGCGGGAGCAGCTATTTGTGAGCTGGAGGAAGAGGTGGCTGCTGTGGCTGAAGAGGTGGAAGGTGGGGGACCAGCTGCAGGTGGTGAATCGTCTTGGGTGTGATGCTGCTTCTCCACAGGGTGCCTCTTCCTGACATGCGTCAACATATTGGTGGTATTAAGGTTGCTGACGTTCTTCCCTCTCTGCACAGTTTGTCAACAAAGCTTGCATCTGACTACTGTAACGTCATTTGCAACTTGGTGGAAAAAGGCCCATGCACCACAACTCTTGGGCGCACCCCTTGTGCTCTTTAAAACAGGTGCTGAAGTTGAGGGATCCGACAACCAATTTTTCCCTCTTCCTCTCCCACATGGATGGCCATGCTGCGCCACACCTGCAAGCTCTTCCTCTAAGCTATCCCCACTTGCTTGCTGCCCCTCAGCATGCCATGATGGGTCAAGGACCTCATCATCCAATACACTTTCGTCAGCAGAAACTGGCAGCTGAGTTTCATCATCATCTGCTGACTGGGATCTGGTCACTGTGGGCACTGGCCCACCCTCCACTTCTTCCTCAGATGCACACAGTGGTTGCGCATCTGTGCACACTACCTCTTTTTCAGCTGCAAGAATGCTGTCTGGCTGGCACACAGATTCCAAGCCAACAGATTCTGAGAAGAGGATTAAGGTTGGCTCCTGGCCCTCTGAATGTCTGGGCAATTTAGTGGGTGGTGAAGAAGCAGATGGGTGCTGCTCTTCAGTGGCCTGACCCAATGTGGTGGAGAGGTCCTGGGAGGATGTTGCGCTCATTGAGGTGGATGCCTCAGCTGCCATCCAACCAACAACGGTTTCTACTTGATCCACTCTTATCAGCCTATATCCCTGCGCTCCTAACAAGCTGCGCATAAATGACTGCTGCTGGGTGAAAGTAGGTGCTGAGTGACTTGGGCCTGCTGCTTGCTCTGGATGTGCACCATGTCTAGCTGCTGATGCACCTCTTCCGCGGCCACCGCGGGGCCGTCCCTTACTCCCTGCCTTCTTCACCTCTATCGATGGATTCAGAACGGCAAGAAAGTTATTATTAGGAATTAGTGTGCTTATTCCTGTAGGACTACAAACAGGTATAAGAAACACTAATGGTACTGTATGATGATGGTGTGTCTGCTACACTTTGAATCTAGTGTGGCCTACACAAAGAGTAACGTGTGTCTGTGGTGTTGGTGTACACGTTACGGTTGGATGTCACAGCGCAGTAAATGACTCTGCTGTGATACAAAAAAAAAGGATTCTCCGGGACTGGGCCAAGTGCTGTGTGGCACCTGCCACAGAGGTTGTTTGGGCCCTCACAGTACAATCCCTATATAGTGTTTAACTTTAACCTCAATAGATGTGAGGTAAAGTAACACTTAGGGGTCCTGCAGTCTAATGTGACTACAAAGACTGACCTAGTGGGTTCTGCACTCCCCCAAAAAAAGCACACAGGCGGTCTGCACAGCAGAGGTGACTAAACTGTGTAAAGCGCACCTGAGCACCAGGAAAATTGAGGGATAAATGGGGGTAAGGGATTGGGGGGGGAGGTTCGGGGGGAACCCCTCACTGAAAAATCCCTATATAGCGTTCACCAAAATGTACTGGATGGTGAAGCTACACTTTTAGGAAAAAATAGGGGAAGGGGATTTAAGGGATGAAAAGAAAAGGCTGTGAAAAGGCAGTGAGACACACACCACACAGTGCTGCAGCAAGAGGAGCTGCAGCAGCTGCAGTGAATGTGCGCTGCACTGTCTCACTAAGCACCTCACTGAGAGCCTGCACAGCACAAAAAATAAAACTGAGGTCAGCAGCTGCAGTGAATGTGCGCTGCACTGTCTCACTAAGCACCTCACTGAGAGCCTGCACAGCACAAAAAATGAAACTGAGGTCAGTGAGGAAAAAGACTGCTTCTGTAACACACAGGGGCTGCTACAGTCACTGAAAAAAATTTTCTATCGCTATTAGGTCCGAGATCTCTCCCTATCTCTAACAGCAACCTATCCCTATCTGCTTTCACAGTAGAGTGAGGCTAAAATGGCAGGCGCAGCCTTTTATACTGCCTGATCACACCATCCAGCCAGCCAATCGCAGTGCAGCCCCTACCTAGCATTTTGGACGCCTCTTACCAAGCTTAGGGGAGTTACACAATGTTGTCAGCAATTCTTCAGCTCCTGATTGGCTCCACAGAGTGCTCAGAGGCTGAAGGATTATGGGATTTCCGATTTCCGATGTGAAAAAAATATCGGAATCGGAAATCGGAATTCCAATATCGCAAAATATCGGGCCGATTTCCGATATTTCAATATCGGAAAGCTCATCCCTAGCTTTGACCCATTGAATTACATTTGCGAGCCCTTATGGTGACATAATGACTACCACATGTAGCTTAACGCTGCAGCTAATGACTGAGCTCACAGGTTTTGTGCCATCTACTTTGACATCAACGGCTGTAGCGGTCATTTGATACAGTAATGATGTCACCTCTGAAGCAATAATTAGGATATCGGCGTAAAAGTTGCCCTCAAGCACAGGGTAATGAATTTGTTACTTTAAGATAAAGCAAGAAAAATCTAGAAACATTTTTAAGATTTTTTTAATACATTTGATAATACAGGGAGCTGAATTTATAACATCAGCCAGCATAAGGTTCATAGTAAGATTATTATTTTTGCCCAACGACTAAAAGTACTTAACAGGGATTTCCACTGCTTTGACCTTAAAGGGGTATTCGCATCACAAAGATCCTATCCCAATATGTACGTAGTAGGTGTATTAATAATAGTGTTTACAAATTCTTACAAATAGAAATGTAGTGTAGTTCTTCTGATTAACTATGTCACTTACCCTATGTGGAGGATATTGCAGTAGCGACATAGCGAATCAGAAGAACCATACTACTTTGCTAATTGGAGGTGTTTGCTAATATTATTATTATTACACTGACTACATATTGGGATATGACTCTGGAGATTTAATGACCTATGAAGTTAAGAACCTAAAAATTAAAAGGGGGCTCTGTAAGCTTAACAAAAACCTGCCATGTTGAAAATGCAGCCCAATTTGACGCTAGCTAGTTATAGAGCAGGAAGAACTGGAAAGAATGACATATAGTTTGATGGGATTTTCATGGAGAAGATTCAATATACCTGTTATTCAATACAAAGAAGAGTCCAGTGGGCCGTCCTACTCAGAGATTAATAGCTGCTTTGCATAGACACTTGCACAGGATGGGCTGTGGATTTCTGAATAGGACCACCCATTGGACTCCTCCGTCCAGAAAGAGGAGGATTTTAATTGATCAGTGCAAGTTAATACTTAATCTTTTCCGACATATTTAAATACATCATTCTGACAAGATTTTTTTTAACTTTTAGTATCCTGCCTGCTGATTGAATGGCATTTTCAGTGTGACATTTTCTCTTTAAATCTACAGGCCCATGATGAGTTTTTGCTGTGTTTTTTATGTGGCACATTGTCTGCACTATTTTTGCATCCATTAAGGTTAATTTCATTTTTTCCAGTCTAAAAAATTTACCAAAACTCATTGTGAGTGTAGACTAAGGGTATGTGCACACGTTGTGGATTTGTCTGTGGAATTTTCTCTGCGGATTTGGCTAAATGACCTGCGTTTTACCTGCGGATATAGTGCAGATTTACTGTGGATTTTCTGCAGATTTTATGCAGATTTCACCTGCATTTTTACACTTCCGGATTCATATAATGGAAGAGGTGTAAAAACGCTGTGGATACCGCATAAAGAATTGACATGCTGCGGAAAATAAACCGCAGCAAATCTGCATGGAATTTTCTGCAGCATGTGCACAGTGGATTTCGTTTCCAATAGGTTTACATGGTACTGTACACCGCATGGAAAACTGATCCGCATCCGCAGCCAAATCCGTAACGTGTGCACACACCCTGAGAGCTCCTTGCTGCTGAGTACTTTACTGTATGTAAAGGACTGAAAAATAAAATTGATTGGTGACTGGTGGACTTTTATTCAAAAAGGGGCACTTTATGATGAGGGACAGTCCTACAGTTAGGTCCATATATATTTGGACAAAGACAACATTTTTCTAATTTTGGTTCTAGACATTACCACAATGAATTAAACAATTCAGATGCAGTTGAAGTTCAGACTTTCAGCTTTCATTTGAGGGTATCCACATTAAAATTGGATGAAGGGTTTAGGAGTTTCACCTGCTTAACATGTGCCACCCTGTTTTTAAAGGGACCAAAAGTAATTGGACAATTGACTCCAAGGCTATTTCATGGACAGGTGTGGGCAATCCCTTTGTTATGTCACTCTCAATTAAGCAGATAAAAGGCCTGGAGTTGATTTGAGGTGTGGTGCTTGCATTTGGAAGGTTTTGCTGTGAAGGAAACATGCGGTCAAAGGAGCTCTCCATGCAGGTGAAACAAGCCATCCTTAAGCTGCAAAAAACAGAAAAAACCCATCCGAGAAATTGCTACAACATTAGGAGTGCCAAAATCTACGGTTTGGTACATCCTGAGAAAGAAAGAAAGCACTGGTGAACTCATCAATGCAAAAAGACCTGGGCGCCCACAGAAGACAACAGTGGTGGATGATCGCAGAATAGTCTCCATGGTGAAGAGAAACCCCTTCACAACAGCCAACCAAGTGAACAACACTCTCCAGGAGGTAGGCGCATCAATATCCAAATCTACCATAAAGAGAAGACTGCATGAAAGTAAATACAGAGGGTTCACTGCACGGTGCAAGCCACTCATAAGCATCAAGAATCAAAAGGCTAGACTGGACTTTGCTAAAAAACATCTAAAAAAGCCAGCACTGTTCTGGAAGAACATTCTTTGGACAGATGAAACCAAGATCAACCTCTACCAGAATGATGGAAAGAGAAAAGTATGGCGAAGGCGTGGTAAAGCTCATGAACCAAAGCATACCACATCATTAGTAAAACACTGCGGAGGCAGTGTGATGGCTTGGGCATGCATGGCTGCCAGTGACACTGGGTCACTAGTGTTTATTGATGATGTGACACAGGACAGAAGCAGCCGAATGAATTCTGAGGTATTCAGAGCCATACTGTGTGCTCAGATCCAGCCAAATGCAGGAAAACTGATTGGTCATCGTTTCATACTACAGATGGACAATGACTAGTGTTGAGCATTCCGATACCGCAAGTATCGGGTATCGGCCGATATTAGCGGTATTGGAATTCCGATACTTAATTCCGATACTTTTTTCATATCGGATTCCGGGATCGGAATCGGAATAGGAAGTTCCCATCATGCTATGAGCCTGCTTGCTTTGATTAAGCCAATGGGAATCCTCCGAAGTGTGGGCACATCCTGTTAGGCATGTAGGCATGTTAACTATTGGCATGGCTGTGATTGGCTGCCGAAATGATGTCATGATGCACTATAAAAGCCACCGCAGCCGCCATTTCTGGTCACTCTGCTGTGAATTCAGTTAGGGACAGGCTGCTGTAGAAGACTGTGAGGGACAGTTAGAAATAGCGATTCCACCAAACATCTAGTGCTTTACCCAGGCTACATAAACCACCACTGTAGCATTCTTTGCCCTAGCAGCAGTGTTCACAGCTGTCTGCAAGGGCTGTGTGAGTGCAGCTCACGCTGTGGAGTGGGTCCTGCAGCCACGTCAGGCTGTAGGCCACCCAGTGTGATCACTGCTGCCTCATACATCTTTTATTTTTTGAGCTGCATTTTTTAAATAATTTCAATCTAGTGTGCTTCCATCCGTATCCATATACGTTGGTTGCAAACACTAGTAGTAGACAGCGGAGCCTTTCTGCAGCCTTTCAGTGCTAGTGTCCACTTTGCTGCACTGTTCACGGCTGTCTGAGAGGTCTCTGACTGTGTGTGAGTGCAGCTCACGCTGAGTAGTGTGTCCTGCAGCTACGTCTGGCTGTAGGACGCTCAGCGTGCGTCACTGCCTCACACATATTTTTATTTGAGTGCAGCTCATTTTTTCTTCTATTAGTGTGCATCCATCCGTCTCCATCTACGGTGGTTGCAAACACTATATAGGAGTACACAGCGGAGCCTTTCTGCAGCCTGTCAGTGCCAGTGCCCACTTAGCTGCACTGTTGACGGCTGTCTGAGAGGTCTCTGACTGTGTGTGAGTGCAGCTCACGCTGAGTAGAGTGTCCTGCAGCTACGTCTGGTTGTAGGACGCTCAACGTGCGTCACTGCCTCACACATATTTGTCTTTGAGTGCAGCTCATTTTTTCTTCTCCTATTAGTGTGCATCCATCCGTATCCATCAACATTGGTTGGTTGCAAACACTATATAGGAGTAGATAGAGGAGCCTTTTTTTCTGGCTTGTGCCCTGCCGGCGCAGCCAGATTAGTATTACCCAATTTTTTGGGAGCCTCATCTTTTGCATTGTAGGTTACCTGCCTGCATTGTAATAGCTCCAAAAAGTTGGTGATACTATCAGTTTCAATTCTTTGTTCTCATACTTTGAGTTTGTTTCAAACAAAGAAACCACATAAAAAGTTCACCAAACACTACATTTTGAACTTGTGTAGGCCACATCAGCTCCTATTAAAGTCTAGTCCACACACACACACTTCATAAAATTAGTGTTTCTTGTACCTGTAACCAGCTGTTCAGGAATAAGCACACTAAGGCCCCCCTTTGTACTTTTTTGCCTATCTTAAGCAGTCTTGCAAGATGAAGAAGGCAGGGAGTAAGGCGCGGGGGCGTGGGCATGGGCGTGGAGTTTCAGCAGGGAGAGGACGTGGGGATTCTGCAGGGAGAGGACGTGGGGATTCTGCAGGTAGAGGACGTGGGGATTCTGGGCCTGCTGCGGGCACCAGTGGATCAGCATCCCCCAGTTTTAGCAGGCAACAGTCCTTTATGCGCAGCTTTGTAGGACCTCAACGTACCCCACTGCTGCGGGAGGAACAAATTGAAGCCGTTGTCGGATGGATGGCAGCTAACGCATCGACTTCAATTACTTCCGCATCCTCTCAGGGTCAGAGCACCGAAGAGCAACCATCTGTCTCTTCACCACCTGCCAAAGTGCCCAGGCAGTCAGAGAGACATGGACAGGAGCCATCACAGTCTCTACTTCTGTTCTCGGAATCTGTTGGCTTGGAAAGAGGGGGCCAGCCAAGCAGCATTCCTGAATGTGAAGAAGAGGGAGTATGCAGTGATGCGCAACTTCTTTGTCCCTCTGAATCTGAAGAGGCGAGTGGGCCAGTGCCTATGGTCAGCACACCTCAGTACGCATCAGATGATGACGAGACTCAGTTGCCACTTTCTGGTGCGTACGGTGCTGGCGAGACAACCCCGGAGAAGCAGCTGTTTGAAGAGGGGAGGGAAGATGATGAGGTCCTTGACCCATCATGGCGTGAGCAACAGGAAGGTGGTGGTAGCAGCTCTGAGGAAGAGATTCCCCTACCGGCCAAAACAGGAGGCAGAGGGAGGGGGAAGACTTGGTTGCCTGTACCCTCCACTTCGGCACCCGTTAGGAGCATTCCTCCTTCCAAAGGCAAACCGGGCGCTCACAAGAGTTGCAGTGCGTGGTCCTTTTTTGACACAGTTGCAGATGACATTTGCTTTGTCAAATGCAAGCTGTGTCATCAGAGAGTCAAAAGAGGGAGAAATGTCAGCAACCTCAATACCACAAATATGTGGAAACATGTGCGCACCAAGCACGAGTTGGAGTTGCAGAGACACCCTGAAGACGTAGGCCAACGTACAGCACCACCTACCACCTCTTCAGTTCGTGTTGGGCCCTCTTCCTCCAGCTCACACACTGCTGGTTCGGCTTCCTCACAGGATCGCCAAGGAAGAACCTCTGCCACTGTTGTCCGGAGACCCTGTCAGATTCCACCCATAACAGCACGTTCCCATCCATCACAGCCATCGGTAGCACAGGCATGGGATAAAAGGCGCCCTTACTCGGCAAACCATCCCCGAGCACAGTCTCTGAATGCTGGCATTGCCAAACTTCTGGCAGTTGAAATGCTGTCATTCAGGCTGGTGGACACTGACACCTTCCGGGACTTAATGGCATTGGCAGTCCCCCAATACAACGTGCCCAGCCGCTTTTATTTCAGCAGGCGAGCCGTCCCTGCCCTGCAGAAACATGTTGAGGGCAAAATAAAACATGCGCTACTAAACGCCGTTAGTAGCAAGGTCCACCTGACCACCGATGCGTGGACCAGTAACCATGGACAGGGACGATACCTTTCCCTCACTGCCCACTGGGTCAATGTTGTGGAGCTGGGTACGGATCTGGAGAGTGGAGCTGTACGTGTTCTTCCAACGCCACGGATTGCAGGACTCCAGTCTGTACACATAGACTCCTCCTCCTACTCAAGTTCCTCAGAAACAGCAGAGCAGGAGCCTGTTACGACCGATATGAGCACAGCCGTGGCCAAACGTCAACAGGCTGTACTCAAATTAATTTCTTTGGGGAATCGAAGCCACACAGCGCAGGAGCTCTGGAATGCTATCAAGCTGGAGAGCGATGTGTGGTTTGGGCCAGCGAATCTCCAGCCGGGCTTGGTAGTGTGTGACAATGGCCGAAATCTGGTGGCAGCTCTTGGCCTAGGCAACCTCACACACATCCCATGTCTGGCACATGTTCTTAACTTGGTCGTGCAGAGCTTTCTGAGGGACTATCCGGATCTTGATGCACTGTTACACAAGGTCCACATAGAGTGCGCTCACTTGCGACGTTCCAGCATGGCAAGATCGCGCCTCGCTGCTCTGCAGCGACGATTTGGCCTTCCGGAACATCGCATCATATGTGACCTACCCACCCGGTGGAATTCAACGTTACATATGTTGGAGCGGTTGTGTGAGCAGCAGGCAGCAGTCATGGAGTACCAGCTGCATCAGGCGCAAACAAGTCGCACTGTGCGCCGTTCACACTTCAGCACCATTGAGTGGGCCTCTATGAAGGACATCTGCCTCGTTTTGCGTGCCTTCGATGAATCCACGCGGATGGCGAGTGCAGATGATGCACTAGTCAGCATGACTGTCCCCCTTATCTGCCTGCTTCAACAAACACTGCAAGCACTAAGGGATGAGGTTTCAGAAGAGGTGGAGGATGAGGAGTCCCAAATGCCATCTGCTTCTGGACAGTCTGCGCTACGTGTTTCCTCACAAAGGCCTAGGCAGGGGACACTTTGTGAGGAGGATGAGGAGGAGTCGATGGAGGAGGAAGACATCTCTCCAGAGGAGGGAGGTACACAAACCTCTACTCAGTATGTACAGCGAGGGTGGGGTGATGCAGAGCAGGTCGAGGTCACGCCTCAAACAGGGGACAGCGGTTCTTTGGCAGTTGGGAGTCTGCAGCACATGGTTGATTTCATGCTGCAGTGCCTGAGAAACGACCGCCGCATCGCCCACATTCTCGTCTCGGCTGATTATTGGGTGTACACCCTCCTAGATCCTCGCTACCGGGACAGCGTACAAAGGCTCATACCAACGTTGAACCGGGAGCGTAAAATGCGGGAGTACGAAGAGTCACTGGTGCAGTCCATAATGTTTTCCATTCCACCCGACAGCATTGTTGCTAGTGCTTTACAAAGCAGCTCTGTGCGTCGAGGCAGTGGAGGAAACTCTGCACAAAGAGGGAGCAGAGGCAGTGCCGCAGCACAAGGCAAGACCACTATGGCCCAAATGTGGCAAAGTTTTGTGTGTCCACCACAATTGTCTACACCATCAGCGACGCCTCGAGTCAGCAGGAGGCAACGCTTCCGTCAGATGGTGTCAGACTACATGTCTTGCCCTGTCGCTGTACTCCCAGATGGCTCTTCCCCCTTCAAGTTTTGGGTCTCTAAGCTGGATACATGGCCAGAGCTTAGCCAGTATGCATTGGAGGTGCTGGCTTGCCCTGCTGCCAGTGTATTATCGGAACGTGTCTTTAGTGCCGCAGGTGGTGTACTAACAGACCGTCGCACGCGACTATCTTCCGATAATGTTGACCGGCTGACTTTTCTGAAAATGAACAAGGCCTGGATCTCCAAAGACTTTGCCATTCCTCTTACAGACTAAATTAGTGGTTGGCAACTGTATCCAGGTCTGCTGGTGTGTTCATTTTTCTACCACCTGAACTATAATCCCTGTGCTTCAACACAGCCAGTTGTCGCTCAGATGTGTCGTCTGCACAGAGAAACACACTAGCTCCTGTGTTACTGGGGTTCAGTAATGCCAGCTGATCCCCTGCTGTGTGGACGGCAGAGTCACCAGCTCCATCAACATTCAAACCACTACTGATTTTTAACCGTGCCCAACTTAGGTCTCTGGCTCCACTGTCTCTACTATTTCCCCTGACCTCCAACCCCGCCATCTACATCTCTGAAGTGGCGTCAGCACAATCTACACTTGTTCCTGTGTTCCTGTGGCTCAGTCCCATCAGTTTATCCCCTGATGTGTGTCCGGCAAGGTCTCCTGCTCTGTCCACATTCCCATAACCAGTAGTGGGAATGAGGACAGAGCTGGCGAACTTGCCGGACAAACATCAGGGGATCAACTGATGGGACTGAGCACCAGTAACACAGGAACAAGTGTAGATTGTGCTGACGCCACTTCAGAGATGTAGCTGGCGGGGTTGGAGGCCAGGGTAAATAGTAGAGACAGTGGAGCCAGAGGCCTAAGTGGAGCATGGTTAGAATCAGTAGTAGTCCACAACCTCCATAAAAACCGATGCCCATTGGCCTCTGCATGCGGCATGCGTAATCCTGGGCTCCAACAGCGTCAGTTGGTGTTCAGAAGTGTCGTCTCCACAGAGCCAAACACATTCGTTCAAGTGTTAGTGGGGTTCAGCACTGCCAGCTGTTCCCCTGCTGTGGAGATGGCAAGTCTCCTGCTGCCTTCACCTGCCAAAATCCAGTAGGCCCCAGCCTGCTCCTCGCCTAATCCTGGGCTCCAACAGCGTCAGTTGGTGTTCAGAAGTGTCGTCTCCACAGAGCCAAACACATTCGTTCAAGTGTTAGTGGGGTTCAGCACTGTCAGCTGTTCCCCTGCTGTGGAGATGGCAAGTCTCCTGCTGCATTCACCTGCCAAAATCCAGTAGGCCCCAGCCTGCTCCTCGCCTAATCCTGGGCTCCAACAGCGTCAGTTGGTGTTCAGAAGTGTCGTCTCCACAGAGCCAAACACATTCGTTCAAGTGTTAGTGGGGTTCAGCACTGTCAGCTGTTCCCCTGCTGTGGAGATGGCAAGTCTCCTGCTGCATTCACCTGCCAAAATCCAGTAGGCCCCAGCCTGCTCCTCGCCTAATCCTGGGCTCCAACAGCGTCAGTTGGTGTTCAGAAGTGTCGTCTCCACAGAGCCAAACACATTCGTTCAAGTGTTAGTGGGGTTCAGCACTGTCAGCTGTTCCCCTGCTGTGGAGATGGCAAGTCTCCTGCTGCATTCACCTGCCAAAATCCAGTAGGCCCCAGCCTGCTCCTCGCCTAATCCTGGGCTCCAACAGCGTCAGTTGGTGTTCAGAAGTGTCGTCTCCACAGAGCCAATCACATTCGTTCAAGTGTTAGTGGGGTTCAGCACTGTCAGCTGTTCCCCTGCTGTGGAGATGGCAAGTCTCCTGCTGCCTTCACCTGCCAAAATCCAGTAGGCCCCAGCCTGCTCCTCGCCTAATCCTGGGCTCCAACAGCGTCAGTTGGTGTTCAGAAGTGTCGTCTCCACAGAGCCAAACACATTCGTTCAAGTGTTAGTGGGGTTCAGCACTGTCAGCTGTTCCCCTGCTGTGGAGATGGCAAGTCTCCTGCTGCATTCACCTGCCAAAATCCAGTAGGCCCCAGCCTGCTCCTCGCCTAATCCTGGGCTCCAACAGCGTCAGTTGGTGTTCAGAAGTGTCGTCTCCACAGAGCCAAACACATTCGTTCAAGTGTTAGTGGGGTTCAGCACTGTCAGCTGATCCCCTGCTGTGGAGATGGCAAGTCTCCTGCTGCATTCACCTGCCAAAATCCAGTAGGCCCCAGCCTGCTCCTCGCCTAATCCTGGGCTCCAACAGCGTCAGTTGGTGTTCAGAAGTGTCGTCTCCACAGAGCCAAACACATTAGTTCAAGTGTTAGTGGGGTTCAGCACTGTCAGCTGTTCCCCTGCTGTGGAGATGGCAAGTCTCCTGCTGCCTTCACCTGCCAAAATCCAGTAGGCCCCAGCCTGCTCCTCGCCTAATCCTGGGCTCCAACAGCGTCAGTTGGTGTTCAGAAGTGTCGTCTCCACAGAGCCAAACACATTCGTTCAAGTGTTAGTGGGGTTCAGCACTGTCAGCTGTTCCCCTGCTGTGGAGATGGCAAGTCTCCTGCTGCCTTCACCTGCCAAAATCCAGTAGGCCCCAGCCTGCTCCTCGCCTAATCCTGGGCTCCAACAGCGTCAGTTGGTGTTCAGAAGTGTCGTCTCCACAGAGCCAAACACATTCGTTCAAGTGTTAGTGGGGTTCAGCACTGTCAGCTGTTCCCCTGCTGTGGAGATGGCAAGTCTCCTGCTGCCTTCACCTGCCAAAATCCAGTAGGCCCCAGCCTGCTCCTCGCCTAATCCTGGGCTCCAACAGCGTCAGTTGGTGTTCAGAAGTGTCGTCTCCACAGAGCCAAACACATTCGTTCAAGTGTTAGTGGGGTTCAGCACTGTCAGCTGTTCCCCTGCTGTGGAGATGGCAAGTCTCCTGCTGCATTCACCTGCCAAAATCCAGTAGGCCCCAGCCTGCTCCTCGCCTAATCCTGGGCTCCAACAGCGTCAGTTGGTGTTCAGAAGTGTCGTCTCCACAGAGCCAAACACATTCGTTCAAGTGTTAGTGGGGTTCAGCACTGCCAGCTGTTCCCCTGCTGTGGAGATGGCAGTCTCTCCTGCTGTCTCCGCATTACAAAGACAGTAGGCCTCTGCCTACACCCTCCTATTTCCTGGGCTTCAACACAGCCAGTTGTAGCTCGGAAGTGCCGTCCACACGGAAAGAGACACTTGCTCCCGTGTCTCAGTGGGGTTCAGTAACGTCAGCTGATCCCCTGCTTTGTGGATGGCAGTCTCTCCTGCTGTCACCTCATTCAAAATACAGTAGGCCTCTGCCTACACCCTCCTATTTCCTGGGCTTCAACACAGCCAGTTGTAGCTCGGAAGTGCCGTCCACACGGAAAGAGATACTTGCTCCCGTGTCTCAGTGGGGTTCAGTAACGTCAGCTGATCCCCTGGTGTGTGGATGGCAGTCTCTCCTGCTGTCACCTCATTCAAAATACAGTAGGCCTCTGCCTACACCCTCCTATTTCCTGGGCTTCAACACAGCCAGTTGTAGTTCGGAAGTGCCGTCCACACGGAAAGAGACACTTGCTCCCGTGTCTCAGTGGGGTTCAGTAACGTCAGCTGATCCCCTGCTTTGTGGATGGCAGTCTCTCCTGCTGTCACCTCATTCAAAATACAGTAGGCTTCTGCCTACACCCTCCTATTTCCTGGGCTTCAACACAGACAGTTGTAGTTCGGAAGTGCCGTGCACACGGAAAGAGACACTTGCTCCCGTGTCTCAGTGGGGTTCAGTAACGTCAGCTGATCCCCTGCTTTGTGGATGGCAGTCTCTCCTGCTGTCACCTCTTTCAAAATACAGTAGGCCTCTGCCTACACCCTCCTATTTCCTGGGCTTCAACACAGCCAGTTGTAGTTCGGAAGTGCCGTCCACACGGAAAGAGACACTTGCTCCCGTGTCTCAGTGGGGTTCAGTAACGTCAGCTGATCCCCTGCTGTGTGGATGGCAGTCTCTCCTGCTGTCACCTCATTCAAAATACAGTAGGCCTCTGCCTACACCCTCCTATTTCCTGGGCTTCAACACAGCCAGTTGTAGTTCGGAAGTGCCGTCCACACGGAAAGAGACACTTGCTCCCGTGTCTCAGTGGGGTTCAGTAACGTCAGCTGATCCCCTGCTGTGTGGATGGCAGTCTCTCCTGCTGTCACCTCATTCAAAATACAGTAGGCCTCTGCCTACACCCTCCTATTTCCTGGGCTTCAACACAGCCAGTTGTAGTTCGGAAGTGCCGTCCACACGGAAAGAGACACTTGCTCCCGTGTCTCAGTGGGGTTCAGTAACGTCAGCTGATCCCCTGGTGTGTGGATGGCAGTCTCTCCTGCTGTCACCTCATTCAAAATACAGTAGGCCTCTGCCTACACCATCCTATTTCCTGGGCTTCAACACAGCCAGTTGTAGTTCGGAAGTGCCGTCCACACGGAAAGAGACACTTGCTCCCGTGTCTCAGTGGGGTTCAGTAACGTCAGCTGATCCCCTGCTGTGTGGATGGCAGTCTCTCCTGCTGTCACCTCATTCAAAATACAGTAGGCCTCTGCCTACACCATCCTATTTCCTGGGCTTCAACACAGCCAGTTGTAGTTCGGAAGTGCCGTCCACACGGAAAGAGACACTTGCTCCCGTGTCTCAGTGGGGTTCAGTAACGTCAGCTGATCCCCTGCTGTGTGGATGGCAGTCTCTCCTGCTGTCACCTCTTTCAAAATACAGTAGGCCTCTGCCTACACCCTCCTATTTCCTGGGCTTCAACACAGCCAGTTGTAGTTCGGAAGTGCCGTCCACACGGAAAGAGACACTTGCTCCCGTGTCTCAGTGGGGTTCAGTAACGTCAGCTGATCCCCTGCTGTGTGGATGGCAGTCTCTCCTGCTGTCACCTCATTCAAAATACAGTAGGCCTCTGCCTACACCCTCCTATTTCCTGGGCTTCAACACAGCCAGTTGTAGTTCGGAAGTGCCGTCCACACGGAAAGAGACACTTGCTCCCGTGTCTCAGTGGGGTTCAGTAACGTCAGCTGATCCCCTGCTTTGTGGATGGCAGTCTCTCCTGCTGTCACCTCATTCAAAATACAGTAGGCCTCTGCCTACACCCTCCTATTTCCTGGGTTTCAACACAGCCAGTTGTAGTTCGGAAGTGCCGTCCACACGGAAAGAGACACTTGCTCCCGTGTCTCAGTGGGGTTCAGTAACTTCAGCTGATCCCCTGCTTTGTGGATGGCAGTCTCTCCTGCTGTCACCTCATTCAAAATACAGTAGGCCTCTGCCTACACCCTCCTATTTCCTGGGCTTCAACACAGCCAGTTGTAGTTCGGAAGTGCCGTCCACACGGAAAGAGACACTTGCTCCCGTGTCTCAGTGGGGTTCAGTAACGTCAGCTGATCCCCTGCTGTGTAGATGGCAAAGTCTCCTGCTGCCTACACAGTCATACCACTACTGATTTTTAACCGTGCTCCAATTAGGCCTGTGGCTCCACTGTCTCTCGTATTTCCCCTGTCCTCCAACCCCGCCAGTTACAGCTCCGAAGTGGCGTCTGCACAATCCACACTTGTTCCTGTGTTACAGGTGTTCAGTCCGGTCAGTTAATCCCCTGATGTGTGTCCGGCAATGTCGCCTGCTCTGTCCACATTCCCATTATGGGAATGTGGACAGAGCAGGCGACATTGCCGGACACACATCAGGGGATTAACTGACCGGACTGAACACCTGTAACACAGGAACAAGTGTGGATTGTGCAGACGCCACTTCGGAGCTGTAACTGGCGGGGTTGGAGGACAGGGGAAATACGAAAATCAGTGAAGCCACAGGCCTAAGTGGAGCTTGGTTCAAATTAGTAGTCTACAACCGATCTTAAAATTTCTTCAATGCAGCCTCAGCCTGCTCCGTGCTTGTCCCTGGGCTTCAACACAGCCAGTTGTTGCTCGGA
The DNA here is from genome assembly GCF_039654945.1 of Dendrobates tinctorius. Lineage (NCBI taxonomy): Eukaryota > Metazoa > Chordata > Amphibia > Anura > Dendrobatidae > Dendrobates > Dendrobates tinctorius. Next base: position 15,183,069 of record NW_027361784.1, on the reverse strand, counting down.
AGTGCCGTCTTCACAGAGTAAAACACTAGCTCCTGTGTTTGTGGGGTTCAGTAACGTCAGCTGTTCCCCTGCTGTTTTGATGGCAATCTGTCCTGCTGCCTCCCAATTGACAGCACATCAGGCCTCAGCCTGCTAAGTGCTTGTCCTGGGCTCCAACATCGCCAGTTGCTGCTCATAACTGACTTTGGCACGGGTACTCCCTCCTGCCCAGCTTGGTTCCAGCCCTGCCTGCTGTTTCCGGGAAGTGTCAATGTCAGTTTGCCACCCCAAGTTGCCATGTCGTGTTGCGGTTGGGTTAGCCGAGGCTAGGGTGCCAGCAGTTTAGGTGCTTCCTATGTGGACTGCGGGTTCTGGTAAGAAAGGCTTGTTCCATAGTGCCAGTAGGACAAGCACCCCCTGTAGGACTGTGTGATTCGGTAAATGCGGCCAGCTTGCGGCATGCCAACTTTGCTTTTCAGGGGTAACTTCTGATACCCCTCCGTGTTCCAGCACCGTCAGCTGGTTCTCGTCAGAGCCTTTGGCCTAGGTGCCTCCATCTCGGTATCCGAGTTCCGGCAACGTCTGCTGGTCCTTGGTAGTGCTTTGTAGCACAGGTACCTCCTGCTTAGTAACCGGGTTCCAGCACCGTCAGCTGGTCCTCGGTTGTGCCATTGGCTCTTATTCCTTCTGCTGCCCCTCCGGGTGCCAGCACTGTCAGCTGGTCCTCGCTATTTCCATTTGCTCTTGCAGCTTATGCTACCCCTCCGGGTTCCTGCACCGTCAGCTGGTTCTCGGCAGAGCCTTTGGCCTAGGTGCCTCCATCTCGGTATCCGAGTTCCGGCAACGTCTGCTGGTCCTTGGTAGTGCTTTGTAGCACAGGTACCTCCTGCTTAGTAACCGGGTTCCAGCACCGTCAGCTGGTCCTTGGTTGTGCCATTGGCTCTTATTCCTTCTGCTGCCCCTCCGGGTGCCAGCACTGTCAGCTGGTCCTCGCTATTTCCATTTGCTCTTGCAGCTTATGCTACCCCTCCGGGTTCCAGCACCGTCAGCTGGTTCTCGTCAGAGCCTTTGGCCTAGGTGCCTCCATCTCGGTATCCGAGTTCCGGCAACGTCTGCTGGTCCTTGGTAGTGCTTTGTAGCACAGGTACCTCCTGCTTAGTAACCGGGTTCCAGCACCGTCAGCTGGTCCTCGGTAGTGCCATTGGCTCTTGTTCCTTCTGCTGCCCCTCCCGGTGCCAGTACCGTCAGCTGGTTCAAGAGGACAAAGAACAGGAAGACAACCACCAAGATGCAGAACAACAAGAGAGAGAAGACCAAGAAGCATAAAAAAAACAAAGCAGAAGAACATTAAGCATAAGACTAATACTCTGAGCAAATGATATTATCTTATTTATAAGCAGAAGAAGACTAAGCAGTGTATGGGGGTGAGTCCGTTCCTCCTCGTGGTGCCCCTGGAAAAGGCCTGCTGCTGCAGGCCAAACTGAACGCGGACAAATCCTGTTGTAAATCTTTTGTGACAGGCAGAACGGAAGGTGTAAACTTCTAACTTTTCCAGATAACAACTACAGGAATGCCTGACACAAACAAGAATATGATGAAGAAGAATAGGAAGAAGATGAAGAAGTTGAATATGTAGAATAATAATTGTTGAATAAGAAGAATATGAAGAATGTAAGAAAAGGAAGAAGAAGAAGAATGTAAAAAAAGGAAGTAGAAGAATTTAAAAAAGGAAGAAGAAGAAGAATGTAAAAAAAGGAATAAGAAGAAGAATGTAAAAAAAGGAAGAAGAAGAATGTAAAAAAAGGAAGTAGAAGAATGTAAAAAAAGGAGGAAGAAGAAGAAGAAGAATGTAAAAAAAGGAATAAGAAGAAGAAGAAGGTAAAAAAAAGGAAGAAGAATAAGAAAGAAGAAGAAAGAAGAAGAAGACATACATGTCTGGCAAAATATAAATGAGGCTAACATAGTCAATATCTTTGTAACTCCTAACATCTTTAAAAAAAAAGTTTAATTCCTGCTATTCCATTTGATTGGGCTAAACCTCTATGGCTTTAATGTCTCCTCCACCTCCCACAATACATTCTACATTATTCTTAGTTGTTTTTCTTCATGTAGAATTAACCTACAAGGAAAGAAAGGTTTTTTTTTAATTCCGATATTTTGGCCCCATTGACTTGCATTGGTTCCCGGTATCGGAATCGGCGATACCGATACTTTTTTTTAAGATCGGCCGATCCATTCCGATCCGATATTTTCAAGTATCGGCTGGTATCGCTCAACTCTAACAATGACCCAAAACATAAAGCCAAAGCAACCCAGGAGTTTATTAAAGCAAAGAAGTGGAATATTCTTGAATGGCCAAGTCAGTCACCTGATCTCAACCCAATTGAGCATGCATTTCACTTGTTAAAAACTAAACTTCAGACAGAAAGGCCACAAACAAACAGCAACTGAAAACCACCGCAGTGAAGGCCTGGCAGAGCATCAAAAAGGAGGAAACACAGCGTCTGGTGATGTCCATGAGTTCAAGACTTCAGGCAGTCATTGCCAACAAAGGGTTTTCAACCAAGTACTAGAAATGAACGTTTTATTTTTTTTATTTACAATTATTTAATCTGACAAATTACTTTTGGTCCCTTTAAAAACAGGGTGGCACATGTTAAGGAGCAGAAACTCTTAAACCCTTCATCCAACTTTAATGTGGATACCCTCAAATGAAAGCTGAAAGTCTGAACTTCAACTGCATCTGATATGTTTTGTTTAAAATTCATTGTGGTAATGTCTAGAACCAAAGTTAGAAAAATGTTGTCTATGTCCAAATATATATGGACCTAACTGTATATACTGTTCACGTTCAGGGGTCCGCTTCCTTCCATTCCAGGTGAATACTATTGTATTATATTACAACGGCAGTGTTATTTTAGATTCCTGTACATTTCCTTTTCACCATTTTTACATTTTCACATTGACAGCGCTCATTTAATATGATCTATAAACTTGCTTTTTCATTTTCTGTTCACGTATTCCTTCCAAAATGTAAGAACGTCTGTCACTCGTTCCTCCTTGTTTTGTTGCTTAGCAACATTCCATATTTAGTTATTCATTGGGAACTAAGTCATTTTTACTTGGATAATATATTGAGCTCTGTAGAGAGAGAGAGCAGGCTCACTAGATTGATTGTGACCAAAGGAGAACACAATGAAGCCCTTTTCATGCCTTCACTCGGTTATGACTGCCACCGGTATTCATTGATGGAATCAGCACCGTGGAACAAATCAGAGTTCCCTAAGGAAATAATATGTATCCATCATGCGGTAATGACTAGAAATTGGTACATATGTGTTTCATCAAGGCTAATGGAAATTAGCATAGAGTTTATACCTGACCATAATAGTCATTGCAAACCATCAAGACAACACTGAGGCATAAAACACGGCCAACATATGCCGTAAGCAACCTTAATTCCCAGTAATGGAAAAGACGTAAACATTTTCTTTAAAAGACCCATCACTAGATCAAAAGTGGCACTTTGTGTTCTTATTTTATTTGTGCTCTTTCCCTGAGTACTCTTTTTTTTACTTTTAATTCAGCATTCGGTGCTAGAGATATGGGACTTATTATTTAGTGTTTATAATAACGAGGCAGTGCTCACAGGGTAATAATAAAGAGCAGCCTTCAAACATCCCCCAGATAATTTTTTGAGTCACACCCTTTCGGTAAAAACCATAAAAATTATCAGTAAATAAAAGACCCATATCTCTGGATCCGTATAGGAGAAAAAAAAAAAAGAATACTCAGGGGAGCAGTGTTAAAAAAATAAGAGCAAAATCGGACAAATTTTCAAATTTTCAGCTACTGACCAGTGTGGGGAGTTCTACTACCACTAAACCCAGACATCTCAGTTTTTGGCAAGACTTATTTTCGTTCATACGAGAAAATTGGTCAGATTATGCTGATCACACTCTGATCAGAGTTTGGTCAGAGTACGATCGGAGTGTGATTCAATTTTCTCAGTTGTGGAGAAAAAAAATGTTTCTCCACCTTCTCCATTGTGTCAGTCCATGAAAATCAGACAGCACTGCTAACAGTCAAAATGATTATTATGGTTGTGGACAAAAGCCCTTATGCAAAGATATTAGAAAAACATAGAATTAAAAAAAAGAAAGAAACCACGACTCCGTTCACAGGTTGGAGCTACGTTCCATTCAATTCCTGTAAACTACATTAACCCCTTCATGACCCAGCCTAATTTGACCTTAATGACCTGGCCTATTTTGACCTTAATGACCTGGCCATTTTTTGAAATTCTGACCAGTGTCCCTTTATGAGGTAATAACTCAGGAATGCTTCAACTCATCCTAGCGATTCTGAGATTATTTTTTCGTGACATATTGGGGTTCATGTTAGTGGTAGATTTAGGTCGATAATTTTTGCATTTTTTGTGAAAAAAAAACAGAAATTTGGCGAAAATTTTGAAAATTGCAAAATTTTCAATTTTTGATTTTTTATTCTGTTAAACCTGAGAGTTATGTGACACAAAATAGTTAATAAATAACATTTCCCACATGTCTACTTTACATCAGCACAATTTTGGAAACAAATTTTTTTGTTAGGAGGTTATAAGGGTTAAAATTTGACCAGCAATTTCTAATTTTTACAACAAAATTTCCAAAACCATTTTTTTAGTGACCATCTCACATTTGAAGACACATTGAGGGGTGTATATGGTAGAAAAAAAACAAAAGTGACACCATTCTAAAAACTGCACCCCTCAAGCTACTCAAAACTACATTCAAGAAGATTATTAACCATTCAGGTGCTTCACAGGGACTAAAGCAACATGGAAGGAAAAAATGGATATTTTTATTTTTCCAACAAAAATTTTCTTTTAGCATTAATTTTTTCATTTTCACATGGGTAACAGGATAAAATGGATAGTAAAATTTGTTGGGCAATTTCTCCTGAGTACACCGATACCTCAAATGTGGTCATAAACCACTTTTTGGGCACACGGCAGGGCTCAGAAGGGAAGGAGCGCCATTTGACTTTTTGAATGGAAAATATGCTGGAATATTCAGCGGACACCATGTCGTGTTTGGAGAGTCCCTGTGTGCCTAAACATTGGCGCTCTCCCACAAGTGACCCCATATTGGAAACTAGACCCTTCAAGGAACTTATCTAGCTGCATAGTGAGCACTTTGAACCCCCAAGTGCTTCACAAATTGATCGATAAAAAAAGTACTTTTTTTCACAAAAATGTTCTTTAGCCTCAGTTTTTTCATTTTCACATGGGTAACAGGATAAAATGGATCCTAAAATTTGTTGGGCAATTTCTCCTGAGTACACCGATACCTCATATGTGGTCATAAACCACTGTTTGGGTGCATGGCAGGGCCCGGAAGGGAATGCGTGCCATTTGACTTTTTGAATAGAAAATTAGCTCCAATCGTTAGCAGACACCATGTCGCGTTTGTAGAGTCCCTGTGTGCCTAAACATTGGAGTTTATCACAGTGATCAAAATAAATGAATGAATCTGCAGCCGGCAGAATATGGAAGGCGCACTGCGCATGCTCCCGCCATTTTCCAAGATGGCGGCGCCCATGATGCGGGACACCGGTACGGCCAGATGGACAGGAGGTACCGGGGAGGGTGAGGGGGGATCGGAAGGCTGGGGGGAGCTGATGATGACTGCGGTGACCGATCGCTGCCATCAGTCCGTGGCGGGGGGCGATCGCCCCTGCCAGCCGGTGTGGGGGGGTCAGATTAGTGTCTCCAGCCATGTCCGATGCTACTGCAGCATCGGCCATGGCTGGATTGTAATATTTCATCAAATTTCATTAATGAAATATTACTATCGCTCTGATTGGCTGTTGAAAGTAAAACTGCCAATCAGAGTGATCGTAGCCAAGTGGGAGCGAAGCCACCCCCCGTGGGATGAAGTACAAAGCCCCCTGTATCTGCTGGTCGGGTGACCTTTCAGTGACCCCGGTCACCCAACCTGCAGGGGGGCGTTGAAATCATGTCACAGCATATGCGTCATGGGTCGGATTGGCACCGACTTTCATGATGCATACGCTGTGTCACAGGTCGGGAAGGGGTAAGAAGTGAAAATTCAAATATTTGATGCATGTTTCCCAATGATCTCCTTAATGTAACAATGTATTTTATCTTCCTCCTGCATAAGGATGTAACTGTGTATCCAGATTTCCGGTGATTTCCTAAAATCAGGAATGCACATGCTCCAGAGTTGTGCACATTCCATCCACAGCAGGAGCCAGCTGTTGTACACTGCTGAGCTCCTTCTACATTGGCTAGCATAGGATCTAGCTCCAATCTAGGCGATTAACCCCTCAATTACCGCTGTCATTATGTGAGGAGATTGAGAAAGGTGCAATTGTGGCTGCTATTGCAACCAGAAGCATAACAATGGTCCCTCAACCTATTGGCAATGTGACTAGGCTCATTTGCACCCATACAAGTCTATGTGCATGTGGGAAACATCAGACTGCACTCTGATGTCCTCCCAGTGCAGTCCAATGTGTGCAGAGACAGGCAATAGAGATGGAGAAATTACTCTCTCCACCTCCTCCGCACTTGTGCTGCACTTCTCTCATGCGAGATGGAAGCATGGAGCACCGACACTTAACTCGAATTCATAGCAGAGCTTTAGCCAAGGGTCATTAGCATGTCACACCCGATGCTCCAGCACTGGATGTTGTATGACCGTGTGTCTCTAGCTTAACTTAGATTAGACATTGAATTATTATTTGAGATCAAATGATCACACATTTGAATTACTTTGTGGGACTAGTAACCAGTGCAGAAAACAAAACTTTAAGTGTTAAAAAAATGAGTTTAAGGGCTCGCTTAGAAGATCATATTATATAGGCCGGAGTCACACTACCGTAGAAAAAAAATCGCATAGCACTCGGACCAATGCTAATCTATGGTGCAGCTCCCACCATCTGTTTTTTTCTCGCCCGTATTATACGTGCGAGACCAATCGCAGCGTGCTGCGATTTGCACTGTATTACGGCCGAGACTCGCCAATGCCAGTCTATGGGTGCGAGAAAAAAATGGATTACATACGGACCATGCCTGTGACTTGCGAGAAATACGCATTGGTGTCCTTTAGAAAAGCTGGCAATTCAGTGCGCTATACTGTAAAATCACACTGACAGGTTAAAATAGAATAGAGAGAATACAGTTGTGGCCAAAAGTATTGACACCCCTGCAATTCTGTCAGATAATACTCAGTTTCTTCCTGAAAATGATTGCAAACACAAATTCTTTGGTATTATTATCTTCATTTAATTTGTCTTAAATGAAAAAACACAAAAAGAATTGTCCTAAAGCCAAATTGGATATAATTCCACACCAAACATAAAAAAGAGGGTGGACAAAAGTATTGGCACTGTTCGAAAAATCATGTGATGCTTCTCTAATTTGTGTAATTAACAGCACCTGTAACTTACCTGTGGCACCTAACAGGTGTTGGCAATAACTAAATCACACTTGCAGCCAGTTGACATAGATTAAAGTTGACTCAACCTCTGTCCTGTGTCCTTGTGTGTACCACATTGAGCATGGAGAAAAGAAAGACCAAAGAACTGTCTGAGGACTTGAGAAACCAAATTGTGAGGAAGCATGAGCAATCTCAAGGCTACAAGTCCATCTCCAAAGACCAGAATGTTCCTGTGTCTACCGTGCGCAGTGTCATCAAGAAGTTTAAAGCCCATGGCACTGTGGCTAACCTCCCTAGATTTGGACGGAAAAGAAAAATCGACAAGAGATTTCAACGCAAGATTGTGCTGATGTTGGATAAAGAACCTCGACTAACATCCAAACAAGTTAAAGCTGCCCTGCAGTCCGAGGGTACGACAGTGTCAACCCGTACTATCCATCGGCGTCTGAATGAAAAGGGACTGTATGGTAGGAGACCCAGGAAGACCCCACTTCTTACCCCGAGACATAAAAAATCCAGGCTGGAGTTTGCCAAAACTTACCTGAAAAAGCCTAAAACGTTTTGGAAGAATGTTCTCTGGTCAGATGAGACAAAAGTGGAGCTTTTTGGGCAAAGGCATCAACATAGAGTTTACAGGAGAAAAAAAAGAGGCATTCAAAGAAAAAACACGGTTCCTACAGTCAAACATGGTTCCCTGATGTTTTGGGGTTGCTTTGCTGCTTCTGGCACTGGACTGCTTGACCGTGGGCATGGCATTATGAAGTCTGAAGACTACCAAACAAATTTTGCAGCATAATGTAGGGCCCAGTGTGAGAAAGCTGGGTCTCCCTCAGAGGTTATGGGTCTTCCAGCAGGACAATGACCCAAAACACACTTTGAAAGAGCACTAGAAAATGGTTTGAGAGAAAACACTGGAGACTTCTAAGGTGGCCAGCAATGAGTCCAGACCTGAAGCCCATAGAACACCTGTGGAGAGATCTAAAAATGGCAGTTTGGAGAAGGCACCCTTCTAATATCAGGGACCTGGAGCAGTTTGCCAAAGAAGAATGGTTTAAAATTCCAGCAGAGCATTGTAAGAAGCCCTTGTTCTTTTGTAAAAAATAAAAAAGCAACAATATCCCATACCTATCTGCCATACAGTCATGTCCCATGCTGCAATCCATCTATAGAGAAAACCAAAAGCAAAACACAAAACAAATATCCTGGAATAAAAAAGTAAAAAAATATATTGCAAAAATTGCATGAAGGTAGTAATAATAGTAATAATAAGGGTATTTAGTATTTAGTTAACATAATTTTGATCAAAATAATGTAGAAGCCATCCCGCCACGTCACGGCAACCCTTGTGGGACAGTCCTAACTCTTGTATTTAAAACCTTTCCACTTGTCAAGTGACGTAAATGTGAACAAGGACAGAGGGACTGAACCACCAGTAATAGTATAGGCCAGACATCTATAGAGGTTAAATAGTTTACAACCGGTAGTGGTGCTAATGCTACCACCCCCGGCTGTAAACTACTGTGTAATGAATAAAAATCTGCCTGTGCAGCCTCCCCACCTGACTGGATATGAACTCATTAGTGTGGGAAAGTTTCTAAACATTTTCCCAAGCTGTCAAGTTCACCTCAGGTGAAGCAGGGAGTCTGTGCAGCCTAAATGACGTCAGCGGTAGTCACTGAGGCTGCACAGACTCCCCGCCTGACCCACGGTGAACTTGACAGTGTGGCAAAACGTTCAGAAACTTTCCCATGCTAATGAGTTCATGTCTGGTCAGGCGGGGAGGCTACACAGGCAGCTTTTCATTCATTTCATACGGAGGACAGGCATGGGATATTGATGCTTTTTTACTTTTGATTTTTTACAGGAGAACAAGGGCTTCAATTGGATGGGGAGTTTAATAAAGATGGCAAAAATGTGTGTTTAATTACTTCTTTAAAAGTCTTTATTCTTAATGTGTGTGTTTTTTTAACCCTTACATACTATTGGATTAATAATGGAGAGGTGTCTTATTGACACCTTTCCATTATTAACCAGGCTTAAAGTCACCTTACAAAAGCAAGGTGACATCAACCCCTTATTACCCCAGAGAGAAATCTATCTATATACCTATATATCGCAGGGTGTGCAGAGCCTTGTTCTTCCGCTGTTGCTGGATTACAACTTCGACCTTGTTTTACCAGACAAGAGCTGTACACAAGTCATTCACCAATTCAAAAGACATACTGATAGGGAATTTAGATTGTGAGCCCCATCGGGGACAGTGATGATAATATGTGCAAACTGTAAAGCGCTGCAGAATATGTTAGCACTATATAAAAATAAAGATTATTTATTTATTATTATTAATTATTAATTATTATTATTATTATTATTATTATTATTATTATTATTATTATTATATGCCACCCACTACAGGGCAATGGGAAGAGGGAGGCTAAGTGCCAGAATAGGCGCATTTTACAGATGCACCTTTCTGGGGTGGCTGGGGGCAGATTTTTTTTAGGCGGGGGGAAATAACTATGGTCCCTCTCTAGGCTATTTATATCTGCCCTCAGTCACTGGCTGTCCCTCCCTGGCGGAGAAAATTGCACAGGAGCCCACGCCAGTTTTTTCCATGAATTAATTCTTTAATATTATTAGTGAGGGCCATATATAAATATAACTGATATGCAATGGTTTACTGTATGTAAACCGTGTCTCATATCCTGTCTGGTTCTGTAATGATTTTACAGATGCCGACAATTGAATTATCGGATATTCTGCTATCTGGCTCTGTATGAAATATAAAGATATATATATATATATGTGTGTGTGTCTAACTGACATGTATATATCTAATATATAAAGCTCAAAGTGTGTATGTATGTATGTGTGTCTGTGTGTGTGTGTGTGTGTATGTCTGGGTTAGGCATCCGCACCGTCGCAGCTACAGCCATAAAATTTGGCACAGTCACACGTCTGGACCCCGAGAGCGTCCTAAGCTATGTTGTGAGGCGAAATTTTAACCCCGCACGTTCCAATTCACCAAACAATTTTGCCCCTATTTACATACTGGGGAAAAAGTGTGTGCGCGTCAAGCTCTGCCCCTCATTATGATGTCATAATGCCCCTATCTGCATACTGGGGAAACAGTGTGCGTATCAAGCCCCGCCCCTCATTATGATGTCACAATGGTTGCCATGGCGACGCTGATGTCATCAAGCCCCGCAGCTCATTATGATGTCATAATGGTTGACTATGGGATGGAGGATGTGTGATGGGTATATGGGCACTGGACTATGGGATGGAGGATAAGTGTGACGGGTATATGGGCATGTGCCTATGGGATGGTGGATATGTATGACGGGTATATGGGCACGGGACTATGGGATGGAGGATGTGTGATGGGTATATGGGCACTGGACTATGGGATGGAGGATATGTATGACGGGTATATAGGCACTGGACTATGGGATGGAGGATATGTATGACGGGTATATGGGCACGAGACTATGGGATGGCGGATATGTATGATGGGTATATGGGCACGGGACTATGAGATGGAGGATATGTATGATGGTATATGGGCATGGGACTATGAGATGAAGGATGTGTGATGGGTATATGGGCACTCGACTATGGGATGGCAAATATGTATGATGGGTATATGGGCATGGGCCTGTGGGATGGAGAATATGCATGATGGGTATATGGGCACTGGACTATGGGATGGAGGATGTGTGATGGGTATATGGGAACTCGACTATGGGATGGCAAATATGTATGATGGGTATATGGGCACGGGCCTGTGGGATGGAGAATATGCATGATGGGTATATGGGCACGGGCCTATGGGATGGAGGATGTGTGATGGGTATATGGGCACGGGACTATGGGATGGAGGATAATTATAATTTGCTATAACTAACCACAGTTAGTTTCTATGCCCGGGCAGCGCCGGGCTCTTCAGCTAGTCTATTATATAAAGCTCAAGTGTGTGTATGTGTGTATGTGTGTGTGTCCGGGATAGGCATCCGCACCGTCGCAGCTACAGACACAAAATTTGGCACAATCACACGTCTGGACCCCGTGAGTGTCCTAAGCTATGCTGTGAGGTGAAATTTTAACCCCGTGCATTCCAATTCACCAAACAATTTTGCCCCTATCTACATACTGGGGAAAAAGTGTGTGTGTATCAAGCCCTGCCCCTCATTATGATGTCACAATGGCTGCCATGGAGATGCTGATGTCATCGTAGGTTGCAAGCCCCTCTGCTCATTGTGATGTCATAATGGTTGACTATGGGATGGAGGATGTGTGATGGGTATATGGGCACAGGACTATGGGATGGAGGATATGTATGACGGGTATGTGAGCACGGGACTATGGGATGGCGGATATGTATGATGGGTATATGGGCACGGGACTATGGGATGGAGGATACAGTATGTATGATGGGTATATGGGCATGGGACTATGAGATGAATGATGTGTGATGGGTATATGGGCACTCGACTATGGGATGGCGAATATGTATGATGGGTATATGGGCATGGGAATATGGGATGGAGAATATGTATGATGGGTATATGGGCATGGGACTATGGGATGGAGGATGTGTGATAGGTATATGGGCACTCGACTATGGGATGGAGGATATGTATGATGGGTATATGGGCACGGGACTATGGGATGGAGGATAATTATAATTTGCTATAACTAACCACAGTTAGTTACTATGCCCGGGCAGCGACGGGCTCTTCAGCTAGTATATATATATATATATATATATATATACTGTATATATGTTTTTACGAATATTTGAGGCCATGGATCCATTATATGTCCATTTTGCAAGCCGGCGAGAAGATCTCACCTTACGGATGCACACGGATGCTTAAATGCGAGAAAATCGCATCCTCGCATTGCACATGGATGACATACGGATCACAGTACAGTGAACATTTCTGCGATTCTCGGCCTTGTAAAACGGGCCGATTTTTTATACATTGCGTGTGACGCCGGCCATAGACGTATGCTATCCTTGTGCACCGTGAACCGCACGCGGTGAGCACATGCATCCATTATAGCCAATGTGCTGTATACAAAGTAAATTTTTCACACAGAGCAACAGTCTACATGGAAAAAAAATGCAGCATACCCTACATTGGTCCGATTTATTACATAGTTACATAGGCTGAAAACAGATCTAGGTCCATCAAGTTCAACTTTGTCCACCAGTTATACATTTTGCCACTAAATTATCTATAACCCACAATGTTACATGTACTGAGGAAATCGTCCTGCCCTTTTTTAAAATCTGTTATAATGTCTGCCATTACTACCTCTTGTGGACGGCATTCCGAAGTCTGACTGCACTAACTGTAAAGAACCCTTTCTTATTTAGCTGCAGGAATCGCCTTTCTTCCACCCGTCATGAGTGCCCCCTGGTCCTTAGTATGGTCATTGGATGGAATAAGTCATGTGCCAGTCCTCTGTACTGACCACACATATTTATACATGTAAATGAGATCTCCTCTGAGGCATCTTTTTTGTAAACTAAACAAGGCCAACTTTTCCAACCTCTCATCATATGCGAGGCCTTCCATCCCTTGTAATAATGGTTGCCTGCCTTAGAACTGACTATAACTTCTGAATATCCATTTTAATATGTGGAGACCACAACTGGATATTCTACATATGGCCTAAAAAATATGAAAAACTCTACTATAATTGCTGTTTTTGTAAATCTTGACTTAAAGAAATAAACATTAGGTGATCAAAATGTTGCATGTGTTTCAAAATGGTGTCAATAAAAACTAGTTTATTACACAAAAAACAATCCCTTATAAAGAACTACAGATAGAAAAATGAAAAAATTACAGCTCCTACAATCTGACAACTCCCAAAAAGTACCTTTTTTAAATTCTTTACATTATTAAAAAGTAGTAAAAGTGTAAATTGGGTATTATTGCAATCACATTGATCCATAAAATAAAACTAAACATGTATTATACTGCATGATGATCTTTATTGAAAAATAAAATGTAAAAACAATTCCAGAAGTATTTTTTTTGTTCCTGCCTACTATATTGACAGCTTGTCCTGCAAAACCAAATGGTTCCATCCACAAAATTAGCCAAACAAAATATATATCACTAAATTAGTTTTAGTGCTGGAAAGCGCCAAAAAACCCCAACAACTCAGTACTGATTAAGCCGTTCAATGTCATTAAGTAAATGGCCTGGTGAAGTCTTGGGGTCTGGTCAGTACAAAAGAGACCTGAAAAGTGACCAGAAGAATGGTCAGAGCTGGTTACTGAATAGGTCTCATGCAAGTCCATGAGATGCATTATCTCTCAACTTTATAATATCACAAAGTTAATCAGTGCCGGAGGTGCCAAAAAGCTCTGGGGTGTGACAGGAGCCGGAAGGACAAGAAAGGGCTCATACTCACTTGTGAGAGACTCGCACGATTCTCGTGCGAGTCTCTCGCTTGAAAACCAGGCACAGCCGCCGGTGCTCAGAGCTACATGCATTTCTATGCAGTCGCACGCTCCGGTCCCAGTGCCGGCGGCAGTGCTGGGTTTTCATGAGAGGGACTCGCACGAGAATCATGCAAGTCTCTTGCAAGGGAATATGAGCCCTAAGGAAGAGAAAGAGGAGGGTATGATATTTTAGTATTTTATTTTGTATTTTACCTTGCAGCCGCTATACTCTGAGGTCTGGGAAGATCTTCGAACATAATAAACAATTTTAAATGGCTAATAATATAAAGCATACTTAGATCTGTCCTCCATTAGTAGGACTGGTAATAGTGATATTTCCTGACCTTGCTTCTTAGATATGGCAAGCTACCCGAGCTACAGTACAATAACTAAAACCCAACTAATTCAGCAAAAAAAGGTAAATGCCTGGGAGTCCATAGAGATTATGGATTCTATTCAGGCAACATTTAAGAGCAATTTAGCCATGATACATAACAACAGCAAGATACCAACCAACAAACAGGTCGTTCTGCCAAAAGATGACCCTGAGTGATTTCAGCACAATTCATTGCTTGTAGCAGCTGAATTCCATAGCGATGGTTACAGCATTAATGATCAGAAGGCTTCCACATTCAGAACGAATGTTGGAGGCTAGAAATAGAAATTCATAAAAGCTTACAATTCAGATTTTAGACTTCAGTTTTAAAGGGAACTCTTACACTTAAAAAGCTTTATAATTATTTGAAATGTTCTGTATTGACTCCATTTTATTTTTTGTGCTTTCTTTATTTCCCTCCCTTTTTATAAGAGTCAAATTATAGCTCTCAAAATATAGTGATGCAAAAAACAAAACATAAAATTTATATGCATATGTGGTATCGCTGTAATCACAGACCCGAAGAATAAAGCTGCCATATCAATTTTACTATACAGCAAACAGCAAACTCCCCGCAAAATAAAACAATTCCTCAATTGCTTGTTTTGTTTATTCTGCCTCTAAAAAATCACAATAGAAAGCGATCAAAAATTGTTATGTGCCCAAAAATGGTGCAAATAAAAACATCAACTAATCCTGCAAAAAACACAGATAGAAATCCCAATGTGTTCAGCATAGAGCGTAGGATAAATGTGATCCAAAATGTTATGTAAAATGTTCCCATCAAAAGCTTCAACACAACCTGCAAAATAAAGCTCCTACTCAGGTCCATTAAATGTCAATGGAAATATAGGGGTCTTCCATGGTGCTGGTAGCACAAAAGCTATAAAGGCTCTGAAAAAGTGCTATGGCTCATCTCCCCTCAAAAAAAAAATCCAGCAAATGATGCATTCCCAAACTCAAATTATCCCCTACCTTCTGAGCCTCAATGTGCCTAAACCAATTTTTTTTGCATCCATGTTTGGTATTTCTGAAGCGTTGAGAGCCCACTTAATTTACGTGATGCGCATCTTCAGAAGCATGAGCTGGGCACAATATATAGGCACTACAATGTATGGGCACTGCACTGTACAGGCACTACTAATTTCCAAAATGGAGTAACTTCTGGTGGGATTCTGCTCTTCTGGCATTTAGGGGCTTCATATATGGTCAACGCAAACTATTCTCTGATAATATGTTATCCGAGAGTCAAATAGAGGTCCTTCCCTCCTGAGTGTTGCCATGAGACTAAACTGAGAGACTTGTCAAGTTCAGCAGAAATTGTGTGACAAATTATGGTGCTATTTTTACCCATTTCCCTGTATGAAAATTAGATACCTAATTCTAGCCCTTTCTCTAGGAACTCTAGTATCAATGTAACCAGAGAATCTCCCCGGGTCCTGTCCCTGAGAATGATAGAAACTTTTGCCAAGTTCTCCCATAGATTTTAGTTGTCACCGATTTCCTGCTACTGAGCAGGGTAGAAATTAACTTAGCAGAGAATCTGTTCTCTTGTAAAATTGCTCTCTCAAATTCCAGGCTATTAAATGCAGCCCGGACATCTGAGGATGTAGAAAAGGCCCCTGGGACAGAAGGTCCTGATCCTCCGGCAGGACCCACGAATCTGACACAGACATTATCCTTTGCAAATAAAACCATGGCCTCTTCGGTCAAAAGGGAGCTATCAGGATGACTTTTCCCTTGTCTTCCTGGATCTTTCTCAAGATAGCCAGGATGAGACATATTGGAGGAAAGGCACGGAATAGTCTTGAGGCCCTTTTCAGGGCAGAATTTTTGGACTAGTAGAGATGACCCCACATCTCTACTATCAGCATGAACACACTGTCCTTCAGGAACCATTCTCCCTGACTTAGTTGATTGCGAATCAGGAACTCTGCTCTGACATTTTCTGGCCCTTTGATATGCAGGGCCAACAATAAGAGGAAATACTCTTCTGCTTTTACCAATACTCGCTGTTATGATTGGGTCACTGAGGGGGAGAGCAAGACCAAGCTAAGCCACAGAAAACCAGAGAGGTTGGTAACTAAGCAGATTGCAGACCCCTGATCCTATCCACACAACTAGCAGTAGCCGTGGAGTGTGCCTACAATGATCCTAGATGCCTCGACACAGTCGGAGAACTAAATAAGCCTAAAGCAAGAAAGGGGAAATCTAAACTGCCCCAGAGCAGACCCCAAAGGAATAGATAGCCCCCAAACATATATTGTCGGTGAGACAAGATGAAAACACAAACGCAGGTAGGAAAATAAACTGAGCAAATGATGGGGCCCACACTAACTAGACAGGACAGGAAAGGAAAGACTCTGTCTGCAATCACGCAAAAAACCATGCAAAAAATGCCCAGCACGTCTGATAGAAAAATACTGAAGTCAATAGACTTCGCCCAATATATCAGCACTCTGGTGTATTCTGAAAGCAGAGCAAAAAGAGGCCAATCTAATAAGGGGCAAAAACAAACTGGCACAAGCTGGAAACTAAGACCTCAGGAGGCAGGAAAAAAATCACCAGCAGGGATAGAGGGAGTCGGCTGTCTTAAATCCAGTCAGAAACTCCAGATCTGCGTCATCCTCCTCATTATCAGGTGGCAGGCCTCTGTTAATTAGATCAGCTCCATTACCTCCAGTAACCACCAGAGGGAGCCCGGAAAGAGAACTCGTGACCCCTCTGTCAATATAACCAGCTCCACTACCTTCACTAGTAACCAGAGGTAGGCCAGAAAGTGAATTCACAAAAACCCGCTCTGCTACTGACATTAGCTGGCAGGAACGAGTACCTCGCTGGTGATTTATATAAGCCACCGTAGTCCGGTTGTTGGAGAGTATTTTCACATGGTGGCCCTGCAGGAAGGGTAACAGTCCATCCAATGCTCTGTCTACTGCCAAGAGTTCCCAGTTTGAGGAGAGTATCCTCTCCTTGAACAGGTATCCTGTAGGCAGTGTTTGTCCAGGTGGGTTCCCCACCCCCAGGGACTGGCATCCGTAATGACTCTCCTGGACACCTATATTGCCCAAGAAACTCCCCTGGGTGCTACACTAATCTTTAGCCACCATCGGAGGGTGTCGATCACTGTCTCTGGAAGGCTCAGTTTCACCTCCAACTGCCCCTGCAAGCGTCTCCAACACAAACCACTGTAGGACTCATGCGTGTAGAACTGTGCCCATTTGACCACCAGTATACAGGCAGTTAGGAATCCTAATAAAGACATCACTCTCCTGAGGGATATTCTGGAACCTGCCATGGCCGAAGAGACAAGGGTCTTGATACCCCTTTCATTTTCCTCTGGAAGAAGGCATTCTTGCTTTACTGAGTCTATCATTAGACCCAGAAAGATCTGAGACGTTACTGGTTGTAGCCTGGATTTCTTCAGGTTCAAATGCCATCCTAGAGTCTCTAACATCTGTCTCACCATCCTGATCCATTGTTGACACTGGTGAAAGGAATCCCCCATGATCAGGAAGTCGTCTAGGTATGTTATGACCAGAATATCCCTTTCCCGGAGATCAGCTGTCACCTCTGAAATTAACTTTGTGAACATCCTGGGGGATATTGCTAGGCCAAAGGGAAAAGCCCTGTATTGAAAATGTCTGATTTGTGATTGGATCTGTACAGCTACTCTAAGAAATCTCTAATACTGTTCGTGAACTTGGACATGATAATAGGCATCCATGAGGTCTATGACTGCCATATAACAACTTGGAAATAGAGTTCTCACAGCTGGCCTCACCAACTCCATCTTGAACAAGGGGATGACCAAATATTTGTTCAACGCTCTTAGATTGACAATGGTCCTCAAGGATACATCCATTTTTTATCAGAAAAGGGCGGGAGTAGTACCTATTTCCTATCTCCCCTGGGGGAATATCATCCAATACTTGTTTTTCTATGAGACCTCGGATCTCTTCTTCCAGTACCTGCCGTTTGTGTGAAGATGGTTGTTCAGGGGTTTTCACATATCTGTCTCGAGGTTGGGTCTGGAACTTCAACTTCAGGCCTAATGCTACTATCTGAAGGATCCAGGAACTTGAAGAAATCCTCTCCCAGGCCAGGAGAAAGAGTGAAAGTCTTCCACCAACCTTGGAGGATGAGTCACTAAGATGGTTTCTTGGACTCCCGGGATGCTTTTCCGAAAAAGAGACCTCCTTTTTTCCTTCGGACGCTCCTCTGGCTGGTCCTGGTCTCTGAATGGTCTCCTGCGTGCATAGCGACCTCTATAAAAGGAGCTCTGAAAGGATGAAAAGGATGCACCAGGAAATTTTTTTTTATCCCCCGCTTTTTCAAGGATCTTGTCCACGTACAGAACAAAGAGAAATTTACCCTCACAGGGGAGGGAACAAAGCTTGGTCTTTGCTTGTATGTGTAGGGAACCTTCATAGTGCTACCGATACCTGGTGACGGCTACAGCAGACCAATGTCTGCCAAAACCCCCGACCATCCCAGGCCCAGGCATCCTCTTCAATCTTCACCGCCGATTTTACTGGGGGTTTCCCATTAAACACAGGAAACCAACTCATGAGGAGAGAAAAGCTGCCCTTTTTATCTTGAAGGTTTCCTGTCCTTGAAGGACAGATCCATTCTCTCTCTCGTGATGCCATTATGGGTGACTGAAAAAATAGGTTTACTTATGGAGAGGTTCTGCTGTTCTGGCACCTCAGTGGCTCTACCAATGTAAACCACTCCAGCAAAATTGGAACTACTTCTATGAAACAGAACTTCTCGTGTGAGCTTTGCTCTGTGCTTAAAATGCCATTTTTGACCACATAAGGGGTATTGGTGTATTCAGGAGAAATTGTGTAACAAATTGTATGGTTCATTTACTCCTATAATCCCTTTTGAAAACTGAAAACTTGGGGCCAGAGCAAAATTTTAATGGAAAGAAAGGTCATTTTTCATTGACTCCGCTCAATGCTATAAAATTCTGTGAATCACCTAAATGCTCACTACACCCCTAGATGAATTCCTCAAGATATTTACTTTCTAAAATGAGGACACTTGTGGGAGTTATTGCTGTTTTGGCATTTCAGGGTCTCTTCAAATGTGACATGGCATCTGCAATCTATTCCAGTCAAAATTGGGCTTCAGAATTCAATTGGTGCTCCTTCACTACGGAGCCCTGCCGTGTACGCAAATATTGAATTCCACCACATCATGGGGAGTCGGCGTATTCAGGAGAAATTGTTGAACAGATTTTGGGGTCCATTTTCTCATGTTGCACTTGTGAAAAGGAAAAATTTGTGGCTAAAGCAAAACTTTTGTGGGAATCTTTTTTTGTGGCTTAACATTTTAAAATTCTGTGAAGCACCTGGGGATTCAAGTTGCTCACCACACCTCTAGATAAATTCTTTGAGGGGTATACTTTCCAAAATTGGGTCACTTGTGAGGTGCTGTTTAGGTACATCAGGGTCTCTGCAAATGCTACATGGCGCCCTCTATTTATGCTGGACACTTTTGCACTCAAAAAGTTGAGTGTTGCTCCTCCCCTTCTGAGCCATGATGTGTGCCCAAACAGTAATTTTCCACCACATATGAGGTGTCGCCATACTTAGGAGCAACTGCACAACAAATTGTATGGTCCATTTTCTCCTGATACCTTTTTGAAAATGCTAAATTTGTTGGTAAAATACAAAATTGCTGATCAACTTTTATCCCTTCTAACTTCCTAACAAAAAAAAGATATATTTAAAAAATGATGCTAATGTGAAATAGACATGTGGGAAATGTTATTTATTTACTCTTTTGTGTGTTATAATTATCTGGAGGGTGAAGTGGTTAATCATTTACAAGACCATTTAAAGTTTCCTATTAAATGCAAATTGCAAACTTGGATGCTACACTGTGTCATTCTATGGAATCTGATTTTTTTACATACCCATAAACTTGAATGGGTAGTGTAATCCAATTTATGGAGGAAACTCTTCTATGTTGTGATTTTTTACACTTGGAGATTCAGTCAATGAAAAAAATTGAGCAACATTTGTGCTAATGCTTTCCATTTTTTTTTTTTTGCAGAAATCACTAGGGGTGAAAATACAGTTATGGGATCAAGTCTTCAGAATAGAGTGGTGGTGCAAATGCCCAATTTCTGATTCATTTTTTAATGTTATTATTATTATTCTCTACTGTGCTACAGACCACTGTGCTTGTGGTTTTCTGGAAGCCTCATAGAAAATGAATAGAGCAGTGATTAACCATGTGCACCACCTTTTAATTCCAAAGGGGATAAAAGTGTTGTTTCTTTTGATCACTGGGGATCACAATGGTTAGATCTCTGCTGATATATAAGTTATCAACTATAGCTCCTTTTCACTCCACTACCCCTTCAAAATAAGTTATACAATCTTTTTCAAAGACATTAAAATCTGTCGGCAGGAACTACCTCCCGAAACTGTTTATATTGTCATATTGCTCTCTAGAAGAAAAAGTCTTCCATATGGATGACTTCGCCTCTTAGGGCCCCGTCACACATAGCGACTCACCAGCGATCCCGACAACGATATCAATGTGTCAGGATCGCTGGTGAGTCGCTACATGATCGCTGGTGAGCTGTCAAACAGACAGCTTCACCAGTGATCAGCACCAGCAACGTCGAGCGCGCGGCGTCGCTGTGTACCTTAGTTTCCAGCGCGCTGATGCAGGGCACTGGTAACTAAGGTACACATCGGGTTTTTAAGAGCTGCGCGCCCCTTAGAAACCTTGCTTTTACCCTAGTTACCAGTTCCTGCTCGCTGATCTCCCGCCTGTCACACGCAGCGATGCGTGCTGGCCAGAGGGACCCAAAAATGTCCAGAGGTTTCCACAGCGATCAGCGATACCCGGCAGGGGGGCCGGTCACTGATAGATGTCACACACAGCGATCTCGCTGGTGAGATCGCTATGTGTGACGGGGGCTTTAGAGAGCATCGTGGCCATATAAACAGTTTGAGGGGTGGGAGGGTATATCGTACTGACAGATTCATTTTTAGATCTTTTTTGTGATCTCCTCAAACTAAATATCTTATTTCCTGCATTTTTGTTGGAAGTAGCTTTACATCTTACTGGTAGCTAGAGAACTAATAATAATAATAATTTCAGCATATTAGTTGACACTTTTTTGTGTCTTTGCAGAATAAAAAAAAAAATCTTGTCTTTATGGTAATATAACACTCCACAAAACAATAAAAATAACAGTAGTAAAATATTTCAATGCCTACTCTACCTGTTATTCCAGATGCCTTTTCAGGTAAAGTGGTTGTGTATGTACATAAGGAATAATACCATTTCTCTCCACGTCATGTGTCTTTAATGTTCAGCTGTTTTTCGCTAAACAGACTCTATCTCTAAGTTTCACTAGACTTTGAGTTAGAGAATAGAGACCAGCTACCATAATATCTCTCACAGACAGTACGCATAGCCAAAATTTATTTCTACTTTCCTGTCTCTGTTTACCTTTCCAGAAGCATTAACAGCATGGAGAACATTATACAGCATTGCTGAACAGTGAACAGTGTAGCTGTGACTCCAGCTGAAACACTTAATTTGAAAGGAACAGCACCATTTCACCCTGCCTGTGCCTCACCACTCATACTGATCTGTGGTAGGCTGTCTTGTTTAGATACCAATAGATTACAGCTGTTTCTAAAGTCAAGGGTGAGTCCAAGAGGCAAGAGGGAGGTAAAGAGATGGTTTATAGAATTCAATCACTAGTTTCTTGCATGAACAACTAAAGCAGAAATTCTCATAGATCAGTATGGACAGTATTATGGGCAAAATAAGTGTCATGTGCAGAGGTCACTGTACAGGAATAGGATGAAGGAGACAATCTTTTTTCATGGACACAGAACAAGTTGTAGGCATCACATAGAGCACCATGGAATTGCAATTATGCAATGTATGAATAGGGATGAGCGAACATGCTCGGAGATACTCGAATATCACTCAAGGACCTTGGTGCTCGCATGTGCTCGGCTCTCGATGAGCATTATCCAGTGCTCGAATTTGAAACTATAATTTTTCTAGCTATTAATGACCATATCTCATCTTGGATATTAGCTGTAAAAACAATTCTCAACTCTAAAATGAGACCAAAATTTGTTTTATAGTTATGACCGAACATGAAATTTCAAGGGTTAAGGGGAATCTGTCAGTAGGATTAACCCTACTAAGCTGCTTATATGGGTATGTAGCTCATAGGAGGTTGAATAAAATTATACCTTAATATCTGTGATCCAATGTCTTATTCCAGAGAAATCCTAATTTAATATTTACATGAGCAGTTAAGATCTATGAGCCAGACAGAGATCTATCTGTGAATCTACCTCCAGGGCTTATTTTAAATGAGTGGAGGTCTTAGGCTGGTTTCACATTTGCGTTTTTTAGCGCTGGAAAAAAACGCTAACCTGCGCATGCGTTTTTTCCCCTATCTTTAACATGGGTGCGCATACTTGCGCGCTTGTAAGCGCATGTATGCGATTTTCATGCGCTGCGTTTTTTTGGGGTGTGCGATTGGATTTTCCAGACGCATCATGTTGCATTTTTTGGCCCTGCAAAAAAGCGCATGCGCACATATGCGCACGTTTTGCGCTAAAAAGGGCCATTATAGCCTATGGATGCGCATATGTGCGCACTGGCATGCTCATGTAAGCGTTTTTTTGCATATGCGTTTTTTTTTTTAACCATGGAATTTAGGGGTTTGAGTTAGAGTTAGGGTTAGTTAAGGGGGTTTAGGGTTAGGGTTAGGGTCAGGGTCAGG